>NC_138780.1:152447745-152962752 GCF_965119305.1 Pelophylax lessonae
ATAGACCCCAGATCTCTCCATAAAAAGAACCTGTCATAGTCCATGTTATCACAAGGGATGTTGTTCATCCGTAGTGATAGCAATAAATTAGAGGGGAAAGGACCCTGAAGTGTTAAGGGGGTTGCCTAGTGAGAGGACCCTGGAAGAGTAGAGGGGACGCCAGCGGTTGTTCCCTGAAGAGTCAAGTGTACAGAGTTAAGAGTTGCAGCAGTACAAGCAGATACAACGAGCTACCTCAGTCAGTGAAGGGCTGGAGGGAGTCATACACAAGACTTTTGAGCTAGACAGAGTGTCAAGAGTCAAGGATCATTACAGTCCTGGATCTTCTCAGTTAACCAAGGAGTTAAAATCTGAGTTTCAGCACTTTCAGCAGAACAGTATTTAAAGCACCAGGAAGCGTTGGTCGGCATTCAGCTGGCGTCAGGACAGCGCTAATAGGCATTGTTCTACAAAGTGTCCCAGGTAAACCTAGTTGAGCCAGAGGAGTATCCCACTCATTCCCTTCTCCCATACCCATTATAAAATAAACAACACAAACCAAAGATGCCGGAATGGTCATGGTCTCAGTTCTCACACTTGGGTTTTCAACTAAAATGTGTTGGAAGTGTTTCCGGTAACAATGGCAGACCCACCTCAGGCCCAATGCCTGGAAATATTGCTGCAGTTGTATATAAATTTCACTTTTTATAGTTCAAAAAGTGTTTCCCAGTGCTGAATTTTTCATCCAGTTTCTAAATTGCTGCATTTGTAAATTTCAAACGTTAGTATAAAGGCATAGTAGTGGTAAAAAAAAAACACTTGTGGGTTTAACTAATCATTTTTTTCATATAATTCTCCTTTAACCATTTCAGCCCCGGTAGGTTTTACCCCCTTAATGACCAGGCCATTTTTTGCGATACGGCACTGCCTTACTTTAACGGACAATTGTGCGAATGTGAGACGCTGTACTCAAATAAAATTGATGTCCTTTTAACCTACAAATAGAGCTTTCTTTTGGTGGTATTTGATGACGTCTGTGGTTTTTATTTTTTCTGCTATGAACAAAAAAAGCCAGACAGTTTTGAAAAAATATATATATTTTTTACTTTATGTTATAGAACATATCCAATAAAAAAATGTAAAAAAACAAATGTCTTCCTCAATTTAGGTCAATATGTATTCTGCTACATATTTTTGGTAAAAAAAATTCCAATAAGTGTATATTGATTGGTTTGCGCAAAAGTTATCGCGTCTACAAACTAGGGGATAGATTTATGGAATTTTTATTTTTAATTTTTTTTTTTACTAGTAGCGATTTTTTAATGGAGCTGTGACATTGTGGCGGACAAATCTCACACTAACCCGTGACACTTTTTGGAGACCAGTGACACCAATACAGTGATCAGTGCTATAAAAATGCATTCTCAGTGTATAAATGACACTCGCTGGGAAGGGGTTAACATCAGGGGCGATCAAAGGGTTAATTGTGCTCATAGGGAGTGCTTTCTAACTGTGCGGGCAGAGGCTTAACTGGAGGAAGACAGAGATCCATGTTTCTGCTTAGCAGAAGCACAAGATCTCCATCTTCCTCTGTGACAGAACGGCAGTGTGTCTTGTTTACATAGGCAGACCGCCGTTTCGCCTCTCCTCCGAACGATCAGCAGGACCCGCTGATTGGCTTCCGCTGTGTCCAATCGCAGTGGAAACGGGTCGCAATCCCTAGACCCAGAGCACAAGCCGACATACAGGTACATTGGTTCGCGCAGGAGGGCCGCCCTACCTCAGTATATCTGCGTGGGGGGTCCTTAAGTGGTTAAGGGGGCGTGGCAGGGGTGTGTCCTATGCCTACATACCTTTTGCTAATAGGTGTCGCTCGTTCCCATCTTAAAAAGTTGGGAGGTATGGGATAGTGCTCTGTGCTAAGCAGCTTCCTGTTCATTCACAAAAACTGTAGCATAGTAAACACTAGGGATGGGCTCTACGCTCGGCTCGAACATTGGGTGTTCATGTGTTCGCTGAACACATGAACACCCAGGACGCTCGGCAGGAAGCTCGCCCACCGACTAGTGCCCCATAATGCAGCGCCCCATAATGCACTGCGATCTCGCAGTACATTGGCTGCTGATGATTGGCCAAAGCATGCACCTGACCTGTATGCTTTGGCCAATCACAGCACAATGTACTGTCAGAGCCATGATTGACCAAAGGCAGGGTGCCTTTGGCCAATTTATTGCTCGGGGGCTAAGTCCACGCCCCACACTATATAAGGCTGCTTACAGGACAGCCCTGTGTAGTGTGTTAGTGGAGATTAGGCAGGATAGTCAGTGATTGTGTGTTCAGTCAGTTTAGTGCAGTCAGTGTAGTGTAGTGCTGTGCTGTGACTCTTCTGTATGACAGTGTAGTGGTGCCACTGAAGTGTTGGTGTGTACAACACATCTGTGTCACCCCACTGATCCCTTTTTTTTTTTTCATTGATTTTTTTTTTTCTTTTTGCAGCATCAGGTTGCTGTTTCTGTATTATTAGTACTCCCCCTTCTGTGTCACAGGTGCTCTTCCTTCTGCATCAGCAGTGGGTTTCTTTTAGTGATCGACCGATGCCATTTCGGCCGATATTGGCCGATATTTTCGGACATAAAATTTTTTTTTTTAATGTCTTCAGGTACTGTGGTGGAGGGATCTGGGGGTCTAAAAGACCCAAAACCCCTCCTCTGCACTTAAAAGCATTCAAAACGCCAAGTTTGGCTATTTTGAATGCTGTAAGTTTTTTTTACGAATTAAAGGAGGACGGGAGACCCAGGGCGAGCCGCGGAAGGCAGTGGGAGGGGGGAGCTGCATCTCAGCCGCATCGGTTGTCATTACAAGTCAGCCTACCGTTGGCTAAGGACACCGGTATCGGGTGATGCCTCTAGCTGCAGGCATCACCCCGGTACATGCACTTTTTCCTAAATATTGGCAATATCGGTAAATCCAAAGGCCGATTCGGATATATCGGGGAAAGTGCATATCGGCCACCGATATATCGGTGTTGCCGATAATCGGTCGATCTCTAGTTTCTTTTATTTATTTTTTTGCGCGCAGCAGCACTAATAATATTTAGGCCATAATTGCTGTCGCCCCTTCTGCATTGCAGGTGCTATTCCTTATGCATCAGCAGTGGTTTTCTTTTTTTTTGTGGCCCAGCAGCACTAATAATATTTAGGGCATAATTGCTGTCTCCCCTTCTGCAGGTGCTACTCCTTCTGCATCAGCTGTGGTTTTCTTTTTCTTTTTTTTGTGGCGCAACAGCACTAGTAAGATTTAGGGCATAATTGCTGCCCCCCCCCCCCTACTGTGTCGCAAGTGTCCCTCTTTCTGCATCAGCAGTGGTTTCCTTTTTTTTTTTTTTCTGCAGCAGCACTAAAAATATTTAGGGCATAATTGCTGTTCCTCCATTCTGCATTGCAGGCATTCCTCCTTTCCTCGTCAGCAGTGGTTCCCTTCTTTCTTTTTTTGGATTTCTTAATTTTTTCTTTATTAAAAAAAAATAAATAAAAGCACAAAAGTATTGCACCCAAGCACCATATTCCATTCCCACACTCTATAAATATAAGTTATAAAAATCCCCTCAAAAAATCCCCATCATGTCTGAAAGGCCAACAAGGAGAGGCAGACGCTCACAGACCACTAAAAAGAGGGCAAGTAGCCTCTGTATCCACAGTAAAAAGTGGTGGTTACGGACATGGTTCATCCTCTGCAGGCAGGGCATGCTTGTCCTTTTTTTTCCGGTGCTGGGCGTGTTTTTGAGCAACAACATGCAGAAAAGTTGGTGGAGTGGATAACTAAGTTGTCCTCATCTTTCTCGCCCTCTGTCATAATAGTTTGCCTTCCACCGGAGCTGCCAAAGTGGCCTATCCACAGACTCCTTGTCCACAGCTACTCCTTTCATAGCCTCACCATCATGCATGGAGGATTCACCTGAATTATTCGATCATAGTGTCCCTTACATGCTGCTGGAGGATGTGCAACCATTTGAATGCTCCGATGTTGGTTTTCAGGTTGAGGAAGGGAGTAACATGAGCCTACAGAGAGGGGGGCACCAATGACGGACAAAAAACTAGCAGTCATGTTCCCCCAGCTGCAGCATACTTCCAATTTTGCTCCAGTGACGAGGAGGAAGGCTATGATAAGGTCACTGACTGTATTTGGGCGCCTGAGAGAACAGAGGAGGAAAGTGAGGAGGAGTCACAAATCCAACGAGGCAGGATGTCCTCCAGGAGCCAACTTAAGGGCAGCCACCCTATTGCATCACACCACAGAGCTCCACAGGTGCAGGGCGCTGCTGACTCCCCGCTGACTTCCAAAAGTTCATTGGTGTGGGCTTTTTTCAACACATGTGCAGCAAACCGCAGCATTGCTGTTTGTAATCTCTGTCTGAAGCGGATCAAGCGTCGCCAGAAACTCAGCCGCCACATGCTTGAGAAGACATATGATGACCATGCAATCCGTTGGCAACAGCAGCTGAAAAGCCCATGTCATAAAAAAATGCAGACTTTTCCTTGCTCCTCATCTGAGTTCTCTCCCTACTATACCTCAAGTCTTCTCAAAAACCTGCACTGTGAGGGATGATGGTATAGCAATGGTGCCACAGGTACTTGCACCCAATCTGCTAGCAGTACACCACCTGTTGATTTTACCAAGCAAATTTCACTAAACCAGTTGCTGAACCATAAAAAAAATACTGTCTTAGCCACCCACATGCTTAGCGTCTAAATGCTAGCTTGGCCAAATTACTAGCACTACAACTGCTGCCTTTTTCATCTGGTAGACTCTTCCATCTTTTGTGAATTTGCGGAATGTGCTATACCACAGTGGCATATTCCAAAAAGAAATGTATTTTCACGTAAGGCCATTCCAGCTCTGTACCATCATGTGGAAGGCAATGTTTTGGCCTCGCTGGACAGAGCGGTCAGCAGCAAGGTTCACATTACTGCTGACTCGTGGTCCAGCAGGCATGGTCAGGGACGTTACATTTCCTTCAGGGCACACTGGGTAACTCTGCTGGCAGCTGGGAAGGATGCAAAACAGGGTTCAGTGCTGGAGCCTGCAACAAGCTGGTGGTGATTCTGACACTTCTGTCTGCTCCACCTCCTCCTCTTCTTCTTCTTCTATGGCCACTTCTGCTGAATTGTCCTCCTAAACCAACAGTGCTCCCTAAGTAATCAAGGGGCTACGCAAGCAGTCAGGCTAAAAGATGCAATACGGTGCTTGAGTTGGTCTGTCTAGGGGACAGGAGCCACATCAGGCCAGAGATTCTGTCAGCTCTGCAGGGGTAGGCTGAGAGGTGGTTGATGCCACGGCAGCTTGAGCCCGGAATGGTTGTATGCAACAATGGCACCAACGTTCTTTCCACCCTCCGATAGGGACACTTGACACCTGTTCCAAGCTTGGCACATGTCCTGAATTTGGTGGTGCAGCGTTTCTTGAACAGGTAACCGGGCTTACAAGATCTTCTGAGGCAGGCCAGAAAAGTCTGGGGACATTTCCAGCGGTCATACAATGCCAGTGCTCGGCTATCTGACATTCAATGGGAATTCAACGTGTCCACCAACCGAATCATTTGTGACATGCCCACCAGGTGGAACTCAACATTGGCAATGCTGCAGCGACTGCACACACAGCAGAGAACCATCAATGAGTACCTGTGTGAGTATGGCACAAGGACAGGCTCAGGGGAGCTTGGCTTCTTTTCGCCATGCCAGTGGCTGCTGATAAAGGATACATGCACTCTCCTGTCACCATTTGAGGAGGCCACAAGGATGGTGAGCCATGACAATGTATGCATCAGTGACACTACCACTCTAGTCTTCCTGCTGGAGCACACGCTTTGTTGATACATGGACAGGGCACTTCAGGCAGAACAGTGGGAGGAAGAGGAGGATTTCCTTTCTTCTCAAGGCCCCCTTTATGCAGATACCATTCCTGCGGGGCTGCAAAACACACAGAAGGAAGAGAAGGAGGAGGAGGATTGTGGCAGCATGGATGTAGAGGATAACATACAGCAGTCTTCAAGGGATGGTTTTCATTCCCCAGAAACCCTAGGAGTTGTATGTGGCTGGGGAGAGGTAGTTCCTGACAATGTCATCCTTAGTTACCCAGAGAACTCAGAATCTCATGCCTCCTCAAACTTGAGGTGCATGGGCTCCCTGATTCTGCAAAGCCTGCGAAAGGACCCGATGATTTTTGATATCAAAGAGAGGGATCATTACTGGTTGGCAACACTTCTTGATCCACATTACAAGGGTAAAGTGGCAGAGCTCATCCTTCCTTTGTAGAGGGAACAGACGATGAAACATTTTGAGGACCCTTGAAGAAAAATTTGTGTAACACCTTTCCAGGACAACGTGTTTCTGAAGCTTCGTTTAGTCAAAGGTAGAGCGGTAGAGAAGGCAGCCGGCTGACCGATGCCTTTAAACAATTCTTTAGTCCTCAGCGCCCAGGGCTGTTAGGTTTTAGCAACCATCGGCAATGTCTGCATCATATGGTGCAGGATCTAGGGGCAAGAGCAGACTTGGAGAAATTTCCAATTGAGCATCCACTGGGTTACTGGGTTTTGAGGATGGACCACTGGCCAGAACTAACTTGCCTAATATGTAATCGAGCTACTGGCCTGTCCTGCTTTTAGCAGGCCTTCCGAACAGACATTCAGTGCTGCTGGGGGTTTTGTGAGCAATAAAAGAGTGCGTCTGTCCACAGACTCTATTGACCGGTTGCCATTTATCAAAATGAATCAGTCCTGGATCAACAGGAGCTATCAAGCCCCTGATGCTGATGTATCCGGTATCCCTTTAAGACTGCCTATGCTGCCAATCCTATTCCTGAATCTTGACCATGCTAGCTTCCAACAATGTTTTTGGTTTAGGGTACCACCAACACCCAGGGCCCAGATTTTATGCACCTGTTTGCAATTTCAATTTGTTTTTCCACATTCTTTACAGCAGGGACTGTTCTTGTGCTCTGCAAGAGTAAGTGTGAGGGGTTACAGTGTTGAGGCACCACCAACACCCAAGGCCCAATTTTTCTGCACCTGTTTGACAGGTGCATGTAGTTTCAATTTTTTTTCTAATCTTTTACAGCAGGGCCCGTTCCTGCACCCAGCAAGAGTAACTGTGAGGAGTTACAGTGTTCAGGCACCACCAACATCCAAGGCCCAATTTTTTTGCACCTATATGACAGGTGCATGTAATTAAAAAAAAATGTTTCACATTTTTAACAGCAGGGCCTGTTCCTGCACCCAGCAAAATTAACTGTGAGGGGTTACAGTGTTAAGGCACCACTAGGGATGGGCGAACGGTTTAGGCTGAGCATAATTTTGGCCTGAACATCACCCATTCAGGTACTCGCCTAACACCTGAACTTTCTCGGCACTTAGCGGGATGTTCACCCACTGAGCACACAGTCAATAGGTTATTAAGGCTTCCCAGCTGAGAGCTACATTTGAAAAAATCATTGTAAAAAAAAAAATGTAAATTACAAAAAATTGGGGTAAAAATTGCTTGGGGAGACCCTTTGGGTCTGGTATGGCTTTCAAGGGAAACCCCATGACAGAATTAAGAAAAAAAACGGCGTGGGGTACCCCCCAAAATCTATACCAGGCCCTTTGGTATATACATGGTGATCCTATTCCTCTCCTCCTTCCAATCTCCTCTTCTCAAGAAAGAATAAATCCACTTTCCTCATAGCTGAGCTCCTTCATGCCTTTTATCACTTTAGGATTCTGCTCTATTACACCCTCATTGCTTGTTGGTTTGGCCACAATAAATTATAACGCCCCATTTACACTGGGTGTATAGGTGCAGTTTGCAGGTATAAGTGCACTGTTCAGCCAAGCTGTTGGCAGGCTGTAAAGTTTATGAGAGGCTGTCAGCTCCTGCAGATAGATGGGTTGGCGGGGGGTGAATGCGGAAGGCAAGCAGTCATTGTGACATACTTTTATCTCTGAGCGCATACCACACTAATTGTAAGTCGGTGCACCATCCATCCGTAGCAGCTGTCAGCCTCCCATAGGCTTTCATAGGCTACACCTGCCCTGTACCTTCCACCTGCACCTATATGCTGGTGCTTGTTGCACTTAGACTAAATGCCTAGTGTGCATGAGGCCTTAGGATGTTACTCATTAGAAGACACCAGTCTCGGAATCTGTTATTGCACGGTCTGGACTGTTACACTTAGGAATGTATCACAATCTAGGTTTTTACATCATATAGTCCTCTGAAGCAGAGGTCAAGAAGACTGCACAGGGTACAGACAGGCCTAGTACTAGAGCCGCCAGAGACCCAGACCTGCTGATTTCTGCTGTGATGCTGCAGACTCTACCTAAAGGCTGTTGCTGCATCACAGAGGTACTGCTGTCTGAATGCTGCAGAAGTACCCCTGGAATCATTCTCATCCTAAAGGGGGCCTTCACTCATCACCGAAGGAGACTTGATTCTACAAATACTGTGCTTTTGGTGAGTGGAATATTAATCCTTTCTGTCACACTGACTGACTCTGTAGTGAAATCTATTGAAAGGCAAGCCACACTAGCCCTCTTAAAGGCACCACCAACTATCTCTTGATGTTCTGCAACAGTCCTGCTGCTCAGAATATGAAGAAGAAAATGGAAGGTGTGTGGGCCTAGTGCATTATCCTCAATGTATGTCTTTAATGGGTAAAACAGAGCTAAGAATCATACTCACAAACAAATGCTTGGGTCATTGCATAACATAAAATTCATACACTTGTGTCCATGCAAAACTTGTTGTAGCACTGCCCCCGCAGGAACTGCTGAGTATTGTCTTTACGGGCTCCCCTGGTTACCAGCACACATCTACTTGAACAAGTCTTTGAATCTCTCCTTGTTCCCAATGGCTCATCACATGAATGAACAGTCTAGGAGTGTTGTTTGTTTTGTTGTTTATTGATAATTTGGGATGGTAGAAGGGAATAGTGGGATACTCCAATTTAACTATTCACATTATTTGAGGACTTCTATCTTCAGAACTTTTCCTGGAAATATGGAACAGCCAGGCTGTTAATCCACACTGCCACCGGTGTGGATGGGATTAAGTCTCTTGCTTTCTTCGCTCTCTAACAAGATGTCTTGATGTACAATAATCTATCTTCAGGACACTCTCACTAGCATCCTCTTCCCACTGACACCCGTCTTTATGTAGAGAAGAGAAGAATGCAGATAAACAGGTACAGGTGTATGTAGGAGGATTTGTTTAATCTCTGTGTATTATCTGAGGCCTGTCACTTCACTGGGTATATATAAGGGTTTACAACCACTTCAAGTAAATGTGAATATTCAACAATCTAATCCAGTGGTGGCTGGTGCTCCATTGGGCCGGGGGGGGGGGGGTGTAAGACCGACCGCACCATACCCCCCCCCGGACCACACCAGGCCGCAGACCAGGAAACAGGAGAGGAGAGGACAGACAGGACAGGCAGGAACCCCCCCCCCCCCCCCCGCTCACTCACCCTGCCTGGATGTAGCAGCAGGCGGCTTCGGCTTCTTTCCCTGTTTTCTGCGTTTCCTCCCTCCTCCACCATGCCCAATGGCATGGCTTCTCCTTTTGGCCATTTGGGAAACGGGTCTCAAAACCCGCTTTCTGATTGGCCAGGAGGAGGATTTTTTAGCCTGTGAGAGCCTCTGCCTCTAATCACATGGTGAAAAAAAAAAAACCCCATTGAGCTCCATGCGTCCGGCGCCCCGCATGTAGACATATGACCAACCGCCACTGGCACTCGCAGCTGGAACCATAAGGTTACTTTCTGACAAGCTAAGACCTCACGGCTGGGGACCATGAGCCAGTGTTGCCAACCGTCAGTATTTTTACTGCCAGCCAGTAAAAAAACTGGCACTTTTCTCCTGCTGATAAATGTCAGTGACAGGAAAAGGTTGCCAGTAAAAATTTGGGTCAGCTTGGCCCAAACAAACTATTTGGAGTGAAAGTAAACCCAGAGTTAGGCCTAGTTCATGCTTGCGGTTGGAGGGAGCGATGAAAACAGGCTGTGTTCACCATAGATGTACAACATCATATCCTGTTATATCCATGTGCTGACATGAGTCTGACTGCCAGCTGGTGGTAATATTAGTTAAAATATATCTGCGAAGATTCATCAGATCGCAAAATAAGGACATTTCCAAAGTGAAATAATCAAATCCTAGGAGCGTTATTTGGCATTAAAGGGTTCATTCATACCATCAGCAGGGCCGGCCCTACCATGAGTCCCGATGGGTCCATTGGACCCAGACAGAACTTGGAGAGGCGCAGCCAATTGACTCCCAAGATTTTTTTTTTTAGCAGCTTTGTGTGTCATCAGTTTGCGTCATATTTCCCCATACCATACTGCCGCCCATAGTGCAAACTGATGAGTATGAGGAGGAGGAGGGTTTCTTCTGGTCCCTCACGTGATCCTGGTGTGCGCAATGATGTCAGACATCAGCGAACACAATGTTACGCAGAGCAGGCTGGATCTTCTAGGGCGGTGGGCATGGCAGACACAGGAGTGACACGAGGACTGAGGATAGACAGTTGATGTTTGGTGAGTTATGGAAGAAAAAGTCGGAAATGACGAAACGCGTCACGGCGTGACTGTACAGCATCCGGAATCAGCTGTTGGCGGACCGGCAGGCAGATCCAGATGATCGTTACACCAGCGTGGAGAGGGTGAGATCGGAAGGGACAGCTTTATCCGGCCTAATATGATTGATTTAATCTTGGAACATGTGAGTGCACCATAGAAAGTTTTTTTAATAAATAACTTTTTAAAACATCATTGCACTAGTGGAAGCATATTTTTTCTTACATACTCGCATTGGTGTATTGTGAACGTAGAGGAGAGATATGGCTCGCTCAGTGGGGATCTAGGATTTAAAGGTCCAGATTTCAAAACAAGTTTGCCCGGCCATGGGAGTGGAGGGCAATTCCTTGTGGTGAGTGGCCATTTCATTGGGATCGGTGGCGGAGTTTGAGATGAATTTCCTTCTTCTTTTCACGGGGATATCGCTACTTGCTCTGACTCCTACCACTCACATAATTTATGAACTGATTAGAGGAATCCATCGTTTGGATACCATTAGTGACTGTTTTATACTGTGAAGTGCGCTGCTGGTTTCTGACTGTATTGGTTTATGTTGGAGATCCCTTTTATATGGAAGATAACAGTATATATAATATTTTCTAAATGTTATATTTATATTAAATAATGGATGTGGGGGCCTTTTGTTGGGTGTTATTTTTTTAAGGGGCGGGGAGGGGCAGCATTTAATTCCTGGTCCCAGGCAGCCAATGTCTTGGGCCAGCCCTGACCATCAGTGTTGGGCTGCATTTCACAATATAGTTCCAATGCAAAGACAAAGCATAGAATTGATGAGCAATGAATAATAATACAAATAATAATTAAAGAAAAACAGCTGCAAAGCGTGGCAGTACAGAGTAAAGGCATTTGATTAAAAAAAAAAAAAAAAAAAATAAAAAATGCACTACGGCATGTGCTAAAAATACATTGCAGTGCAGCACACGTTAAAAAAATAAAAAAATAAAATCTGTGCTTGGTTACTTCACCTGAAGGGGCAACTGGCTAGCAGTAATGCATAGCCAGGGTTTGAATACAAGGCATCACATTTTGCAGACCTAAAGTCTTTTTACTCAAACATGTCTACATACTGCCAACTTTCTGAGATGGGAAATCTCCTAATATGTATAAACTTTCCAGTGTACAGGGTTACCTAGTACAGATATGGCAAAGCTAGTTGATTCAGAGCTAAAGTGTAAGTTAAGAGCATCATCTTGTGGACAATAAGCAAACTACAGCTTATACATAAAAAAAAAAAAAATAAGCACAGTAATTACAATAATTACTGCACAGGATAGTTTTAATATATATAAAAAATATTTAAGGCTTACTTAATATAAAAATGTAAAGAAACTTTAATATGCAACTATCTAGGTTGCAATTTACTGCAAACAAATCAGAGAAAGATTATTCCTGGTTGGTTGATAACGTTAAATTGTACGTTACCAGTATTTTTGCACAACCTTAACCTACAGTGAGATTTTTTTTTTTTTTTTTGCTAAAGTCTGGAAAAATAGTTGGAAATAATGTGAAAAAAGTCTACATAGTTTTCTATATATTTACAAATTCGAAAACTGAAAAGCTTTAATAGCATAAATGTTGTGTCAGATGATATCAAATGAAGACCAGGGAGTTATTAAAACAAGTCCAATATAGCATTTAAAAAAAAAAAAAAACAATCAGGTTTGGTAAAAAAAAAAAATACCAAAAAAAAAAGGAAAAGGTTGGGGCACAACGAGGACTCAAAAAAAGTTCAGCAACCAAAATTCAGAGCAGAAAAGCAGCCATGGTAAATCTGAAAGAGGAGTAGAGATCCATCGTTGCGATGGGAGAAATCATTCATAATTTTTTTTATTTATTTATTTTTTTGCTGAGGGGAAGCTTTTTTCAGGTAATGCATGAAAATAATGGAATCATTAATACCTTTAAGACTCTGGAGTTTATTTACTAAAAGCAAATCCACTGTGCACTACAAGTGCACTTGGAAGTGCAGTCGCTGTAGATCTGAGATTCTGAAATGAGAGGAAGTTCTGCTGATTTCTGCTGATTTCATTCAATCTTGTGGAAGAAAATAATGCTGTTTTTTTTTTTATTTTTCCTGCATGTCCCTCTCAGATCTACAGTGACTGCACTTCCAAGTGCACTTGCAGTACACTTGTAGTGCACAGTGGATTTGCCTTTAGTAAATAAACCCCACTGTGTTGTACAATGCCTTCCTGTCATAGAGCTACCACCTGATCATATCCCCTGTCAAAATATGTGTATGTGTATGAAGCTAGAAGTGAATTCTGGGGCTTTAGATTTTGAAAAATTAATTATAAAAATTATTGATATGGTGAGTTATAAAAAGACTGGAAATAAAAAAAAATTATAGCACTGATTAAGTAATATAATACATTCATCAGTGTGAAAATGCATGCATAATAAATCATTTTAAAAATACCATTATCAAATAAAGTCCTCCAAACAATACAATTTAACCAAAATAGTTTCAAACAAGTTCAAATGAAACAATCCATCAGGGGGAATGACTAAAACATTCCCATCACTAGTAGTATTCTTCCAAGTGTAGAAAAATCTTTATTTCAAGGTGACCACCACCGCTAATACAGGAAAATGCACTTGCCTATTTCGCTACAAGATAAAGCAAACACAGCTTGTATTAATTCCAAAGATTTTCAAAACAGGTGCAGTCCACTTAAAGGCTTAACCTCCACTTCTGTCTTCTCCCCACTTAGGGGTTAGATTTCATAGCCAGCATAAAATAAATAAATAAATGAATAAATAAAAATAAATTTAAAAAACAGGCTCTTATAGTGTAGTATATTAAACATCCACATGTATTTGACACAAGTAATCAAGGTACTCACAAATGCTGTTTAAGCATAAGCTTAAATTCAGTATATAGACGTGTCAGCAAACATATACAGAGAAGCCACCAGCCTCTCCAATCCTTCCCATCTCACAGAAACAGCAAAAAGGACAGGACACAGTTCCTACTCACTCCCAGCATCAGGCTCTGCCCCTACATGTTTCGTCTGTTCTGACTTCATTAAGGGGGGTAAGGGGGTTCCTCCTCTGATGAATTCAAAACAGACAAAACATGTAAAGCTCCCTTTGGGTGATCTATTTCACATTGCAGGGGTTTTAACAAACTTTGTTGCAGATTCCTACCTTTTTGTTGTTTTGAAGAAATAGCAAGTTGTGTCATCTTTGGATGTACAGAGAAATCACAAAACAATTCAGCAGCTCCTTCAGGGGTAGCGCTACATTTATTTCAAGATAACACCTACCTTGTCTCCCCTCTTTTATTGTGACCTTATAAATCTGCTAATTTACTGTTCAGCCTTTGTACAATATTTTTGGCTATTGCATACTTCCCAACAATCCCAAACTGCACTGGCCTGTCACAAGATTTCAGTAAAATCCTGGCATACCGTGGATTTGGCCTCTCTTCCTAGGTCCAGTGTCAGAATACTTGCTCTGGTATTTGGCACCACTAGCAATGTACCACCTATATTTGAGTGATGTTCCCAGTCTGTCTCTCTTTCAGAAGAGGAAGTGGGCAGGAAAATCCTGGGATAGCTGCAGAGACTGTCCAGGAATAAGGATGTTCAGTAGCAGGCAGTGCACACTTGCTGGAGGACAGGCAGAGACTGAGAGCCTTCCACAATTGATCCAATACACTGGGATAAGCCCAGAGCAACTGGCCACTCCTAGCTTTTTCTAAACTGCTATGTACTATGGGTATTATGTACTTTGGGGACTCCACCTGAGGGTGTGACCTTACATCTGACACTGATACAGTGTTCATATAATAGGGCTGTGCGAAGAAGCAGTGCTGTTTACTGTCTGTAGTTATTTATTTCTATACTTTTCATAAAGCCAGCATAGTGGTTACCAACTTACCACATATGTCTTGCATATACTTTCCATAACTAAGGGTCCTCGGGTTTAAATCCCATCTACATACACAGAGTTTGTATCTTCCCCCTGTTCTTGTATGGGTTTCCTTGTACACTCCAAGGACACCCCGGAAGGTTAATTGGCTTGTGTTTAATTTAGCCTTAGCATGTGTATGCAAATGAGATAGGGACCTTAGATTGTAAACTCTTTGAGGGCAGGGATGGATGTGAATGTAAAGTGCTGTACCTGTAATTAAAAAAATACATTCCTTCATTAACTGGAATCTTTTTTCAGACATAAATCGTTATTGCATGGAAACATTATGGAGGTGTTCAGGCTAGTCACAATACAAGAGAATAAACCATCATCTACAGTACTTTATTAAAAACTTAAAATGGATGTATGCCTGTTATCTAAAATGTTATGTTTTTGATATTTTATAGTGACCCTATCACATATTTAAAAAAAATCTCAAGCAGGAACATTCTTGTAAGAAGAAATACTTGCTTCTCCTACTGCCTGCACTGCTGAACACTGCTCTAATTCTGAGAAATCCTCTACCAATCTCTACTGGAATACCTAGAGTATATTTTAGGAATGTTGATTTCCTTTGTCCTCTGCAGGGCTTACTGGTTTCTCTATATCATTACTATGCCCTGGAAAGTGTCCCTGGATTCCCAACGGATTTCAGGCCATGATTCCTCAGGACTGGAGCAGCTTTCAGCAATGTGGGCAGCAGGAGAGGTAACTATTCTGTTTCTTCTTTACAGTTACATGCTTGCATTAGGCATGTTACTACAATACATGTTACATGTGTTGTGGTGCCATTCATTTTCAATGGGATCCCAATGCATTAAGGCTACATACCTGTATTGCAGTGCAATTCCACCTTCCTTCACGATTATTTGGGAGACGGGGAAGGAGGTACGGGCTGTGAAGCATCCTTTTGGTCTTTGTTGCATACTCCTGACCTTTGCACTCTATTATTTTACTCTTATTTTAGATTAATTGCAACAATGTTCAATACTAAAAACAGTTAAGCTTCCAACATCACAGAATCACTCAGATCCACAAAAAGCACAATGGGTAGAGGTGCATACAAGACTAACAAACACATAACACAGAAACACAAAGCACCTTATTGATGGGGGGACAAGAGCCTCTTCCAGACAACCCTGGGCTGTGGTTGTCGGGGTCTTCGGGTGGGGGGGCTTATTGGAATCTGGAAGCCCCCTTTGACAAGGGAGCCCCCAGATCCCGCCCCCCATGTGAATGGGTATATCGTACCCCCTACTCATTCACTAAAAAGGTGTAAAAAAGGAAAAACCACATAAGACAGGTTTTGACAAGTCCTTTATTAAAAAGAAAAAAACAATAGTTTCCCTCGATGTAAATCCAGAAGTGCACTGACTGCACTAAACTAACTCAACACACTATCCACTAACTACCTGTCTAATCTCTAATCTAATGTGTAAGCAGCAGCCTTATATAGTGTGGGGCGTGGACTTAGCCCCTGAGCCATGATTGACTAAAGGCACCCTGCCTTTGGCCTATCATGGCTCTGACAGCACATTGTGCTGTGATTGGCCAAAGCATACAGGTCAGGTGCATGCTTTGGCCAATCACAAGCACTTAATGTACTGCAATCGCGCAGTGCATTATGGGGCGCTCCTCAGCGGGCAAACTTGCCAAGCGCCCTGGGTGTTTGTGTGTTCGGCGAACACATAAACACCCAATGTTCGACTCGAACTTACGTTCGACTCGAACATCAAGTTCATATCTGTTCACTAGTAAGTGTCAGTTCCTCTGAGTAATCAAAGGGAGGGGTGTATTCACTCTCGCTCAGTGGAGCTGTTGGGTAGGCAGGGGTAATTATAAGTATCAGGGTGTGATGATGAAAATGATAGAGAACTTTCAGGAGTCACTATGCAATAAAGACAACAATAATATACAAGGATATAGACTGGGAGTAGTGGTGGGCCCAAATGATTCTGATTACAATCTGTGGGTTAAAAACAGTCTACAAAAAGTCCATAAATAAGCAGAAGTCCATATATGGGCTCACTTGAAAGGCACCTCTTCGTGCAAGAAAAAAGGGACTTGGAGATAGCTAAGGAGAAAACACAAGCACCATACTAAGTGCAGCATATATGGGGTTTATTGGAGATCACAGGAATGTTACTCACAATGGTTAAAACATCAAAGGCATGTAGTTAGCACTGTAAATGTATCCCTGTCAGTGGAGCGATAGGTCAGGATGGCCTGTTGTGGCTGTGGCTCGTGGATGCCGTCACTTCCTGGGGCCGTGGAACGCACGGGCGACTCATCCTGACGTCATTTCCCGGATGTGATGCGATGTCGTGGGTGATGCATTTGCGTGGCCTATCATAGAGCCCAGGAGAGCCCTGGAGAGGCAGTGGCCACCCATTGACGTGATCAAGTGGCTATTTAGTCACTTGAATCACTTCTGCTAGAAAGGGAATCACCGGATAAAATTTCAATACTGTGATGATGTCTGTAGGTTCAGGCATCATGCCAGTATAACTACTGCACCTGGAGGACATCCATGGATGTCCTATGGGCGGCAAGTATTTCATGAAATTAGAGTCAGACAAAGTGTTATTCGTCTGTCTATATTCTGTGCATAGGAAGGCATGTGTAACAGTTTCAGATTGAAAAAAATTATCTTTGTACTGAGAGATATGTACTGTAGGTCTGTAAGATTCTCTTTTGTGCCACTGTAATTAAGGAGTATTTTAAAGTACACAGCATATGTTTGTGGTGTATTCTGTGCCTGGACAAGACTCTATTAAGCCACGCCCAATATGTCGTGTAATTTTACCATGCTCAGGTCTTTGTCTCCCTAAAATGTCCTTCTTCCTCAAGTTGGGAGGTTCGGCTATTGTCTCTCAAATAATACAGTCTAATATTGATCTAAAGATTAAACCTTCCTTTTCTCTCCCTCTTACTTAGCGACTTTACTAAGCTGCTTACTCACTGTATAGCCACTGTACAATATATATACAGAGCCTTGCAAAAGTATTTGGCCCCCTTGAACTTTGCAACCTTTTGCCACATTTCAGGCTTCAAACATAAAGATATAAAACTGAAATTTTTTGTGAAGAATCAACAACAAGTGGGACACAATCATGAAGTGGAACGAAATTTATTGGATTTTTCAAACTTTTTTAACAAATAAAAAACTGAAAAATTGAGCGTGCAAAATTATTCAGCCCCCTTAAGTTAATGCTTTGTAGGGCCACCTTTTGCTGCGATTACAGCTGTAAGTCGCTTGGGGTATGTCTCTATCAGTTTTGCACCTCGAGAGACTGAAATTTTTGCCCATTCCTCCTTGCAAAACAGCTCGAGCTTAGTGAGGTTGGATGGAGAGCATTTGTGAACAGCAGTTTTCAGTTCTTTCCACAGATTCTCGATTGGATTCAGGTCTGGACTTTGACTTGGACGTTCTAACACCTGGATATGTTTATTTGTGAACCATTCCATTGTAGATTTTGCTTTATGTTTTGGATCATTGTCTTGTTGGAAGACAAATCTCCGTCCCAGTCTCAGGTCTTTTGCAGACTCCATCAGGTTTTCTTCCAGAATGGTCCTGTATTTGGCTCCATCCATCTTCCCATCAATTTTAACCATCTTCCCTGTCCCTGCTGAAGAAAAGCAGGCCCAAACCATGATGCTGCCACCACCATGTTTGACAGTGGGGATGGTGTGTTCAGGGTGATGAGCTGTGTTGCTTTTACACCAAACATAACGTTTTGCATTGTTGCCAAAAAGTTCGATTTTGGTTTCATCTGACCAGAGCACCTTCTTCCACATGTCTGGTGTGTCTCCCAGGTGGCTTGTGGCAAACTTTAAATTGCACTTTTTATGGATATCTTTAAGAAATGGCTTTCTTCTTGCCACTCTTCCATAAAGGCCAGATTTGTGCAGTATACGACTGATTGTTGTCCTATGGACAGAGTCTCCCACCTCAGCTGTAGATCTCTGCAGTTCATCCAGAGTGATCATGGGCCTCTTGGCTGCATCTCTGATCAGTCTTCTCCGTGTATGAGCTGAAAGTTTTAGAGGGACGGCCAGGTCTTCGTAGATTTGCAGTGGTCTGATACTCCTTCCTTTTCAATATTATCGCTTGCACAATGCTCCTTGGGATGTTTAAAGCTTGGGAAATCTTTTTGTATCCAAATCCGGCTTTAAACTTCTCCACAACAGTATCTCGGACCTGCCTGGTGTGTTCCTTGTTCTTCATGATGCTCTCTGCGCTTTAAACGGACCTCTGAGACTATCACAGTGCAGGTGCATTTATACAAAGACTTAATTACACACAGGTGGATTCTATTTATCATCATTAGTCATTTAGGTCAACATTGGATCATTCAGAGGATCCTCACTGAACTTCTGGTGAGAGTTTGCTGCACTAAAATTAAAGGTGCTGAATAATTTTGCATGCCCAATTTTTCAGTTATTTGTTAACAAAGTTTGAAATATCCAATAAATTTCGTTCCACTTCATGATTGTGTCCCACTTGTTGTTGATTCTTCACAAAAAATTACAGTTTTATATCTTTATGTTTGAAGGCTGAAATGTGGCAAAAGAAGGGGGCCTAATACTTTCGCAAGGCACTGTAGTTATTATCTTTGAAATAATACACTCTATTATTTATTTAACAATTAATCCTGCCTTGTCTATCTCTTTTTCTTTGCCGCCTTTCCAAGTTGCTTACATACTGTTGAAACAATGTGGTTATTGTGTCCTAAATAATACACCCTAATGTTTATTTGAATCAAAATCTGCCTACTGTCTATATTGTGGCCTAATCAAACTGCTTACATACTGTCCAGCCACTGAAGAATATTTGTGGCTGGACAGTATGTATGCATAAGAATCTCTCAGATAATACTCTCAGATCATGTTCATTGCAAGCTAAAACTTGCCTTGACTCTTTCTATTTACTGAAAATTTAAGTGCTTCTTCTGACGCTAGACAGTTTCTACCAAACATATACCTGAAGTCTGAAAAAGCTTATCAGCTGCTACTTTAGTAACATGGTTAATACTCTCCTCTGCTAGGGTGTTGCTTAGAGCAATGTAGAGTTCTAGTCTCCGCTTGGTACTCTGGAAGACATGGTGCGATTCTAAAAAGCACTGTTTTCAGTATGGTCTCTTTTAGTGATCGACCGACCAATATCGTTTTTTTACCGCCGATATCGATACCGATATTATGGTCATCGGGTATCGGTATCAGCCGATATCTGCCGATATTTTCGGACATTAAAATTATTATTTTTTTTTTATGTCTACAGGTACTGTGGTGGAGGGATCTGGGGGTCTAAAAGACCCCAAACCCCTCCTCTGCACTTAAGCATTCAAAACGCCAAGTTTGGCTGTTTTGAATGCTGCAAGTTTTTTTAATTCGGCGCCGCAAGTACCCGGAAGTGATGTCATGTCGGTGGGCGGGATTGGCCACGCGTGGTGGGACGGGAGACCCGGGCCAGCTGCGGAAGGCGGGAGGGGGGGACGTCCCCTCCCGCTCCTTGGAATGACAGTCGAGCGGCTTCTCAGCTGCATCGGTTGTCATTACAAGACAGCCGACCGTCGGCTATGGACACCGGTACCGGGGCGATGCCTCTTGCTGCAGGCATCACCCCGGTGCAAGCACTTTCCCTGAAATATCTGCAATATTGGTAAATAAAAAGCCGATCCCGATATATCGGGGAAAGTCCATATCGGCCCTCGATATATTGGCTTTGCCGATAATCGGTCGATCTCCTAGTTTCTTGTGTTCATCCCAAGTGACTTAACCTACTTTTCAGCCTTCTAAAGTAACCCCAACATCATCATAACTAAAAAATATAAGGTTAATGTTTATCTTACCTATCCATCCCTTTCTAGACCTACTGGTTTCTCCAGACTGTAGGTTCTCTTTACCTACTCAGGTGGTTCAGTAAAAATTAAATAGTCAGGCTTCAGACATGTACTGTAGCACTGTGCTTTGTATTATCTGTAGTTAATAGGATTTAATTCAGTCAGACTGCTACAAAGATCAGTGGATCTCCATATTGTTTTATTCATAGACCAATACAAATTGCATTATAATGATAGTATATCTTGACAGGTTATGAAAACGAAACAGGTTTTTTTTTTTTGTTGTTGTCATTTTCCTTAGGGAGTTTGAATATATTCCTTCGATTAAAAGGACAAACTAACACCGAAATCCCTATCTGGACAGCCATTGGGAAAATTTAAGTGCTTCTGACGCTAGACAGTTTCTACCAAACATATACCTGAAGTCTATATATTTAAATTTTGGGGGGGGGGAAAGTTGGGGGTTTGGGGATGGGACTGTGGAGTATGGATTTAAAGTGTTTGAGGGTTTTAACTTTATTTTTTTAAGGTAAACTTCCCTATAGTAATATAGAACTATTGATACAGAGTTCACTGAGTCTGTTGCTAAACCAAGCAAATTACTTTTTCTTCCCATGCAAGTGCTGTATGGTTCAGCAGAAGGTCTGAAATTCAGTTCCACTAAGTGAGGCAAAGTGGGAGTTGTCCTCACCTGTACAAAGTTGAATTTGGAGTATCCCACTAATCCCTTCGCCTATCCAAGTTCTCCAAATAAACTACCAAAAAAAAATCCCTTAGACTGCTCATTGGAGACAACGAGTGGAAGAGTGTGTGTGCACCTGGCAGTGTTTGAAAATGCCCGGTGTCAGGCAACAGGATAATCAGAGGGAGACACAAAAAAAGATCTATACTCAACAACCCTTACGGGGGCAGTGCTACATTGATTTTGGTTTCATATTGAACAAAATGCCCTCCTGAACCTTATTCCCCCTCTTCATGTTTTTAAAGGTTTCAATCATGTCTTCCCTTTTCCTTCTTTCCTCCAGACTGTACATATTAAGTTCCTGAAGTCGGTCAATATGTTTTATCCCCCAGACCTTTCACCAATTTTGTTACCTGTCTCTAGACTAGTTCTATTTTATCAATATCTTTCTGTAAGTGAGGTCTCCAGAACTGGACATCGTATTCTAAATGAAGTTGCATTAAAGCTCTTTGTAGGGGAATAAGAACCTCCTTCCTCCTGCTTGTGATTCCTCTAGTGATAAGTACCTCCAAATCTTTTTCCTCTGTAGTGTTGGCCAACACTGTACCCCCCAATGCTGTACTCTCTCAGGGGATTCTTTTTCCCTAGGTGCATTATTTGTGAGGGAAAATCTCCCCTATGGGACACATGTGGCAAAAAACTGACAGGGGTTAAAACCCTCCCTTCCTCTATCCAAAAAAAAAAAAGTTTTGCCTTTAGTTACAATTTCATTACAATCCAAAATATGTGATGCCAGAATACGGTATTATTGAAGTTGTCTATGAAAATGGCACTGTCCCATAACACCACACACAGTATAAAGGCATCTCCCAATCATCTAATTCAAAGGATCAGACTTTTTCCCATGTCACCTTTAAAGTCACAATATAAGTACCCTCTCCCAGCTGTATGGTATTTTTAAAAATGTTAACACCTTCCCGCATGGCCTATAGCAAAATGATGGCCGGGTGAGGGTTTAACTGTTGTGGCTGGGTGTCATGACGTCCTTCACTGCATGCCACTCGTGGGGGCCCCCGGGGGGCGCACAGCGTGGCGATCAATGATGTGCTGTGTCACTTGGACACACCACTTCTCTGATCATGATAAAGAGCCTATGACATAAGCTCTTTACCATGTGATCAGCTATGTCCAATCACAGCTGATCACAGTGTAAATAGGAAGTGATGGTTATCGGGATTCCTCTATTCACGATGACAGCGCATGAGTAGAGGAGAGCCAATAAGTGGCTCTCCTGACAGAGGATAATAATAATCAGTGCATTGGTTATCAGTGCAGTCCCACCAGTGATGCCAATCAGCGCCCACCAGTGGTGCCAATCAGTGCCCATTAGTGATGCTAATCAGTGCTGCCTTTCGGTGCCAATCTGTGATGCCAGACAGTGCATCCTCATCAATGCTGCCTATCAGTGTCACCTATTCGTCCCCATAAAGGCTGCCCAACAGTGCTGCCCATCAGTGCCCATCAGTGCTGCATACTAGTGCCTCCTCATCAGTGCCCATCAGTGCTGTCCATCAGTGTAGCCTATTAGTGCCTGTCAGTGTAGCCTTATCAGTGGACATCAGTGAAGGAGAAAAATTACTTTTTTTATAAAATTTTGTAAAACTAAGAAAAAACTTTTTTTTTCTTCAAAATGTTTGGTATTTTTTCATTTGTTTAGAGAAAAAAAAACTTAGAGGTGATTAAATACCACCAAAAGAAAGCTCTATCTGTCTCAAAAAATGATAAAAATGTATTTGGGTACAGCATTGCATGGCCTTTGTCAAAGTTTTGTCTTTTGTCTTTGTTTCAAAGTGCGACAGCGCTGAAAGCTGAAAATTGGCCTGAGCAGGAAGGGGGTGAAAGTGCCCGATATTGAAGTGATTAAATGTCCCCCCATGGCAGTGCCCAGCTCCTCGTGCCCTTTTTTGATGATAGTTTGCCTTGAAAATAGAATTTAGAATCAAGATTCACCCATCCCTCTTTTCCCCCATACACACTAAGCTTGTTTTTTTTTGGACTTCAAGCAAGATTCACCAAACCCCCCCCCCCCCCCCCCCCCCATGATTCAAACTTAACTGGATTCATTAATCTATGACAGGGAGGAGGTGATAGCAATGCTAACATTGATATGAGTGCAGCATGGGCAGAGAGCACAGAAAATGATCAGTTTACATGATTTCTGGCAGAAACAAACAACATGTATTTTTTTGCACATAATAACCAGATATAACAATATACTTTCATTGGTATATTTAAGTGCCCAAATGGAGCAAATAGGAGAAGTTTTTATTTAGGGTTTACTCTATAAACCCTGGCTAGGAAACAGTGATAAATAAATCTATAGAGACGTTACTACTGGAACCCCCTTGAGGTATTAGGAACCAGCAGGTGATTCATTCATCCAGACTGCACCTATAATTGAAAATTTACAGGGGTCTGGTCTCCTAGTAAGGATTCAGCAATTACTTAAAAAATCTTTATTGAAGTTTAATCCTTGCAAATCCCTGAGAGATTTTCATGTTCCTAGGTTACCATATTAAAGTTACATTTAGATAACTTATGGAGATAGTGTATATGCGCCTTCGGCTCTGTAATAATATCTCTGTAAGCAACGTTGTGTACAAGAATAATTTCTAATGCACACTGTAATTAAGAAAAACCTTGCCATTGTACAGTAAGTGACATCGATCGCATTTCTGTTTGATATTTTATGGGAAAGATTAGAAGACTTTTCCGGCATCAATGTGAGATTGGAAGCTTGCCTAGCCAGGCATGGATTACAGAGATGCATCAGACGTGCACTTCAGTTACTTATTCATAAGAGTGATAACAGGAAAGAGATTAGCTGGAAGGGACGTAAGAGCACAGGAGAAATGTTTGGCAGAGTCTGGACATTTTCTAATAACAAAATCTCCAAGGAAATTATTTGATTGTCCCTGTTATTCCTGAAAGGTAAAACAAATCTTTTGCGTTGAGCTGCCTGACTGACCCCAGGGAAGCCATATTGTCTATGGTGCCTGCACTGCCCTAGAAGGTCAAGAGGACCAATCAGGGCTTCTACAGTAAGCCCAAGATTTCCGTAACAGTAACCATACCCTGTCACTTAAGGGGAATGCATAGGCTTTTCTAATTTTTTTAGATGTACATGAAAAAGAGATCATTGATGTAAATTATGTTATTGGCCTCCATAACTTTTGTAACACTCTATATCATATAAACTATATTGTCAAAAGTATTGGGACTTTACACGCACATGAACCTTAATGGCATCCCTGCCTTAGTTCATAGGGTTCAATATTGAGTTGGCCCACCCTTTGCAGCAATAACAGCTTCAACTTTTCTAGGAAGGCTGTCCACAAGGTTTAGGAGTGTGTCTATGGGAATGTTTGCCCATTCTTCCAGAAGCGCATTTGTGAGGTCAGGCACTGATGTTGAACAAGAAGGCCACTCAAATGCATCCCAAAGGTGTTCTATCAGGTTGAGGTAAGGACTCTGTGCAGGCCAGTCAAATTCCTCCTCCCAAAACTCGCTCATCCATGTCTTTATGGACCTTGCTTTCTGCACTGGTCCAAATCTTTTGGTAAGGGGGGATTATGGTGTGGGGTTGCTTTTCAGGGGTTGGGCTTGGCCCCTTAGTTCCAGTGTAAAGAGAACTGATAAGGTGTAAGCATACTGAGACATTTTTTGCCAATTTCATGTTCCCAACTTTGTGGGAACAGTTTGGGGATGGCCCCTTCCTGTTCCAACATGACTGCACACCAGTTTGTTCCTCTGCTACCTTTATGAGTCCCTTCTGGCAAGTTTTGACACCAAGAGAAAACATGTGAAGTGAAGGGAGCTCCAGCTTACAGCCTGTAATTGACAGCCTCAGCTCTGTTTCTGCTGTATAAATTCTGCACTTTGAACGACAGTAGAGAAGAGAAGTCTGCAGATAAACAGGTTCAATTTATGTAGGGGGATATGTTTACTTTCTGTGTATCACCTAAGGCCAGTCACTTCACTCAGTATATGTAAGGGTTTACAACCACTTTAATGTCCCCAGCAATAACAAGTGAAGTTTGAATGCCACTAGGAGCCTCTTCCTCAGATAGCAGTGACCAGCCTCCCAGTAGCCTCAAAATTTTGCTTTCCATTGCTGGTGACATTAAAGTGTTTTTGTTTATCTAAATATGGCTAGCTGGTGATATCTTGGATTGGACCGTTGCTTTGGCGGTGCCAATTGCCATTTCACTACAGAAAACGCCTATGACTGGATTTCATGGAGCAACTTGCCTTATTGTATTTATAACCTCACTTGTCAGTCTTATACTCGCCTTCCTATGATCTAGCAAGAATATAAAACTTTCATAGGAATGAATAGATAATGCAGAGAGCATGAGCAGACTCGGCCATGAAGATTTTGTCAAGCAGTTGCACAGCCGATATTTTGCTGGATTGGGGACAGATAAGTATAATTTTTGATGAGTATCCTGCTTGAGATACTCGAGGTATTCCCAAATAAATATAGATCCTGGTCCTAACACACACAAAAGGTATTATATGTGTCTTTGCATCTACCAAGAACAGGCTGGATCAATAGTCAGACTACTAGAAGTTTGGACTGGCCTTTCTGACTTTTCCCTACTAAGTGATTGGAAAAAAAACAAAGTGAAATCAATTATAAACAAATATTGAATCCAAAATGTAAAATAAATATAGGTAGAATGTATCCGTGTCAAGGTCCTACCTTGCCCTCCTGTTGGCAGCCATCTTGGACATATGCAGACTGCTGCCTCTTTTAAACTCTGATTGCATCATCACTTGCCTGCTGCCTGGGTGTCGCACAGTGATGATGCTGCACACCTGACTATAGCTATCACCTAATGGGTTGCAGTTCTTGCCCTTGTGTTTGTGCTCCAAGGTGCATCTCTGCTAGCAGTTTTCTGTTCTCCATGTTCCTCCGTGCATGACCTGGCTTGGCTGACGACTCTCCTGGCTCTTGACCCCGCATTGGCAGATACCTTCTTCTGGACTCGACCCCGGCTTGGATGACTACCTGCTTGTGGACTTGACCCCGGCTTGTTCCTGCTCTCACTTCCTCACTCTTGCTGTGCATTTATTGTTGTTTGCTCCAGTAAACTGCTTTATTTTACCTGCATCCCCATGTGGTCTGGTTTCCTGGCACCCTGACAGTACACAAGGGCCATGAATCCTGACGATATAGGTGCACCTCTCCATGCTGGTTACCAGGCTTGATTAACAAGATTACCTTTTGGGTCAGCTCGCTCAGGCGTTGCAGTTGTTGTTTGCACGCACAGCGCACCTCACTCCCGATCCTGCGAGGCCAGCGGTTCCTCCTGTTGTTGCACCTGCTGCTGCACCTTTTGCCGCTGCTGCTCCTGCAGTTGCAGCTGGAGTTGCTGTTACCAGAGGGATGACTGGTTCAGCCCCCCTCCCGCAGTGCTATGGAGGTGAACTGAGTCAGCATCGTGGCTTCCTAAACCAAGTGGGCATTTATTATCAGATGGTTCCTCAGGTGTTTCTTTCTGACATGTCCAAGGTGGGCTTCCTAATCTCGTTGCTCTCGGACATGGCCTTGGCCTGGGCGAATTCCTTATGGGAGAACGATAATCCTGTGATACTCGATTTTTGTTGCCCCCTTTCGTAGGGTATTCAATGTGCCTGCTCACTCTTCCTCTGCTGCTAAGCTGCTTCTGTCCATTCAACAGGGTATATGAACCATTGCCGAGTATGCCATTGAATTTTGTATTCTGGCAGCCAAGGTGGGCTGGAATAATGAGGCTTAGATGACTGTCTTCTCTCATGGTCTTGAGGCAATAAAGGAAGAGATTGCAGCCAAGGATCTTCCTGAAAAGCTTGAGGCTCTCATTTCCTTCCTGATTTTGATCAATACCAGGCTCAGGGAGGAACCATCATTTAAGGAGCACCTGCAGAGACCTCCTACCAGATTGGCCCCTACATTTTCTTTCCCATCCATTCCTCCCTCACCACCCATGCCTCCTGGGGATGGTGCATCTGGCTGTGAACCCATGCAGCTGGGGATCACTTGTCTTTCCAATGCTGAGCGGGCCTTTAGGAGGAGGGAGGGCCGTTGCCTGTATTGTGGTCTTGGTGGGCATTTCCTGAAATGTTGTCTGACCCGTCTGGGAAATGCTCGCACCTAGGGTCCTGTCGGGGCAGATCTTAGGTGGAATTTCCTCATCCCCAGTTTCCTGTAAAGATAAACTGCTAATCACAGTTGTCCTCTCCTGGGCAGTGGGTTTGGTGGTTATTTTATTGACAGTACATTTGCTACTGTGAATTTAATACCCTTGCAGCCTCGTGTTTCTCCACTAGTTATCGAGACGATTGATGCCAGAACCCTGCAACCGACACAGGTTACCCATGAGACTGTTCTGGTTGATTTGGCGATAGGGGCAGTCCACAGGGAGTCGACCTGTTTCCAGGCTATTTCATCCCCACACTGTTGTTTTGGCGTACCCTTGGCTTCAGAAACACAATCCAACCTTTGATTGGCAGCCGGTCGAGATCCTCTCTTGGTCTCCACAGCGTGGCGCTGTTTGTATCCATGGGCCTGTTAAGGTACTTTGTACCTCCTCGGATTCAGTGTTGCCTACTGAATATCGTAAGTATCAAGATTTATTTAACAAGGTGCGTGCTGGTACTCTTCCTCCTCATCGTCCGTACGATTGTGCCATAGACTTGCAACCTGGTGCCATTCTCCCTCGTGGCAGGGTTTATCCTTTCTCGGTTGCAGAGAATAAGGCCATGGAGGAGTACATTGCAGATGCGCTTGCTCACAGGCACATTCGCAAGTCCACTTCCCCAGCGGGTGCCAGTTTTTTGTTCGTAAAGAAAGAGGGGGTGAGTTGAGACCTTGCATTGATTTTAGGGGCCTTACTCATGGTCAATAATGCATACCCAATTCCATTGGTTACTAAATTGTTGGACTGCCTCAAGGGAGCAATGTTCTTTACCAAGCTTGACCTAAGGGCCATGTATAACCTCGTAAGGATCAAGGAGGGTGACAAGTGGAAGACTGCATTTAAAACCAGAACCGGTCATTACAAATCTCTGGTGATGCCCTTTGGCTTGTGCATTGGCCCCCTGTCTTCCAGACGTCCATCAATTATGTCTTTCGTGATATGTTGCAGCAATGCGTGGTAGTCTATTTGGACGACATCTTGATTTACTCCATTGAATCACACTACCTGGATGTCAGACGGGTACTGCAACAGTTACGTGAGAATGGGCTTTTTTTTGTAAGCTCCAGAAATGTGAATTCCACCTGTCTTAGGTTGCCTTCTTGGGCTAAATCTTTTCTGCTGAAGGGTTCTCCATGGACCCTTAGAAGGTTTTGACTGTTCTACAGTGGCCTCGCCCCAGTGGTCTCCATTCCATTCAGCGTTTCCTTGGGTTTGCCAACTACTATCAGAAATTTATCAGGAACTTTTCCTCTTTGGCCAAACCTATCTAAGATCTGACCAAAAAGGGCCACGATTCCCACAATTGGACGCCTGCTGCCATCCAAGCTTTTGAGGCCCTCAAGTCTACTTTCACTTCGGCTCCCATTCTGTCTCATCTCAATCCTAGTTTGCCTTTTGTCATAGAGGTGGATGCGTCTGAGATGGGAGTAGGAGCCCTCCTGTCTCAGTGTCAGACACCTGATGGACCCTTAATTTCTTGTGGGTTCTACTCGAAGAAGCTGTCTCCAGCTGAATACACATACTAGATTGGAGACAGAGAGCTCTTGGCCATTATCCTGGCTCTCAAAGAGTGGAGACACCTGCTCGAAGGTTCTGTGGTTCCAGTTCTCATTCTCCCCGATCATAAGAATCTGGTGTATCTCTCAGAGGCCGAGAGGCTCACACCCCATCAGGCCAGATGGACCTTATTCTTGTCTCATTTTAACTATGTGGTTTCCTATTTTCCCCGACTCCAAGAATGTTAAGGCTGATGCCTTGTCTCGCCAGTATTCTGGTCATACCTTCAGATCATATCCTGGTTGCCATCTGCACCAACTTAACCTCTCCTCTTGGGGAACAGATCTTGGCTGCCCAACCTGATGCTCCCACTGAGAGACCTGCTGGAAAATGTTTTGTACCTGAGGGGTTGTGCATCAGACTGTTGCACACGTACCACAATTCCAAGGCTGCCAGTCATCCTGGTAAGAACCAGATGTCCTTGGCTATTTCTCGTCAGCTATGGTTACCATCTCTTTGCATTGATGTTACTGCATATGTGGCTGCTTGTTTGGTCTGTGCCCAGAACAAATCTCCTCGGCACCTTCCCTTGGGTCTACTGCACCCCATTCCCAATGAGGAGCATTTCTGGTCTCACCTAGCCATGGATTTTATTGTGGAACTTCCTGCGTTAGATGTTACATGGTTATCCTCATGATGAAGTCCCGTGGGATGTAATGCGTATGGGAGTCGGAGCCTACTCATTGACGTCACCCACTGCTATCTCACAGAGCCAATCAGGATCGGCTTCATGTAATTGATGCTTTGCCTGTTTTTAACGGACTGTCTTTAAGTGCAATTTGGATCTTAATAAATGTATTTATTCCTAGCGGTATGCACTTAGATCCTTTTTATTTTTTATCTGCACACATTTGCCTGACTGCTTTGTAACCTCACCGAAGGCTTTATACCTTGATCAGCAGAGGGTTACCTTGAACGACTGGTGTCAAGTAGATTGCTGAGGAGAGTTTTCTTATGCCTCCCCTTGTCTTTTCTTCTGATGATTTAAAGCCCATTTGACCTACTGGTAAAACAGGGGTATCTGAGTGAGGTGAGAACATTTGAGTGCTTATTGGTCAAGGGATTGCCACCCGAAGTTGATCCTGTTTTCTGGCACCCTTTTGCCCTTCATCTATTACTGAAAGACTTTTTTTCTAGTGACTTTTGGGCTGTATCATGATTGTTTTTTATTTTTTTATTGCGCTGCACTAATATTGATATGTTACTGCGTATGTGGCTGCTTGTTCAGTCTGTGCCCAGAACAAATCTCCTCGACACCTTCCCTTGGGTCTACTGCATCCCATTGCCAATAGGGAGTGTCCCTGGTCTCACCTGGCCATGGATTTTATTGTGGAACTTCCTGCGTTCAAGGTTACACAGTTATCCTCATGGTTGTCGACTGGTTCTCCAAAATGTGCCACTGTGTTCCTTTTAAGCGACTGCCTACTGCTCAGGAGCTTGCCTCGGTGTTTGCCAGGGAGGTCTTCCGTTTACACTGGTTTGCTAAGGAGATTGTCTCGGACCGTGGGAGCCAGTTTGTCTCCAGGTTCTGGCGTGCCTTTTTCTCCCAATTGGGTATTCGACTTTTCTCCACGGCCTACCATCCTCAGTCTAATGGTGCCGCTGAGTGTTCCAACCAAGCTCTGGAGCCATTTCTCCGCTGCTATATCTCTGACCATCAGGACAATTGGGTTGATCTGCTACTCTGGACGGAGTTTGCCAGGAACTCTGCCATCAACTCGTCTTCCAGAATGTCTCTATTCATGGCCAATCATGAGGAGTATGAGGTTAGCAGCATCTTGGATTCTCGTCTGTTCTGAGGTCAGTTTTAATACCAGGTGCACTGGAAGGGTTATGGTCCTGAGGAGCGCTCCCTCCGCTGATGTTCATGCTCCCGCCCTTTTACACGCTTTCCATGCTCGCTTTCCTCAGAAACTGTTTTTTGCTTTGCGGAGGAGAGGCCATTGAGGGGAGGGTACTGTCAAGGTCTTACCTTGCCCTCCTGTTGGCAGCCATCTTGGACATGTGCAAACTGCTGTCTCTTATAAACCCTGATCATCACTTGCCTGCTGCCTGGGTGTCACCTGATGGGTTGCAGTCCTTGCTCTTGTGTTTGTGCTCCAAGGTGCATCTCTGCTAGCAGTCTTCTGTTCTCCATGTTCCTCCATGTGTGACCTGGCTTGGCTGACGACTCTCCTGGCTCATGACCCTGCATCGGCAGATGACCCAGCATTGGCAGACTACCCGCTTCTTGACTCGACCCCGGCTTGTTCCAGGTCTCTCACTTCCTCACTCTTGCTGTGCATTTATTGTTGTTTGCTCCAATAAACTGCTTTATTTTACCTGCATCCCTGTGTGGTCTGGTTTCCTGGCATCCAGACAATCTCACATTGGATGACATTTAGGGAAGGCAACTAAATTGAATTGTCTAATACATCTGGTGTTCTTTTTGCTCGTGATTGGTGAAGCCACCGTCACTATTTTTGAAAATGCACTTTATTTTACTCTCCCTTCTGATATTTTGATGTATTCGGTCAAGAATACAAAATAAATTCTATCCATCTTACCATTGTGTTTGAAAAACAAAATGTCCTGCCACAGGTGATCCTAAATTATAAGATGCTATATTATAAATTTGGTCTGAAATTCGGTGTTCCAATAGTCTTTTCATCTTGCCGATGTCAAGAACATACTACACGGGTAAATAGGTAATTGAGCAAATTATATTAGGTTACCACAGGGTGGCACTGTGGACACAACTGTTAGGATGTGCCTCGTCCTATGTATACTAGTAAAGTTTTGAAAGAGAGGAAATGGACTTTAATGGCAGCACACAAGTAAATCAATAAAATTTAGACAACATTTTTTTTTTTTTTCATACACAAAAACAAAATGATTAAAAATGGAAATAGAAATGGAAATGTGACAATTGTAGCCAGGAAATGATTGGAACAACATTCAACCCTCACATAATATGGGTCCCCCCAAATGAGGGCAAATGAGCCTTAAACAAATAAATAGCGCCCTAATAATACATGACATGGGGGTAACCCCTGGGGGAGGGAAGATGGAGTCCATCTTGCAATCTTGCAAACATGTTTTGTGCCAGATGCGCTTCTTCGTGGGCTTCTCTAGATGAGATAAAGATCAAAATATATATCAAAATCACATATATTTACATATTACAACAAAAATACCAAGTATAACAGAAAGAACATTTCTTACTTAGACAGTACTGTATAAATACCATAGGGGAATAGAGAGGGATGGCTAGGGAAGGGACCATCCCAATCCCAGCGGCAGATGTGGGGGTACTTCCACGAGTGGCTACAAGGGAGTATACACAGCTGTAACTATGGTACGTGCAAATATTTCACAGTAGCCCATATTTGGACATGCTACTTACATCGTAATCAAAAATTGGATAATATCCCAGTTAGAAAAAGTTTGTGACTAATTCAATATTCCAAGATGGAGGAGAGTGCTAGGAATAATAAACAAGCCATCTCTAGTGACATAGTATTATACCAAATCAACCCCACAAGGGGGAGCATATTGTGGGGTTGATTTGGTATAATACTATGTCACTAGATATATTCACGGTATATGGTGGTTAAAGTCCATTTCATCTCTTTCAATCCTAAAGATTTAATTGGAATATTCCTTGCATTTTACAATCGGCAAAGTTTCAATACTGTACAAGCCTAGTTTCACACTTGTGCGTGCAAATTTGTGCACACCCATCATGGGTACAGCAACCCCCAACTCTTTTACATATATTCTATGCACAGAACCACATAGTGCTGCAGTTTTACACATGCAAAAATGTGAGCCTTTTGCTGCTGCGCGGGGGAAGCCAATAAAAATTAATGGCACCCCCATGTGTCTGCTAAAGAGCAGCATGTTTTTGCCTGCAGGACCCGTACATATGTGAATCTAGAATACGTTTTGCAAAATGTCAAAACAATAATCTTACCAACTTTACAAAAATGTTAAAAATTTTAAAAAAATGACACTCACATTTGTAGCTACCTCTATACTTGCAGACCAAAGTGTTCTTTGCTCTATCGTACTTACTTGATACTAAAAGGTCACATAAGGATTTGCATGTAAAGCCCAAACGTTTTTTTCTTTTTTGGATAAAGTGGGTAAATGTTCAAACTCTGTTCTTATTGTTGTCTATGTCTTAGATGGGAGGATTCGTATTATATTTTTCCTGGAGACATGGCAAAAAAGTAATGGAAGATCCAAGATTTTAGAATTGTCACAATAAAGTGGAATTTTGGAAAAAATAAACAAGAGAAAATGTATCACTGGCATTAACACATCAGTCTTTTTTCTTTGTCTGAGTCCACCTGTAATATAATTTTATTAGATGTTGATCCTGCCAATAAGTCTTATTTTTTAACAAGCTGACCAATAAAAGTAGCAGTTAGAGGGTTGAGACAAGACATTTAACACTGCCAGGAGTGTTTAGAATAGTCAACTTTTATTCAAATAAATAAAATCTTTATTGTTTTAGAAAAAAAAATTGCTGCTGCTGCTTAAAAGGAGTTGGAGGTAGCCTTTAAATTGTAAATCACTTCTATTAAGTCCATCCTAATCTACTACCCTATTTAAAGTGGAAGTAAACTCATTGATTTAACAGTTTAAAGAAAACAGTTACATTTCCAGCACATTCCAGTAAAGTAACTGTCACGTTGGTTGTGTCCTAAACCAAACTGTCAAACTATCCAATGACTGTGTCATAACCAATCACATGTGCAGCATTATAGTAGTTGAAGACTAAACAGAGGCCAAGGTGGCAGCTTCCATGGCTGAAAACAATAGGAGGGTTTACTTCCACTTTACCACTACCCTCTACAGGTTGACAATGCTGCTGTCCAAGGATGGTTACATTGCTCCTCCATAGATATAGCACAGGAGTTAGTGTAGCTACTCTAAGGCTGCTTTCACACAGGCGATCCGATCAGGTCCACCTGTCAGTTTTCAGGCGGACCTGATAGAACCCTCCAGGCTTCTATGGAGCGCTGGATGTCAGCAGAACTGCCGCCCTCTGACCGATCCTGTCCACCAAAAACCAGACGGATGGTGGTCCTATTCCCAATGTGCCTGGCGGATCAGATGGCATCAGATGGAAACGGACAGGAGTTCTGGTTCCATCCGATTGCCCCATAGAGAAGCTGGACTCTCCATGGAGAGAGAAGAGGAGGTGTCCATGTCCGCTCCGCTAGTTCATTCCACTTCACAGAGACGCTCATGTGAAAGAAGTGTTACTTGCAGGATCTTAATGTGAAAATAAAGGGAAAAAAAAGGAAACAAAAGAAAAAAAAATGCAGCCACCTCATCTAAGGAGTGGTAAGCTGCAATATATTACATATCTGTGTTTGGGTTTAAATTCGCTTTAACTGGAATGAAGAGACATTCTCCAATGGGCACATCTGTTTCATGGCAACTGAGAAAGGGTTTCCCCTTGCTTTAGAGACGGCACAAAAAAATGACAGAGGTGTTAGCTATTGCCAATTTATGCTTTGCTTTATATACACTTTAAAAGAACATGCATAGCATTAGACTTTTTATACTCTGTGGCATACTTAGTTCTTTTACTGGAGGAATTTGTGGAGATTTCTCTTCTTGCATCTTTTTTTACACAATTCCTATTCCGTCTTTCTGCGTAACGTCAACTTATTTTTCATCCTGAAGAGGGCGCTATAGATCACAACTTGAAATTTAGTAAAGCAAACTGAGTAGAATGTCAAACCATGTGTTTTATGTAATCATGTCACATTCAAAAATGTGAACACATTTTTTTTTAATATTTTGTATTTATAGGATATTTATTCAATTCTCCCAGATTGTACAACAATAGTAAAGTCTCACTAAGACCCCTGTTGAAGACTGAATATTGAAGTGTTAATGAAAACTGGCCCTTTAGAAAAAATTTGTACATAACAGCAAAATAACCCATGCTTTCACGAGAACATGAAAAACCTTGTACAAACAATTAGGCAATGTATTTTAAAGTAGGCTTCATAAATCAACCTTGGAAAGACACATAAAACAATAAAAACATTATTATGGAGGAAGCCTTGGAAAAACGTTCCGGTCTTGGAGAACCCCTGAATATCCCTGTTATATCTACAGTTCATGGGGCGTTAGTATGAACAGCTAAAAATAAATGAAAAAATAAGAAATTTGGTGTACCTAGCGTATTTGACAGCCAAGAGCTGCGCTATACAACAATAGTAACAATAACATTGTTAACAACAACAATGAAATGAAATAATAATAATAATAATAATGCATTTATTTCCAAATGTATTTTTATAGGTTCTTATATATTGTACGTTCTCATCAGCACTGCCCTCAAGGAGTTTACAACCTAAAGTCCCTAACTCACATTCATACACATACTGGAGTCAATTTAGACAGGAGCTTACAATGGTAAAATCTATAAAATTGTGTTGCGCAGAATAAAAATCTATATAATAAATGCTCTTAATAAATAATTGCATAAGCTGGTACAACCAATGATGTCCTTCCTCAAATAAAAGTCTGGTGTGCAAATAACAATCAATATCAAATGTAAAAAATATTGGTGAATAAAATGAATATATTAAATAGGATGCTCTCAATAAATCCTCTAAAAACTTTCATATAAGTGTATTTTTTGTGTATTGCTGGTCAGTGGGAAGAATGCTCCTTACATGTGTGGTCATTTAATCTTTTTTGTAACAGCCCCTCTGGGTTTCTTTTAGCCCGGTTTTTGTCTTTACATTGGTGGTCATTGGGAAGAATGCGCCTTACAATGCTGGTCAGTGGTAAGATTGCCCCCCCCTTAGAGCTGGCTAAGAAGATTATTACTAACAGTGGTTATCAGGGAGCCAGAAGTTGCTAATTTTTTAAGGAACGTCTAGCAACACTAGTCGAGAAAGGATGCACTACCAGTGGCGGCTGGTGTATTAGGGGGCCCTATCCATGCGTCCGGCCCCCTAACCTACATGCGGAGCGCCGGACGCATGGAGTTCAATGGGGCTTTTTTTTTTTTTAGCAATGCGACTAGAGCCAGAGGCTCTCACAGGCTAAAAAAAAGGGTGGGCTCGGGGCGCAGAGCAGTGCGCCCCGAGTCCACCCACTTGTGTGACAATAGCAAATAAATATTCACTATTGTCACACGGATCCACCTCCTGGCCAATCAGGAAGCGGGTCCTGAGACCTGTTTCCTGATTGGCCGAAAGTAGAAGCCATGCCATTGGGCATGGGGGAGGAGACACTTCTACTGAGGGGGAAAAAGCCGAAGCTGCCGCTGCCGCCGCCGCCAATGAGGGTGAGTGAGCTGTGGGGGGGTCCGGGGCCCTGGGTCCTGGGGGGGGGGGTCCGGGTATGCAGCCTGGTGGGGGCCGGGGGGGCTGTATGGTGCAGTCCATCTGCTGCCCCCCTGGCCCATGGAGCACCAGCCACCACTGTGCGCTACACAGTAACCTTTGTGTGTGAATTTATTGATATTCTGTTGCTGGCCAATCTATACATACATTGATGCAATCTTTGTTGAGCTATATGTTTTTAGATGAAGGATTGCTTGAAATTACTACATTCACAATTGCTCATTCATTGCTGTGTCTATGGCCACTATTAGACAAATATCAGTGGAGCTTACACAGTTCTGAGGAATTTCTCCCCTCACCCATTTGACAGCATTAGATGCCTGAGCAGCCAATCGCCAAACTTTGGTGTTGTCCCAAGGGAGAGAAGAAAGTGAGTCACCTGGAAGTACATTGTGCTACCCCTTGCCACCAAATTATTGGTGAGGAAGCAAAAAAAAGGTGACTGTTGGTGCAGTCAGCATTTAAATAAAAGGTCAAATTCCTTGGTGGGCACCTTGCCCTAGTAATCTGGGGAGAGGGGGAATGCCTCACTAATAATAGAAACTTGTGTTGAGAGAAATACAGGAGCTGCCAGTATTAACCTTAATCTGAAAATTTTGGTTGCCTGGTTATAGATAGCTCAAGTACTTTATGAGTCACTGATCCAAGAAAAGCCTGCAAACTTGTGACGTCAGAACTCCTGATCTGTATGCTTGTTCTGGGTTAGTGACCTAGAAAGTATTGAAGCCATTGGATCATCATCAGTATGATAGACAGGCAGCTCGAAGAAGGCCCTGTGTCAATGCAGCTTGCATTTGTCTGTTAGCATAGGTTTTCTTCAAAATGGTGTGGACATGCTATATAAAAATGGATTAAAGAAAAGTTGCAAATCACCAGAATCCTTAACTATATTGATTTAGGATGGGGTAAGAAGGGTACTGGGAGAATTTCACTTTATGAAGATGTAAAGTGTACTGGGTATCTTTAACTGTACTATTCACACTGGGCTCTAATTTTTTTATGTAAATTAAATCTTCACACAGAGTTGTAGCTTATGATTAGCAAAACAGATAGGCAACGTCATTGCATTGGGAATCTTGTTTGCTGCCTTAGCCACACTGCCCAGTTATGGCGCTGCTCAGTTTCTCAGCATACTTCATAAGCTATTGCTGACCTCCTCAGTGCACCTATTACCCCGGAGCCTGAGGATGAGGATAATACACATTCCATCTCAATGTTTCTGCTTCCTTGGAATATTCATTTAACTGGGAATTTGTGAATCCTGGTGGTTATCCAATGAGCATACTTGGTAATAAACTTGTAGCGTGACCCCTGTGAGGGCCGCTGAACGATGTTGCACCCCAATGGTTGCCAAGGGAGGCCCGCAGCAAAGAATAACTAGGCAAAGGGCAGGCATGACTAGGCCAGCAGGGTAGTACAGCAGTCAATGGGTTAATGGTAAAGTGGTAAGAGTCAATAAGGGGCTGTAGACATTGATTGGTGTAGGTATGCTGGGGAGGGGCAAGGATTGTGGGGAGGTGGGGACATGAAGTCTCAGGGGCACTTCGAGGCAGATGGACGATGAAGAAGCTTCCCGCCCTATGGATATAGGACTTGTTGGGTGGTTGTAATTTTATGGCGGTTGGGATCCTTGGAGGCATCCAAATTTTGCTGTGTAAGTTCAGAGTAAGGACCTGTCTATGGTATGGCGTCCTATGGTTAATCCCAGTTAACGGTGGTTTAACGGAATTTGTGGAGTTGGAGGTGTCAGCGGGAAATTTGGTATTGTCCTCGAGCCGGTGTTCTGCGGCTGAGGACCTTCAAGTGGTTCCACAGATTCAAAGTTTGTGTTGGTTTCGGTAGTGCCTCCAAGGATCGGCAACCTGGTGGGTCCTTATTGTTATTGTTCTATATTTCTGTTCTAAGGAATGTTGATATGTTGTTTATTGTTAATAAATGGCCGCTACGGCCCATTTCACTCCAAAAGTGTGTCAGTCTAATCATTTTAGTGATAAGTGAAAGTGGGGTTCACTGGGCTGTAGAGGTCTGCGATAGCACATCCAACAATACCTCTAGTATGCCTAAGTCAGGACCTTGCAAGTCTTCCCAAACCGCTGACACTTTAGGTTTAGACATTTTTTGAAGGTAAAGAATGCAAAGACACGATAATTCACAGTAAACCTGTTGGATTTGTTTACTTAAAGTCCTGCAGTAAATAAGGTCAACAGTAAAGAAAATGCAGCAGGTAAAGAGATACAGTTATGGTTACACTTTGTTAAGAACAATTAAATGGATAGTCAACTGAAATCCCTTAGTGGTATGTAACCAACGGAGTTCAGCCAATACAGGGTCTATGACTGCAGGCCCGAAAAAGGGTAGGAGAATGACCAAGCTCGCGTCAGACTACTGCCTTTAGCCTCCTGGCTCCACAGCCCCAGTAATAACACAAACACTAAGTGCAATTCAAATAAGCAACTCCTTGAGTCTTTGACCCTGTTCTCCAAAGGTTTCTGTCCGTTGTGAGGGGGGATATAAAGTAGTCCTTTAAGGTAGAGGTCTTGTGTCTTGGGCTAGCTCTTTTTAACTGGCCCAGTGTGACTTGGCAAGCTTGGTGAATGCAACATTCCATCAGTGTAAAAACAAATAGTAGTAAGTGTCTCCTTACAGGGTTTAAAAAAGTGAATGAGGCAATGGTGTTAGCATACAGTGTCTATGAGTGTAAAGAGGATGGGTTAGTGCCCGCTAACCAATCCCAGCGATATCCCACTCAAGAAAAATGGCATGGGGATTTGGCATTAGGCCTCTGCCTGCTGATGTCCAGCTGGTTCTGGGATGCAGGTGATGAGGGTGACCTCCCGGCTGAAGATTGGATGTTGCTGACAGCAGGTGCATGCGCACCTGCTCGCGTTGACTCTCACTTTCTGCTTTCAGATCCAGGCCATGGTCCCAAGAGACCGACTCCTCCTCTCTTTGTGTTATTTATCTTCTCTCCCAGCATTCTGTCTTCTACCTCCAGTTGACTGGAACTTTGCTCTCCACTTGCAAGTCTTCACTCGCTCTGCATTAAGGAAGCCACCACAGAGTCTATACTGGGCACTAGACTAGACTAGAATCATTCTCCCTGTGACAAATATTGCTAAGCGTCCCCTGTCATTGCAGATAATTAAGGCGGCTCCTGGCTACAAACTCCAAGAGGGTAAAGCTGATTTGACAGCATGTTAATGCTTTACAAACTTCTAATGTTCTTCTCTTCCTTACTGTGTGTGCATTCAAATAATGACTAGTGGGTGACTTAATAGCCATTGTGCCTCTGCTAAGGGCAGCTTAAAGTGACCATATGACTAGAACTTAAAAAAGTGATTGGTATAGGGTGGAAGCACTTGAGGAGCACGTCGGAGTAGCTATCTTAACCCCCCCTCCAAATGCCAAGTAGGTCTGATTAGACAAAGCTCTGACACTTCCTGGTAGTGTCAAAACATGCCTGCCCCCTCTTGCTTCCTACACATTTCTACTAATCTGTGAGGCAACCTATCATAGCGATGGGTGAATAGGCATGTATAGGGTTATTAGGGAAAGGGATAGTTCTATCTCTTACCAGAAAGTGCTGAAGCTTTGCCCAGTCAGAACAACCTGGCAATTAGGTAGAGCTGGAAGACTAAAGGCTGCTGCATTAAATTCACCAATTTATATGCTATTCAAAGCTCAATTTTATTTTCATTCGTCGATACAAAAAAAATGAAGACTGTCTATCAGAAGAAACAGAGAAAGGCTGCTACCATCACAATCTTCAATGGCATTACCAAGACACAAAGCACGTAGGAAAAAGGCACGTCAGCACAGGCGTACACTGATGAATATGAATTGAATCATAAGGAAATGTACTCTGTCAAACAAGCTAACTTAAAATCTACAGCTACAGGCCATCCCTTTGGAAAAATGGCAGAGACATCAACCTACTATGTCGTACTTCATCTGGCAGTGTTTGAAAGTAAACAGAATAATTACCACCTTTCTGCATCCGTGGGTACATTTCAGTATTTATTACCATGCCAAGTGATGTGCGCGCGCTTATGTCATTAGATTCCAATTAACCCGTGAGCTGGTTGGTCAGTGAGGGTGTGATTTGTAGCTTTGCTTCATAGCAACGGTATGTTCTTGTAGTTATTTAGAAGTAATATAATTTATGGTGCTGAAAAGGCGAGATGGATTAACATTTAGGCTTTGAATGTATTGCCTGTGTGGCATCTGATATGTGACTTTTTTTCTTTTGATTTTTAAATTATTACATAGTTACATAGTTAGTGACGTTGAAAAAAGACACCAGTCCATCCAGTTCAACCTATGATGTGTGTGTGTATAAGTGTTTATGTTAATAGTACATTGTATACCCCTGTATGTTGTGGTTGTTAAGGTGCCCATCTAATAGTTTTTTGAAACTATCAATGCTCCCTGCTGATACACTCTGACGGTATAGAACCCTTTTTTACAGTTAAAGGTTAAACCACTTCTCTTCTAATTTTAGCGAATGGCCTTGATCCTTTTATTTTCCCTTTCGCTGAAAAGTTTGTTCCCTATGCCAGGGTCGCCTGTACGGTATTTGTTGCGCTTCTCTGGACTCTCTCCAGTTCCAGCACATCCTTCCTGAGGACCGGTGCCCAGAACTGGACAGCATACTCCAGATGCGGTCGGACCAGAGTCTTGTAGAGTGGGAGAATTATCACTTTATCTGTGGAGTGAATCTCCTTTTTCACACATGCCAGTATTCTGTTGGTTTTGCTTTCAGCAGCTTGGCATTGCATACCATTGCTGAGCTTGTCGTCTACTAGGACCCCCAGGTCCTTTTCTATCTTAGATTCCCCCGGAGGTTCTCTCTCTAGTGAGTAACTTGTGTTCTTATTTCTGGCACCCAAATGCATTACCTTACATTTTCCAACATTAAACCTCATTTGCCATGTAGATGCCCTCCCCGTTATTTTGTTCAGGTCTTCTTGTAAGGTTTCCACATCCCTCATAGAAGTTATTGCCCTGCTTAATTTAGTATCGTCCGCAAATATGGAAATTGAGCTGTTTATCCAATCTTCTAGGTCATTTATGAATAAATTAAACAGGATTGGTCCCAAGAGAGATCCTTGGGGGACCCCACTTTCCTCCCCATTTATCACAACCCATTGGACTGGCCCCTGAAGCCACCTTTTAATCCAGGTACTCACCCTATGGTCCATACCTACGTACCTTAGTTTGTAAAGGTACAGGTATTTATACAGTTCTGTCAATTTACGGAGTTCTTTACATATATTATACATTTACATCAGTCCCTGCCCTCAAGGAGCTTACAGTCTAAGGTCCCTAACTCACATTCATACACATACTAGGGACAACCCATGCAGGCACAGGGAGAACATGCAAAATCTAGCAGGTAGTGCCGTAATTGGGGTTCAAACCGACGACCACTTATGTTGCTAGGTGGAAATGCTAATCACTTAGTCACTGTGCTGCTTTTTTGTCTAGGTGGGCTTCTGGACTCTGGAGGAAGCAATGAAAAAAAATGTTCTAGTGCCACAGGAAAGTGAATGTCTGGGTATACACACATGTGCTCAGAGGCTTTTGCAGTTTCTATTGTTCACAATACAGTTAGCCATGCAGTAGTTCACCCATGTACATTGTAGGATCATCACATTAGGGTTTTGTCACTAAACTGCAAAAAGTTATTTTAATTGTGTTCATTTTTTTTTTCCAACTATAAATGTATTATCATAATTTTCAGTATACATACAGTACATGTCACCAATGGGTTACCAAAGGCGAGGCAGTGGAACCAGTCTGCTCTGGCAATAAGGGGTTTTGTGTCTGTGGATATTGGGGTCTAGTGACACAGGTTGGCATATTGGCCAGTATTGGGCAGACTGATCTGCCACCTATACAGTGCTAATGCCACTCAGCAGAGAGCAGCACAACAAGCTTAGGAGCAGGAGTGCCTCTCTTCTCTCAATTAAGTACCCTCTGACACCCAGAGAACCCCTTTCCAATGAACATATTGTATATACAAGAGGACAAGGCACTTACCACAAATGTAAGGATATTTAGAATGTTAGAAATAAAAAAAAAAACTTCAATGAGAAAAAGGACAATATTTTTGACCAAAAAGATTGAAAATACCCCAATACGACGTGTTATGCTTTAGTGAATCAACCCTATTGAGTCTTCAGCTTTTTGCATCGACATATTTATTATTCTTTGATTGTATCCATTCATCTTATTGCTGGTCATCTTCTTCCTTTTTCTCCCTTTCATGTTTACAAGCATAATTGTCTTCTCCGGTGAGTGGTATCTGATAATATCACTTGCTGGGGGTCACATAATTAACGTCCTGGTATACTTTTTCTTGCTTGATTGGTCTCACAATTTGTAGAAAATAGGACATCTTCAGTTTAGTCATCTGGGCTTCCAGTGAAATGTTCTTGATTGTGTTGAAAGATTCTTTTGTTTTCTGTGCTGTTGACGGTTTTCTTAAAATTTTTCTACAGCACCAAAGCTCAAAAGGCATCAATACTTTTCCTGTCTTGTGTCTTTGTTGCCCAGTTTTCAAACCCATACAGAATGACAGAAAATATCATTTTCTAGACCAGCCTTTTTCAACCAGGGTGCCTTCAGGTTTCTTCAGGGGGAACTTGGCAAAATGCCTAAGAAAATGCCCAAAAATGGTATACACGTCAGCAGGAGGATCAAGCCTGCCTTTTAGTTGAACAGAGCCGCAAGTTTTTCATTGTGCACCATTAGAGTTGATAAGGAGGATGTCAGGCACTTGCACAGCATCCTTATTTGCACTTTCCCTGCCCCTCTCCTTCAGCACTGGGTTCATATTAGCTGATTGGAGGAGAGAAACAGAGGGAGAAAAGTAACATTGGAATACTAGTCAGTACCCGTGTGCAAAGGTTTTTTGCTTTGGAAGAATACATCATCTCTAACGTTTGGTGTACTACGTGTGTGGATGTTGCTGCATTATGCAAAACTATTTGTTTAGTTTTTTACATTTTGGAAAAGGGTGGCCCAAGATTGTGGAAAATGTTATAGGGTGCCAGGCCATTTCACGTGGATCTTGCACCTTACCTACAGCACCTCCTTTGCCTCTGCCCACACCTTGTCTTAGCAGTTGGCAGCAGAGAGGAGGCCAGAACTCCTCCACCAGATCCCCCAATTCTCCATGCAGCAGACAGCCAGGAACGAAGCTCGTCTCTGCCCCCCCCCCCCCCACCCTCATCTTAGCAGGTGGCAGCAAAGAGGAGGACAGAACTCCTCTCACAGACTCTGCTCCTCTCTGTCTATGTCTAGCTGCAGCACCCCTTGTCTCTGCCTCCCCTAGTCTCAGCATTCAACAGACTCCGGAAGCTGACTCCAGCCCTCCTCTGGTCTTCCTCCGGACCCTGCACCCTGCACTTCCTAGCTCTGCCCCCAGGTTCTTCCCACAAAGGTAAGGGGAGAGCACTGTTTTGTAAGGAAGGGTGGGGGACTCTTGACTTTTGACAGTGGGGGGGGGGCTCTTGCTATCTGATGTAAGGGGGAGGGTGGGGTGCTCTAGACATCTACTGATAATTATTAAGAGAATAATACAATTCTATACTTAAATTATAAATTGAATAGGAGAGTCGCACACCATTGGTATCATCAACTAGAAACTCTACTGGAGACTGCTCAGACAGAACAGCATTGCAGAACCATGTTCTGTCTAAGCAGTCTCAAATAAAGTTTCTTGTATATGATAACAGCGATGTGTGACCCTCTTTTTCAGACTTGTATCATCTGCTACAGGACTATGAGTGGGCTATGTGTCGGACTGCACGTGTCCTTCACAGCTTAAGTCTTAGGCCCCTTTCACACAGGCGGACCGTTCAGATCTGCCTGTCCGTTTTTTTTGCGTATCTAAACGGATGCCCCATGCATCTCTATGGGGCATCGGATGTCAGCGGAGACATGTCTGCTGACATCCAATCCGATCCGTCAAATCTGGACGGATGGAAACCCTATTTTCCATCCGTCCAGCGGATCGGATCGGATGAGAATGGACAGACGGTCCGTTCTCATCTGATTCTCCCATAGAGAACAGCGGGGACCTGACAGCTCTGTCTCCGCACACAGCGCGGAGACAGAGCTGCCATCCGCCTGCTCAGTGGGGGATCGGCAGATCGATCCCCCGCTGAGAAAAACTGACTCTACAGTGTGAAAGGGGCCTTAAGGTATTACTAAAACCAGAATTAAACCAATGCAGAGGCAGTTATTCAATATGATATAGATACATTTATATAGACTTACAGATACAAACTGCCCCTTGAGGGTGACCATAATGCTGATGCCCACAGTAAAATTTTGTTTGACACCCCTGGTCTAGACAATTTTGATTTCTGTTTCTATTTACTGTACATATCAATATTTTTGAAAATCTTTTGTAGGGTTTATATCCTTGCTCTTTAAGGCACCCATTTTATGTTGTATTTCTTGACTGCTGGATCCTATGCTGTTAACAATTTAGCCAAGAATGTAGCATCTACTCTGAAGTTGTCATTGTTGTCATGACATTATTTTTAATTTTTTTTTTTAATATTAAGTTGAATCATAATCTTTTGAATCTATTTTTTAACTTGCTATAAAGGTCTATTACACTGTGAATTATGGTCATAGTGTCATCAGCATGTTGATGTTTCTTTCACCAATCTTGAAACCTCAATCATCTTCCTCCACCCCTACTCACATTATGTGTTCTGTAAAAGGTTTAATAGGTTTGGTGTAAGAGTATGCAACCTTTTCTAATTCCTTTACCAGTCTTGAACCCATCTGTATTTCCATTTTCTGTCATAACTGTTGCTTCTGGACCAGAGTACAGGTTCTTCAAAAGAACAATAAGATGTTTAGGTATACATTTTTATGAGGATATTCCATATTTTCACATGGTTGACATAGTTTAGGGCTTTGCTATAATCAGTAAAGTACTTGATGGCTATTTTTTTATACTGCTTGGCTTTTTCAATTATCAAGTGTGCAAATGAACACTTCCTTTGGTTAATTGCCATTCCTGAATCCCGCATGTATATCAGGACCCTATTAGTCATGTACATCAAACATGAGCTGGTAAACTTCCAATTTTCTGTCCATCCTTGTTCAGAAAGCAGGCTCAGTAGAGGGCAGTAAAAATGCGTCTATTCATGTTCAAATCAAATACAATGGCCACCACCAGGACTAGTCTCACATGCTGGGGTGACATATGGATTTGTCACGTGAGTGGTGCACAATGTTATCTTTTCTGTGGAGAAAAGGCAACTGTTGTAATGCATATGTAGCAATTTTCCAGCATGTTGGACATTCTTTGTGTGTGATACAAGCAGTTCAGATGTTCACACACTTGTCTTTGCTTAGGAGATCTTGCTCCGGACAAAACACAGAATTCAGCAGTAAATAAATGAAGCCAATTATGTTCCACCAGCGTCTGCATTAAAATGCATTAGATGTGGAAAACATTTCCGTATAGCTTTCAGCCTGCAGCAAAAATGCTGTCTCAGACATCATATTGCTTTGGTAGGTTCTGGATGACATAGCAGCCATTATTTAAAACTCACTTTCATTTAACACTTAAATGGATTGTATGTATTTACCTTAAAGTTTTTTATTTAGTTCAAACATTTATTAAAGCCCTATCTCAGCAAAAACTATTTTTTCACCCTAAGTTCCTCTAATTCATCCTGACAGTCCTCTTCCCTCTTACCTAGTAAAGGTAGTGAATACTCACCCACATCCCCCATCCAGGTCCCTCACTACTGAACGCATCCAGTGCTGCAATGGTACTTTGAGACTACTAGTCTCCTGCTGTTCTCCTGTGATGATCTCTCTCCAGAGAGAACCCTGCTGGCGACCATCCAATAGGAGGTGTCCACATCTCACAGACAGTGATGTGGATACCTGATGAAGGACCCTTCCAAGAAGTAAACAGAAGAGGACAAGACTTTGGCAGTGGTATCATATGACTTCAATTTCAGGTAAGTTAAAAACTTTTTACTAAAGGGGTCAGTTCAAAGTAGGAGGAAGGGAAAGGTGTGGGGGGGGGGGGAGCATTTTTATTTTTTAGCTTGGATAGATTGGGGAAATGGGGAAATATTAGAAACCTTCTCAAGGGTGGGGAGACACTTTAGCCTGGACAGGGATTTTGAGCTTGGATACTCTGGAGAAAGGTTAGAAATCTTATTAGGTTCCTGCTGCTGTCTGTGGCCCTGCGGAGAAAGTAATTCTCTCTATTTGTCCTGATGAGCAATGTTACTAGGGCAAAAGGTAATGGGGAATCTAAAATTTTGCAATTGTCCCTTGACTAATCAAAGTGGGAGAATTTTCTAAAGAAGACACCTGTTCCAGTAGCTGTCTAGGAGGGAACTTCCTCTTACTTTGGAGAGTTTACTTCTTACTTCCTTTTGTGTCTCCAGGACAAGAAATCTCCTCAATGGAACACAGCAATAAAGCTATAATAAAAATGGCAATAGGGAAGGGTTGTAACCATTCCCTATCTTATCCAAAACTAGGGCTAGCGATATCCTGGTAAATTTCTCTTGTTTAGCCCAAGAGCGAAAATGAGTAGATTCTTCCATCCACACTGTACATGGAAGAATAACCACTGCTGGCTATTGTATTCAGACATGTAACAAAATATGTGCAGCGCTTAAAACACTTTATGATAATGATAAAGTCCTTATGAGTTCATACACTATAGTTAGCTTGTAGTAAAAAATCCCAACACCAGCTTCAGTGTGAAAAATCGCCACAGTGATGAGGCCAATCAGCTTACCAGATGGTGTTGTAGACCCTCAGATTATAGTGTGGTCTAAAAACGCCTTTTGGTTGGTATACTCAAAATCTCCAGCAATGGTATAAACCAGAAATCCATCAGAATCCAGCAATAGCCTCACAACACGTGGGAAGTAGTAAAACAGAAAGCTGTTTTTGTATTCAGACAACTATGGCACTTGCAGCTGTTTAGCAGTGGCTGCATCTGATTGGGCGCAGAGCTGAGTTTTAAATCATCATTTGCAGAGCTAGGTGATGCCAACAGGGCCATCCAGGGAAAGGCTAAAGGCTGAAGGTTTTCCTTCATGCATTCTCTGAAAACCTTCTGTGTTCAACTCCCCCCCTTAGGTCCCATTCATACTTGTATGACTCCAAAGTTGTGCCAACTTTGAAGTGCAACTGTGGTGCAACTTTGATGTAACTTTGACGCAACGTTAATGCAACTTTGGATGGGTGCATCTTGGATACGACTTTGGCTTTGACCAGTGGTAATGGACAACTGTTGCACACAAATTGCATTGTATAACATTCAGGTACAACTTTCATGCAACTTCTGAGGGTTACCGTTATCCACTTGCCGACGAGCCGCCGTGTATATACTACAGCAGAGTGGTGCCATTGCACGAAACAACGTACCTCATTTAGTTCAACAGTCAATAAATGGAGCCATCGTGCTGCGATTGGCTAGCAGGGATGTCAATCAACGGGTACGGCGGTCCTTATGTACCCTGGCCACCTGCGATCATCCCCGGGATAGGCAGAACAGCGGTCTGTCTATGTAAACAAAGCAGATCACCATTCTGCAAGGGGACAAGATGGAGATCTTGTGTTCCTGCTAAGCAGGAACCCAGATCTCTGTCTTTACCCAATCAGTGCAAGCCCTGACACAGTTAGTAAGCACCCCCTAGGGACACACTTAACCCTTAAGGACCAGGTCTATCACTGACAGATGTTGTTTACAAGTTAAAATCTGTATTATTTGCTAGAAAATTACTTAGAACCCCCAAACATTATATTTTTTTTAGCAAAGAATCTGGAGAATAAAATGGCGGTTGTTTCATTATTTTATGTCGCACGGTATTTGCGCAGCTGTCTTTCAAACGCAATTTTTTTGTATAAAATACACTTCACTGAATTTTAAAAAAACGAAACCACAAAGTTAGCCCAATTTTTTTGTATATTGTGAAAGATGATGTCACACCAAGTAAAAACATGTTACAGTTTAAAATTGCGGACACTCGCGAAATGGCGACAAACTACGGTACTTAAAAATCTCCATAGACGATGTTTTAAAAAATTTTAATGGTTACCAGGCTAATAGAGAGATGAGCCTAATAGTGTTAAGATATACAATAGATTAAGCTCGACATGTTTCATGATAGGAGCCTCTTCAGGAGCCTATTTTCTGTTGTAATCTTTCTTTTAGGTTCTGTCAAAGCCTGGCAGCTCAAAAAGAAATAGAACTTATAATAGTAAAAGCTGGAGCAACATTTGATATATCTATATAGTTAACCATTCGCACAGTAGAAATATCCTCTCCATAGTAGTCTGTATTAATGCTGAAGGAAAATTTTGCTCGTAATATGAACTTCCTTAGAAGAATGGATATATAGAGCTTCAATATATGACAAAGGTGGCTATTCCTGCCTTTAGTTGAGAGGACCCCAAAGGTATTTGGTATGTTGGCCTGGGACATATCCCAGGACACAGTAATCTGCAAAGGGTCCACTGGTAGCACACTGACAGCTTGTGGAGGGGGCGGTGTCCAAGTGTTGGAGTGGGATAAGCCAAACCACTATGTGGTGTTTTTTGACAATATATTCTCTATCATATCATACATGTATTTTTTATTTTTAATTATTTTGAATAAAATTTGTACTTTTATAAAAATTGTGCTTCTAAAGTCCATGTTTCCCAACCCATAGCTTTATACAAACCGAAAGTGACGTCGCTTCCGGGTTACTTCATCGGAGACCCGATCAAAGCTGAATCTGGCTTTGTTTGGGACTCTAACCAGCTGGCGAACATGCTGGCTGGTCGCTTGGGTCTCCCAGTGGGACAGAAGACTCGGGCAAGAGCAGCGGAAGGTGGTGAGATGGGGGTTGTCCCCTCCCACTCCTTATGATAACGGCCGAGCAGCTGCTGAATGCATCAGTTTTTATCACCAGAAAGCCAACTGCCGGCTCTAAAAACGGTTCTGGGGTGATGCCTCTAGCTGAAGGCATCATCCTGGTACAACCACTTCTTCAAGCTGACGTACAGGTACATCGGTTTGCTGGAATGAGTTAAAGGAATACACCAATGTTTTTGGAGTGAGCGCACGTGGTAAGTTATTACTAACCACTTAGCCACCATGTTGCTCCCACTTCCACATATCCAGCTACGCATGGCCACCCTTATCAAACAAGTCTGAGTGCCATTAACTTAGCTTTCATTTCAAACAGAAATATTTATAAATGCGTTCTATGAAAACTATCAGCTATTTGAACCAATGTTTGCCCTAACCTAGGCCTGTTTTCATTCTTTTCCATTATTCTCGAAAAACATAAGATAGCTGGGAATAAAACAGTGCGTAGCTAAGCTTTGGCAGGGAGCTGCTTTGCCTCACACAGAGTGGCCTGTTGCGGCAGATTATTACAACTATAAATATTCAAAACATCTCAAGAACAAATCAAGACACGTAAGTGGAAAGAAGAAGAGCCTTTTTGTTTCCAGCGATGCAGAATTCCAAAAAACTGATGCGTGAGAAAATCTGGGACTATCCACCCACACACACAGTGCATGTGTTAGGTAAGCATGATGTATTAAACAAAATATATATGTACGCTTTAAAGTTATCAGGGCAGGTATTTTTATTCTTTTTTCTTCATCATTTTTTACCACGAGGAAAACCAGGACATGAAAACACCTATTTTTCCCTTATTAAAGTGAACCTGCCAGACATTTTACAGTGGACTGGTGCTTTGCTTATGCAGCAAAACCCAATGGCATATATGTACTTTCCTCTAATCAGCCACCAGGGGCACTGTGACAGCTCTGTCACATAAAGTGAGTCACATGCTCCTACAGCTTCCTTGGCTGTAAAGGATAGGAGGGCTAAATTAAGGCAGTCAGCAGATCGGCCTCTACAAATTCTGCAGTGCCTAAAAATAGAGAGCAACTGAGCAAGTGCAGAGCAGGGTGAGACTGTGCATTACTGGATTTTAACCACTTTCCACCTGCGCTATAGCTGAAAGACAGATACAGCGCTGGTTTCCAGTGGCAGGAGGGCATCCCATGATCACGCTCCTCGGGTGCTCCCTGTGGCGCGTGGGTGGCGCGCTCTGTGATGGTCGAGTCCTTCGAAATTGGCTGATCACAGATCGGGGTAAAGGGCCAATCACAGCAGCCCTTTACCATGTGATCTGCTGTCAACCAATGACAGCTGATCACTGAAGTAAACACAAGCCGGTTATCAGCTTTTTTTATCCTCCCCCTGATAGCGTGAGGAGAAAATAAAAAAGCCAGTAACCGGTGTCTGTTACAGGGACAATGGTCCCAACATTACCCACCAGTGCTGCTAATCAGTGCCCACTAGTGCTACCAATTAGTGCCCACCAGTGCTGCCAATCAGTGCCCACCGGTGTCAGCTATCAGTGCCTATCAGTGCTGCCAATTTGTGTCTCATCATCAGTGTCACCTATCAGTGCTGCTTATAAGTGCCCTCTACCAGTGCCTATCAATGCCCATCAGTGCTGCCTATCAGTGCCCCCTACCAGTGCCTATCAGTGCCGCCCATCAATGTCCATCAGGGCTGCCTATCGATGCCACCTCTCAGTGCCATCTATCAGAGTCTATTAGTGCCACCTATCAGTGCCCATCAATGCAGCTTCATCAGTGCCCACCAATGCAGCCTCATCAGTGCCACCTATCAGTGCCACCTCATCAGTACCACCTCATCAGTGCCCATCAGTGCAGCCTATCAGTGCCCATCAGTGTAGCCCCATCAGCGCACATCAGTGAAGGAGAAAAAATATCTGTTTGCAAAATTGTATAACAAACTATGAAAAATGTATTTTGTTTTTTTTTCAAAATTTTCGGTATTTTTTGCTTCTTTAACAAAAAATTAAAACCCCAGTGATGATTAAATATTACCAAAAGAAAGCGTTTTTTGTGTGAAAAAAAATGATAAAAAATTTGTTTGGGTACAGTGTTGTAATGACCGCGCAATTGTCATTCAAATTGCGACAGCGCTGAAAGCTGAAAACTGGCCTGGGTAGGAAGGGGGGTATAAGTACTAGGGATCGACGGCAAAGCCGATTTTTATCGAGGGCCGATATGCACTTTTCCTGATTTATCAGAATCGGTCCCGGAGGTTACCGATATTGCCGATATTTCGAGAAAGTTGCTTGTACCGGAGTGATGCCTGCAGCTAGAGGCATCACCCCGGTACCGGCATCCACAGCCAACGGTTGGCTGTCTTGTAATGGCAACCGATGTGGCTGAGAAGCCGCTCGGCTGTTATTACAAGGAGCGGGAGGGGACGTCTCCCCCCCCCGCCGCCGTCCCACTGGGAGACTCAGGCAACCAGCCTGCACGGCTGCCGAAGACCCGATCAAAGCCGCATTCGGCTCTGATCGGGTCCCATGCAAAAACCCGAAAGTGATGTCATGAGTGACTTTACTTCCGGTTACTGGCGCCAGATTAAAAAAAATTACAGCATTCAAAACAGCCAAACTTGGCGTTTTGAATGCTTTTAAGTGCAGAGGAAAGGTTTGGGGTCTTTTAGACCCCCAAATCCCTCCACAAGAGTACCTGTCAAGAAAAAAAAAAAATTCTTAAATGTACAAAAATATCGACGCATATCGGTCGATACCGATATGCTTTGACCAAAATATCAGTATCGGTATCGTCAACGAAAAAAACGATATCGGTCGATCACTAATAAGTACCCAGCAAGCGAGTGGTTAAATAGCAAAGGCACTTATTTTTAATGTTTTGCATAACTATACCTGCAAAAAGGACCAGCCTGAAGAGATCTATCAGGACTTCATTGTCTGACTTAAAGCAGAGTTCCGACCTATTTTGCAACTTTAGTGATTCCTGGAGTGCTCTCTATGCTGATCAACAATTGGGCATTTTCAATTTTTTTCGGTCACTTACCTTATTTTCAGGGCATTATTTGATTGTACTTCCTCCATTTCCCCCCTGTGGCCACGGACACCGACATCACTTCCGCCTTTGCATTGCATCCTGGGAGCTGTTTGTCATCTCTCCCAGGAGGCTGGAATCTGGAAGAACTCCCAGAACACTCCGTGGAATCAGGAAGAAGGACACAGCAGATTACACTGCGGCTTCAGATGCCCACATCCAAGATGGCTCAGACAGCGTTTTTAAAAGTAAGATTTTGACTAAAATTCAATACTGTACACCTTGTAAGTATGAGAATAGCGGTTCTGTAAAGGGCAAAGGATTAGTATTATAGGGGTATTTTTAGTTAAAAAAGGTATTTGAGGCTGGAACTTCGCTTTAAGTTTCACTTTAAGATGACCATACCTAACCTGTTCTGCCTGCCCTAAATTGAAAGCAAACCTGTGATTTGCCCATTAAGGGGGAAGAAAACAGGCTTGCATTCATCTCCACATCCCAATATCCCCAACAGTATATCCTCACCTTTCCTTCACTCTCCACCTGCTCCATATAGCACCAGGGGAGTGAAGGAAAGGTGACCATAACCAAAAGATTACATCTGTGGGGGCATGCGGGGGCAGAGGACTTCAGATTTTTAACTAGGACAGAGGGCACCAGCACAAGGGACACTTTCCACTAAATGTAAGCATTGTCCCTTGTGCTGATTTTGGAAAAAACACTTAATTAAAGAGAACCTCCAGTCTGTAAAAAAATAAAAGATAAAAAAAATAAATAAAGGTCAGCAGCTACAAATGCTGACTTTTAATACAAGGACACTTACCTGTCCAGCGATCCCACGATGTCGGCACCCTTAGCCTATTCGTCAATCTTCACATCCTATTTCTTACTGTGCATACGCAAGTTTTTCTGAATAGCGTGGCCATCAGCAGCAGGGGGAAGGAGGAGGGTCCAGAAAACCAGCGATCTTACCCGGAAGTGGGAGGGGGTACCTGTCAAAACCAGGTACCTGCTCTCCACTCCAAAAAGTGGCAAATGTGGCAGTGGAGGGGGGGGGGGGGTGTGAACAAGCAGAGCTTCCCCTTTTGGGTGGAGCTCCACTTTAAATTTAGACTTTAAAGGAGAAACCCCTTTAACACTATAACATTAGCTACACGGTTCTTTATTGGCTCCATTTACCCTATAAAAACTGCTTTGTAACGTGTTCATTATATTTACACTGTAACATAATTTTGTTTGTGCCATAAAAAAAAATATTATAACCCAGCTGTCACCGGCACAGCTAAGGTGTAAGTTCCCTCGAGGTAAAATACATAAAAGTCGTGTAAGCTGTAAAATAAAACAAGCAAAATAAAATGAGCAATAAGACATGTGGCTTGTTCTTAAGAAAACAAATGAAAACATTAAATTATAATCATGCATCTTTATATTTCACTAAGATTCACATCAAATTGTATTGCCTAGTCTGATGTAAATACATTTCAAGAATAATATGATGAAAAATACTGGCTTTCTCAAGCAATACAACGGTGAACTAAAATATAACACATTTCTTCCTTTGTAAAGAGTTTTTCACAGTTTTGAACTTCATTGTACCTACACCACACATTTGCAAAGCTTCTTAGGTAGGCCTATTTAGAATGCTTTAAAGAGACCCTGTCACATAACGAAAACCTATCATGCACATACCTGTAATGAAAAAACTTAATACTTAAAGTAGAACTATAAGCAATGTTTTTTTTTTTTTGTTTCCATTTTGGATAGAGCAAGGAGGGTTATATCCCCTGTCAGATTTTTTTTCCCCCCATCTGCATCCCATTGCGGAGATTTTCCTTTACTTCTTGTCCCATAGCCAAACAGAAAGTGAGAGGAAATCCCTGTAAACCAAGGGATTTTCCATGGAGACCCCCAGGTCACCAGGACTAATGTACCCATTTGAAGATTTCCCCTCTATTACTTTTCTGGGGACAACCCAACATTTTTGGCAATTTCTTTTACTTTTACTTTCAATGATATTGGTATTCAGGACAAATAGAGAGGGTAAATTGTTAGTCGGGCAGAGTGACCTCACATAGTCAGTCCGCATGATTTCCATTCTTGGCTGTAGGTAATAGTTGTCATCAGTAGGGATGATCGAACTTTTGAAAAGTTTGGTTCGACCAGAACACCCGAACTTCCCGAAATCAATGGGACCCGAACTTCGGTAATCAAAAAACACCATTTTATTGGGCATTTTTTGGGTGTCTTTGGAGGCAGGCATAACATCTGAACTTCTGTAGAGGGGTATATATACACACACACATATATGTATATATACACATACACACATATAGGTGTGATAGGAGCGGAGCTACATCCCTGCAAATAATTTCATTAGCGCATGGATGGGGTTCCGCTACTTTCACACCTACAGTGCCTTGCGAAAGTATTCGGCCCCCTTGAACTTTTCGACCTTTTGCCACATTTCAGGCTTCAAACATAAAGATATATTTTTTTGTGAAGAATCAACAACAAGTGGGACACAGTCATGAAGTGGAACGAAATTTATTGGATATTTCAAACTTTGTTAACAAATAAAATACATTTCCAGTTTTTTATTTGTTAACAAAGTTTGAAATATCCAATAAATTTCGTTCCACTTTATGATTGTGTCCCACTTGTTGTTGATTCTTCACAAAAAATTACAGTTTTATATCTTTATGTTTGAAGCCTGAAATGTGGCAAAAGGTCGAAAAGGGGGCCGAATACTTTCGCAAGACACTGTATATGAGTGTATGTGTATTAATACATATATGTGTGTGTGTATATATACCCCTACACAGAAGTTCAGAAGTCATGCCTGCCTCCAAAGATGTCCACAAAAAAGCCCAATAAATGCCTGAAACAAAAACGCCCAAGTGTGACAGGAGCGGAGCCACATCCCTGCTCTACTGCAATTCTAAGACAAACAATCTTTTTCTTATGGCGGTCACCCTGACATGGATGAATTCGGTCACCCTGGCATACAAGGAGCGGAGCCCCATCCCTGCTCTACTAAAAATTCTAAGAAAAATTATCTTTTTCTTATGGCGGTCACCCTGACATGGATGAGTTCTGTCACCCTGGCATAGCAGTCAGAGTCAGTTCACCCTACACTACACTACGGTCACCCTTGCACTTAACACTTTCCCTACAGAAACTAGATTATTGAATCTAACTATAGTGGTATATAGTACCCTAACTACGCTAGATATCCCTTTCCTCCCACTAATAATTGCTAAATGACACTTTTGCAGCAGGAGTAACAGAACTGCTTCCACTCTCTTCCACAGCCCCTGTATTACAGTGCTAGGGATTTGGCGGGGCTATGTTATATACTGGGGGATGTATTCACTACTGATTGGCCTTTGGACCCCCTAGTCACTCCAATCACATTCCTAGCATCCTCCTGCCCCCTCAATTGGCTTTTACTGATGTTTCTGGTCCAATCACTGGCTTTTAATGCCCAGTTCCTGTCCCATTGCATTTTGGTCGGTTCTGGTTGCCGAATTCCGAACTTTTTCCGCAAAAAGTTCGGAATTCGGCCGAATTTCGAACAGTCAATGTTCGGGTCGAACCGATGGTCGACCCGAACCGTTCGATTATCCCTAGTCATCAGTAGGTCTGGGGCAGAGGTCATTGACTGGCTGCCAGTACTTCAGTTGGGTGGTTTTTACCATTCCGGGGCTTAGTCTGCTTCTGGGGAGAGAGGCCCATCGCCCCAGCTCCCTGAAACTGTGGAGACAGTGTAGGTGCTAGCCAGAGGCCAGCGGCGCTCTGCCCTGTTGCCAGCGATTCAGCTGGGAGTAGAAGCTTCACTACATTGACTTGTCCCTTGGGAAAGGGGCTGACTGCCCCCAGCTCCCTGGAACTCCACAGCTGTTGCTGGTGCTGGGCAGAGGTTGGTAGCACTCTGTTCTGTTGCCAGCACTTCTGCTGGGAACTCCACATAATCCACTCTGGCTAACTGTTGGGGAGGGAGGCCAACTGCCCAGTTCCCTGAAGCCATGGAGACACTGTGGGTGATAGACAGAGGTCAGCGGTGCTCTGCCCAGTTGCTAGTGTTTCAGCTGGGAGTAGAAGCTTTACTACATCAGCTTGTTGCTGGGGAGAAGGGCCAACTGCCTCAGCTCCCTGGTGTAGTTGTTGCCGGTACTGGGCAGAGGTTGGTAGCACTCTGCCCTGTTGTCGGCACCTCTGCTGGGGACGCCACATCTTCCGCTCCAACAAACCGAGGAGGGAGGCTGGGTTCCTGCATTCCCAAACTGTGGATCTGCTGCTGGGGATGACCTCCTTCTCACCCAAACTGTGTAGTTTCCCTAGAGCCAGCTGCTTCATCTCCGGTTTCCTCATCTGGCTTCTGGGATGACATTTCTCTGTCACTGTCTCCCAGGTGCATGGATCCTGGCTGTGGAGGAAAGACAATTTCTTCCACTCTGGCTGACTGTTGCGGAGGGAGGACGACAACCTTCTCTCCTTTCTCCCCCTGGATCCCAATCTGCTGCTAAGAAGTGACCATATCCTTCTCACTCTGGGCCTTCAGAACTGCCACAGGTGTGGGCAGAGGTCTTGGACCGTCTGTCCGGTTGCCAGTGCTTCAGCTGGAGAAGTTTGTTGTAACTCCACAGATGCTGCTGGCATGAAATCCCATTTCCCTTTCAGTAGTGTAGGGGAGAGGCTGGCTGCCTTTTCCCCCAGGAAGCATGAAGCTGCTGTTGGTGCTGGGCAGAGCTCAGTGATGTTCTGCCCTGATGCCAGCTGTTCCGCTGGGAAGTAAAGTGAAAAGTCAGTGGCCTTGCACAAGTCCTTCAGGGTTACCGATTGTTGCAGGCAGAGATCAGCAGCACTATGCCTGGATGTGCGCTCTTCTGCTGTAGGCTCACCAGGTTGTTCCTTCTCAGAAAAAAGTCTAATAAATCCCCAGTCTCTGGAACTAGTGTCTGGGGATCAAGGTTCACCATCTCCTGTCCCTAAAATCCAGAAGATGTTACTGGTGCTGGAAAGAGGCTAGCAGAGCTCTGCCCTGTTGTCAGTTGAAAGTTTAGTAATTGTTACATTCTCTGATGCAAAATTAATAAACTCCATGCTCCCTGTGGCTGGAGAGCTGAGCCGACTGCTCCATCTCCTGTACCCTTATCCGGCTGCTGGACAGACGCATTCCTCCATCCAAGATCATCCCGTTCAGAAACAGGATTGTCAAGGTCAGTCAACACTTGCTGCGTTCACCATAAAAACCTAGCTTCCATAGCTGCGGGTGGAGATGGACAAAGCATACTGCTACTCTGCCACATTGCCAACTCTTCAGCCAGGATTTCAGAGCTGTCAGCTGGTATTTCTTGATAGTTCCAGTCAAAGGGAGTCTAGCAGCCATCTGTGGGCGATCTCCAGCTCCTATTCCTGATTGCCTAAAATCTCAAAATCTTCCAGTGCCCAGTGCACTTCCAAGACATTCAGCATCTGTTCTCTATATTCCAAGATTTCCTCCAAATGCCACGCCAGATTACTACCAAAGTAAGGGTCCTTGGACAGCCTCTCTAATAGCAGCCCCAGGCCACCGTAGCCAAAGCCTTTCGTTGGGCTGTTGTCTGCTGTCCAAGGGTACACTTGGGTTACATACCAGCGGAGGGCTCTGTAGCTCTCATCCAACTGCATCTCTGCCTGGACCAGCCTGCTTAACTCAGCTTTCCATTCCTTGTGTGATTGTTTTCCCGAAAACACTATTTGCACTTCCTACTGCATCCAGTACCTTTCCTGGATGGAGGGGATCATTTTCCCCTGGTATTGCTGCTCACGAGCTAGCGCTTCCTTCTAGAGTTCCCAGCAGACAGAATCATACCATCCCAGCAGGACATGCTCTGACACTGGTCCCCTGTGCTGCATCCGCATCCCCAGCAACCTCCTTCTGAATTCCTTTTCCATGGCGGCTGGTATCTGCACCTCTCCTCTCTTGCTATCCAGACCTTGGATCCCACTGCTTGCCACCAATGTGACGGAACCGACCCACACTGTGCTTGAGTGCTTCTGTCAGTATACCCCTTGTTCCAGTCTTGAACATAGATATCAGATATTATAGCCGCATATTGCAACCAAGAACTAGACAGAACTAATTTTAGCTGCAAAATTGGAACTGTTTAGTGAACAAACTCACACAGGCTATATACCCCATAGGAGGACGTCCCTCTCCTGATCATATTACCCTAATAATACAAACTGTACACAGGAAAGTAATTACTATAGCTATATATTAGGTTAATTAAACTACCCAGACATCCAAAAAGAGAAAGACCGCACTCAGAGATGTTAAATGAAAATCAATAGGACTCCTTTATTCTCCATAAATACAGCAGACAGACAGTGCAATACACGGACAAACGTGTCGGGTTGACGCGTTTCACGATAAAAATCGCTTATTCATAACCACACACCTGACCACACACATAATGATTTTCATTTAACATCTCTGAGTGCGGTCTTTCTCTTTTTGGATGTCTACATGCTTGGATGGCGGATCTGACCTGCACCGAGTGCTGAACTTGCACCTGAGCGGCTTTCTTCCTTGTTTTTGCCCTAATTAAACTACCCACCTGGACAATCAGGGGACTCATTCCAGGTCAGACTTGTCGACATTGAGCTCACAAAGTATAATACACATTATTACAAGTATAAACACATCTCCACAGTAGTTTACTAGCAGACAATAGATGTGTTAATTAGCACAATTACCAAAGTGTGGTAGACAGGTGGTTGAACTGATGATATTAACATCTGCTATGAGTCTGACTGTGTGAAGCAGTCCTTATTGGTAATGGGGGCAGATAGGCCCTAAACAGGGACCCTGGGCCTAGAGTCCCAGAGTCTGTGTGTCTTGAGAAGACATGAACTTAAATCAAAGTAACGTTACTCAAAGGGTCCCCCTAGCATATACATCACAAAGAGTAGTGCTCCCTTAAATACTAGGGCCCATAGTCAGTAGGCAAGAGGCTAGCATGCAGTCCCCACCAAAAGCCTCTGTCCCAAGTGAATCTGTCACATTTGACTTCCCTAAAAAACTATTTAAGGGAATAAACCACAGCCAATGATACAACCACTGGCAAGCTGGTAAGGCTTCTAATCAAGCTGTAACAAGCCAAAGCTCTACTTGAAAGGTTGGCAGGAAACTACTCTGCTTTCTGCAAATCTTCAGGTCAGAATTACTGTATGCAACCTAGCACCTACCTAAATAGTCCTAGGTGCCCACCCCCACATACCAACATGGTATTTGACCATGAGCTCTCAGTGACAGCTCCATCACAGTGACAGACATCAACCACCCATCCATCCAACTGATTTTGGGTTGTCCTCATCACTAAAACATCAATATAGAATATGTTGTATATTTATTAGGGCGATTTATTAGGGCGCTACATAACATACCTGAACAGATCACATCTCATATAAACTTCTCTGGGGAAATCTTGTTTATGAAAAATGTAATTCCTCTTCTTCTTTGATGGAGAACAGAAGAAATTGGTATAAACGGTGAACAGCCATAATCTGCAGAGAAGTGAGAGGAAGGGAAGTGAGTGCTCATCTATATTGCAGTAAAAACAATATTACCAAAAACATGTAACAAGGTTCCAGGTCTCTTGTAACACGTGGTTTATCTCCATTTAAATAATACATTAATTCAATTATTTAATATGAAAAAATTGGTAAAGATGCACTTATTACTAGTGGGGATTACTGCAGTTAAAGTTCCTGAACAATGGAAAAGAATAATGGAAAAAGTGTATGTTTAAAGTGCGCTATCCTAAAGGTGCATGTATATCATCGAATTCCTACAATGAAAAATGGTATATGACATGACATCAGAATATAAAAATTGTTCCAATGAAAAAATATAAATTATTATTGAAAGATTGGTAGAAAATAACTTCAACCTGTACCAATAACAGTAATGTGATTCAGTGATATAGTTAATCATATAGGTGTGTCTAAAAACCAATAATAAGTTCATAAAAAGGGTTCACGAAAGCAGTCCCATATAAAATCAACTCAGGGATACGTTGTGCATATACTGTATGCTGATAAATAATCCAGGTGCTCAAAATGTGAATTAAAGCAGTGGCCGCTTACCAGCAAACTGTGAGTAAGCAGCTTTGAATTGCCCGATTTTCCAATGCAGGAACATGATCCCCGTCCACTTAGACTCTCAACATTCATAAAAATGTTTATTTAAAATGCGAAAAATAAAAAGTATTTTTAAAATAAATACTATATGAAAGAGAACCTTAAAAAGGTTTTTCTCTTAAAAACATTTTCTGGATACTGGCTAGTTTTTTAATCATATTCACATATATATGATTTGATTCGATATTCGGTCGATAACAGATCTTGGTTTCACAAATACTGTAAGTTATAATGTTATAGAGAATTGTCGGGTTTTTTATCTTTTTGTTTTTAAAAGGTGTTTATTTAAGTTTTTGCAAAACAATAACAAAGAAACACAAGGGCAGACAGTGCCCAAAAAACAATTGTAAGGCAAAAATGTAAAATACACTATGATATCAAAAGACACGGGTTTTTTATCTTAATATAACTGCAGGGGCTATTTTTTTTAGAAATATAGTCCCTTTCGCATATAAATATTAGTTCTGTTTATATATATATATATATATATATAATAATTTTTTTCCGAAAACCTTTACAGATTTTTTGCATATATCTTTACATGTATTAAAAGCTAATTTCTAGCTGTATATACATATATATAAAAGTCCAAGTTGTGTTTTTATATACATATATATGATTTTATTGGTCATAAAGTTCCTACCAGACTCTATTTTTTATAGATAATTTCCAGATAAAACGGATCAAGATCTGTCCTGTGATAGGAACTTTTATTAATTTGTATTAACCTTGTACCAAATATTTTCTTTTGAAATCCCGAGGTGGTAAAGGATTTAATTCTGCTTAAATAATATAAAGTATCCCAAGCTGAGCCTCAGAAGGTGATTTTTTGTTACATCGGGTTAACTTGGGAGCATAGGTCTTAATTACAAGGGCGGAAGTAATATTCTTCAGCTCCCCGGGGGTTCTTTGTATCCAAGCCTGAAATTCTCCTCCTTCAGTATATAAGTATTGAAAAGTGACGGCGCATGCTACACTCCATTCCCAGTTGACACCTGCCAGAGGGGGAAACGCGTCGGACATAGTAGCCAGCTCCTGTCTCTTTACATGGTCTGCACTGCAGGCGACCGTGTTTGTTCATCTATATTATTTGCTCGTTTTCCACAGATTTGATGTAAGTGCACCTTTTATTCAATAAATGGTATTTTAGAAGATAATGCACTACAAGTCCTTTTTCTCTTCATGCACGCTGTTCGCATAGGAAGCTTGTTAGCTGCTGTGTTGAAGATTGCAGTGTGAGCAGAGAGTGGAAGAGGATGGAAACCATTCTCTGAAGAGCCGGTTCGCTCATCTCTAAATCAGCTTTTCCTGCGTAGATGATGTTGGCTTGAGAGTCTAAGCGGACGGAGATCGTGTTCCTGCATTGGAAAATTGGTCAATTCAAAGCCGCTTACTCGCAGCTTGCTGGTAAGCGGCCACTGCCTTAATTCAAATTTTGAGCACCTGGATTATTTATCAGCATATATTCACAATGTATCACTGTGTTCATTTTATATGGGACTGCTTTCGTGAACCCTTTTTATGAACTTATTATTGGTTTTTAGACACACCTTTATGATTAACTATTTCACTGAATCACATTACTGTTATTTTTACAGGTTTTCTACTAATCTTTCAATAATATTTCATATTTTTTCATTGGAACAATTTTTATATTCTGATGTCATGTCATATACCACGTTTCATTGTAGGAATTTGATGTAATACATGCACCTTTAGGATAGCGCACTTTAAATTAATTAATAAATGTAATAAATGGACACTTCTATTTCAAATATTGACATATTTTTTGGCTATACATACACTTTCAATAATTTTATTTTTTTTCAATTTCCTATGACCTTTTTTTATGATTTTCTTACATACAGACCAAACCGATCAACTAAAGTGTTATGTAAACACTAGCCTCTAATTGTGTTTAGCTGCACATAATAGTGTGATTGGGCTACGTATAGAGTAGAACCATCAGGACTAAATGCTCCATGAAACACTTCAGTGTTTGTGCCTGCCTTTGTGAAGCTGTGATGGTGTTTTTATCTGTGGATTACAATAGAGTTTTGGGATCTTCTATATGGTAGTGCGCGGTTATCCATCTCTTCCTTCCATTTGTCTCAGTTGCAAACTGGACCATTACCTCCCTTGGGGAAGATTAGAGAGCGAGAGAGTGGACTATCCTGAAACAGTGTAATACTTACGATGGAAATATAAAACATATAACAAGGTTCCAGGTCTCTTCTAACACATGTGGCTTATCTCCAATTATTAAATGTAATATATGGACACATACATTTTATATGAAATATTGACATTTCATTTTGCTAAAGATAAACTTTCTGGTTCATAATTTTTTTTTGCAGGAATATCATTACCATATGTGGTAACACCAAAGCACGCAGGGGCTATGACTGCCTCCAGAAAGAACACAAAATACACAGCATAAACAAAGGAGGGAAGGCCTCCAATCTAACAAGCACAGAAATCTTGAATGTAACATACTGTACATATAGCTTGGGGCTAACCATATAGATTGCAAAAGTAACCGAGACCCGTATCTTTATAACTCTGTTTTAAATAGTCCTGGGTATCTATAGAAAATTAACGCCAATTTCTGCTAGCGAGCAAATAAGCCTGGAATGGGGCAAGATAGTAATGTAAATTTAGCCTCCTTTTGAATGTTCAAATGAAACAGGGAATACAGAAAACCAAACACTTGGGACCAAAAGCCCACCAATCGAGGGCAGGTCCACCAAGTATACAGAACATCCCCATGATTGCCACAACCTCGGAAACAGGGATCTAAAGATACACTTCCAATTATTTTATTTTTTAATTCCTGTAACTTTATTTATGATGTTCTTACATACAGACCAAACTAACCAACTAAAGTGAATCTTCTTAAAAAAAAAAAAGCAACCGTTGCTACAATTGCTCCAGTGCCCTTAACAGTGTTATAGCTGTCTCAACATCAATGTCAATTTTGCTCAACAGATTTTTAGAAACAAGTCTTTTTTCCTAAAGAAGCAGGCAGATCACAAAACATGTTGAGAGCTTGAATGTCTATACCTACATTTCTTTCAGAGGTAGTATTCAATAAGTATCCTCCTGGAGAGATGTAAGGGACTATACAGAGGGACCATTTTATGCACTCTAAATGTTTTGTTGTGATTTTATATATGAATTTTGCTTTTGTTTTTTGTACACATGAAATAAAATTTGCTTGATTTGATACAAATTGTGTAATGTCTGAGGACGGTACCGAAAAAATCCCTTTGCCCCAACTCTCCAAACATACTTTTTTGGAAACAAGGTCGGATCAAACTATAACATTGCAAGGGGTACTCACAACTAGGAATGAGCTTGGGTTCCAAAACTATGTATGTTTGGATGAACCCATATTAGGCCAACAATGTCAGAAGCATCCCCTTCCCTTTGTGAATGTGCAGCTGCTGGGCAGGGAATGCTTCAGCTGCAATATGTTGGCCCAGCAATGAGAGCTTCCCTCCAAATATGGCCAAATATGGGTTTGGAGTGCACCGAATTCACGCTCATTACAACTGTTAACAAATGTTTTTTTTCTTTTATTTAATTGTTTCATATTTTAATGCTTGACCATTGCTACGTAGCCAGGGTGCGGGAACCACAAGATTGATTAAACAGAAATACAAATCCTTTAGCTGGCATGACTGTTAAGGTACAAGCCATTCAACAGTGTACATAGTTGTTAAGCCGGAGTTCAGCTTTAAAGCTATGAAAACCATCTACTGTAATGAGATACTAATCTATGCAGTGGACTGGAAATTCGTGGTAATATTGAGTGAACGGATTAACCAAACTTGTGACTATAGGCTGCAGTGTACATAGTGACCATCAAGACGTATAAGCCTATAATTTTTATTTGGCCAAGATTCCCAAGGTTTGTACAGCTGACTTCATTTCCCCCTATATTATATGTGCTGCAGTACAGATAGGCACGCCTGTTGTTAAATACAGACATTTAAATGGTTACAGTTCAAAAACGTTCACCTATGCAGAGGTTCTTGAGTTTGGTAAACTGTATAGAAATTTTTTATCGTCTGCCAAATATTTTGTTGTGCTGCACCACCAATGATGCTGAGAGTGCCGTTGATGTGAGAATTTGGCGGCTGAGAGTGTTCCAGATTGGGAATCAGACGGAGGTGGGAGCTCGACTAAAGATGTTTCAGGATACATTCAGAGTTTTATCCTATCAACTCCCAGAGACAACAGATGGATAAATTTCAAAAGCTAATTGAATGTGATGTTACAAGCCTCGCCACCAAAGTATCCTCTGGCCCCTATATTGAACATGATAACTCAACAATTGGAGAAAGATCCACTTTAGGGAAACTAGTGAGGGATTCATCTAAAATAATTTGCAATACTGACAAAAGGGAATCAGTGGTGGTAATAGACACTCAGAGGTGTAGGGAAGAAGCAATAAGGCTACTAAAAAGTTTAAGTGACTTTAGTAAACCTAATTATTAGGGAAGTCTCACTGGGGTTTTTTGATACTATGTGTAAATTAGAAGAATTTATAATTTCTGAATATCCAATTTTGCCAGCGTTCTACTATCTTCCAAAAGTGCATAAGGGGTTAAAATAGTAAGAGCGTAAGGGGTTTTTTACTGTCAGAGCAGTAAGGATGTGGAATTCTCTTCCACAAGCAGTAGTATCAGCAGGGAGCATCGATAGGTTCAAAAAACTATTAGATGGCCACCTTAAAGACCACAACATACAGGGGTATACAATGTACGTTTAACATCAAATCACACACACACACATCATAGGTTGAACTGGATGGACTGATGTCTTTTTTCAGCCTCACAAACTATATAACTGTGTAACTATGTAAAATCCTTTACATGGAAGACCAATTGTAACTGGGATAAGGTCTTTAAATTAAAGAATTAGTCAGTGGTTAGATGGTCAGCTTCAACCCTTTGTCAGACACTTACCTAGTTTTCCTTGATTTACCAAACAACTCTTGAATGCCATGAATAAAGTAGTTTGGGAGGAGCAGTGTGTATGGCTAACTTGTGATGTGACAAGCTTATACTCGTACATTCCACATAATTTGGCATAGGAAGCTGTATTTTATTTAGAGCATCACACCAGGCTGCCTATTGAACAATGCATGTACATCCTTGAAGCATTGGAATATCTTCTGACTATCTGACTCATAATTACTTTATGTCTGATGGGTTGTTTTAGCTCCAGAGATGCAGAGGCGCAGATTGGAGGGAAAGTTTTCGCCCTCACTCGCCAACCTTTTTGTGGGTTGGTGGGACAGCTCCTGGATCTATGGCGATGTAAACCCATTTAGGCCATATATTAAATTATATATGCGCTACATAATTTATGTGTCACTGGGGCTGTCTTGCATACCTTAACAGTAACCACCTGTATCAAATAAGGACAGGCCATATGCATAACACAGACGTTTTGTTTTTGGATGTTTAATTATTGGGTTGACATTGTTGGGTGGTTATCAAACTATTTAGAAAACCCATTTTGGGTAATAGTCTTTTGTCAGCAAAATTGAGCCTTCCTAAACGTACCATTTAAGGCAGGGGTGGGGAACGTTTTTTCTGCCAAGGGCCATTTGGGTATTTATAAAATCATTCGGGGGCCGTACAAAATTATCAACTTAAAAATGTGCCTGTTATATTTGGTCAAACATTTAATTAACTCACCCCTAATGTGATGGCAGCAACTGCTTCTCTTTGGTGAGGTGTGTGATGTTAGCTAGTATTGCTGATGTTGCTACTCGCAACTGGTTTTCCAGGTTTGCGTTGGTCAGTCTGGAGTGCAGTCGACTTTGTGGTGGTAAGTTTTGAAAAGAACTGATGACGGTTAATGCTGGTGGGTATAGCTGGCTGGTACTGCTGTGGGTACTGCTGGCTCAGGTTGGTACTGCTGGCTTGTACTGTGCTGTGGGTACGGCTGGCTGGTACTGCTGGCTCAGGCTGGTACTGCTGTGGGTATTGCTGATTCAGGCTGGTTCTGTGCTGTAGGTACTGCCTTGGGTACTGCTGGCTCAGGCTGGTACTGCTGGCAGGTACTGTGCTGTGGGTACTGCTGGCTGGTAGGGATGATCGAACTTTTGAAAAGTTCGGTTCGACCAGAACACCCGAACTTCACGAAAGTTCGGCCCGGATTTCAGAACCCCATTGAAATCAATGGGACCCGAACTTCTGTAATCAAAAAACACCATTTTTAAGCCCTAAAACCCAATAAATGCCCCTAAAAAGTGCCTAGGGTTCTGGGTCATGCCCCATTAACTATTAATCACACAAAAAAAAGTTCTTAAAAATTGTCATTTTTGATAAAAAAGCCAATTATTGAAAAATTAAAAAAAAAAAAAAAAAAAGAGATTTTTTTGATTTTTACTTTGGATTTAGTATCTGGGGGGTCTAAAAGGTGTGCATGTGAAGTTTCAGCTCTGTAGCATGTCCAGAACCATGAAAAAAAAAAAGATAATTTTTCAGTAGAACAGGGATGTGGTTCGGGAGCCTCCTTTAACTTTAACACCTATATGATCTTTTTTTCTGGTTCTGGACATGCTACAGAGCTGAAACTTCACAGGTACACATTTTAGACCCCCCAGACACAAAATCACACAAAAAAAGTTCTTAAAAATTGTCATTTTTGATAAAAAAGCCAATTATTGAAAAATTAAAAAAAAAAAAAAAAAAAGAGATTTTTTGATTTTTACTTTGGATTTAGTATCTGGGGGGGTCTAAAAAGTGTACATGTGAAGTTTCAGGTCTGTAGCATGTCCAGAACCAGAAAAAAAAAAGATTGTTTGTATTAGAAAACTTTAAGCACAGGAATATGGCTTCTCTGCTGTAACACCTTGCCGGTTTAATAGCAGGCATTTTTTTGGGTTCTTTGCAGTCAGGAAAAACATCTGAACTTGTGTATAGTAGTACTGTGCACAAGTTCTGATGTTTTGCCTGCCTCCAAAACCCTCCAAAAAATGCCAGCAAAAACACACCTGGGCATTTTTTTTTTTGACGCTAGCGTTTTTTTGGCATTTTTTGGGGTTCTTTTGAGGCAGGCAAAACATCTGAGCATGTGTATAGGGGGGATATATAGACATATATGTCTGAATATATACCCCTAGACATATATAGGTGTGATAGTAGCAGAAATAAATGCTTGCGCTAATGAAATCATTTACAGTAATATATTTCTGCTACTATCACACCTATATATGTCTAGGGGTATATATTCAGACATATATGCCTATATATACACCCTATACACATGTTCAGATGTTTTGCCTGCCTCAAAAGAACCCCAAAAAATGCCAAAAAAACGCTAGCGTCAAAAAAAAAAATGCCCAGGTGTGTTTTTGCTGGCATTTTTTGGGGAATTTTGGAGGCAGGCAAAACATCAGAACTTGTGCACAGTACTACTATACACAAGTTCAGATGTTTTTCCTGACTGCAAAGAACCCAAAAAAATGCCTGCTATTAAACCGGCAAGGTGTTACAGCAGAGAAGCCATATTCCTGTGCTTAAAGTTTTCTAATACAAACAATCTTTTTTTTTATGGTTCTGGACATGCTACAGAGCTGAAACTTCACATGTACACTTTTTAGACCCCCCAGATACTAAATCCAAAGTAAAAATCAAAAAATCTCTTTTTTTTTTTTTTTTAATTTTTCAATAATTGGCTTTTTTATCAAAAATGACAATTTTTAAGAACTTTTTTTTGTGTGATTTTGTGTCTGGGGGGTCTAAAAGGTGTACCTGTGAAGTTTCAGCTCTGTAGCATGTCCAGAACCCCAAAAAAAGATCATATAAGTGTAAAAGAGGGGTCCCACCATCCCTGCTCTACTGAAAAATTATCTTTTTTCTGGTTCTGGACATGCTACAGAGCTGAAACTTCACAGGTACACTTTTTAGACCCCCCAGACACTAAATCCAAAAAAAGTCATGCCTGCCTCCAAAAATGCCCGATAAATGCAAGAAAAAGCGCCGTAGAGAAGCCGTATTCCTGTTCTAATAAAAATAAGAAAATGCTAATTTTTGGGGGGTTCTGGACATGCTACAGAGCTGAAACTTCACATGTACACTTTTTAGACCCCCCCAGATACTAAATCCAAAGTAAAAATCAAAAAATCTCTTTTTTTTTTTTTTTTTTTTTTAATTTTTCAATAATTGGCTTTTTTATCAAAAATGACAATTTTTAAGAACTTTTTTTTGTGTGATTTTGTGTCTGGGGGGTCTAAAAGGTGTACCTGTGAAGTTTCAGCTCTGTAGCATGTCCAGAACCATAAAAAAAAAAGATAGTTTGTATTAGAAAACTTTAAGCACAGGAATATGGCTTCTCTGCTGTAACACCTTGCCGGTTTAATAGCAGGCATTTTTTTGGGTTCTTTGCAGTCAGGAAAAACATCTGAACTTGTGTATAGTGGTACTGTGCACAAGTTCTGATGTTTTGCCTGCCTCCAAAACCCCCCAAAAAATGCCAGCAAAAACACACCTGGGCATTTTTTTTTTTTGACGCTAGCGTTTTTTTTGGCATTTTTTGGGGTTCTTTTGAGGCAGGCAAAACATCTGAACTTGTGTATAGTGGTACTGTGCACAAGTTCTGATGTTTTGCCTGCCTCCAAAACCCCCCAAAAAATGCCAGCAAAAACACACCTGGGCATCTTTTTTTTTTGACGCTAGCGTTTTTTTGGCATTTTTTGGGGTTCTTTTGAGGCAGGCAAAACATCTGAACATGTGTATAGGGGGTATATATAGGCATATATGTCTGAATATATACCCCTAGACATATATAGGTGTGATAGTAGCAGAAATATATTACTGTAAATGATTTCATTAGCGCAAGCATTTATTTCTGCTACTATCACACCTATATATGTCTAGGGGTATATATTCAGACATATATGTCTATATATTCCCCCTATACACATATTCAGATGTCATGTCTGACATCAAACATGTCCTCAAAAAAGCACTGGCAGTGGCAGCCCCTGCAGCATTAAAAAATGCTTGCTGGTGAGAAGCCACATGCCTGTCCCGAAGCAGAGAAATGATCATTTCTCTATAGCGGTCACCCTGCTATGGAAGGGTTTTGTCACCCTGCCATAGCAGTCACTGTCAGTTAACCCTACACTACACTACGGCCCCCTGACACTTAACACTTTCCCTACAGAAACTAAATTTTTGAAGCTAACTTAAGTGTAAAGGAGCACTCTAACTACACTAGATATCCCTTTCCTCACACTAAAAATAGCTAAATGACACTTTTAAAGTAAAATTAACAGAACTGCTTCCACTCTCTTCCATGTCCAGTATAACAATGCTGGGAATATGGCGGGGGCGATCTTATATACTGGGGGGCGTATTCACTAATGATTGGTCTAGGGACCCCCTAGTCACTCCAATCACATTCCTAGCATTCTCCTGCCCCCTCAATTGGCTTTTGCTAATGGTTCTGGTCCAATCACGGGCTTTTAAAGCCCATTTCCTGAAGCATTGCATTTTGGGCGGTTCTGGTTGCCGAATTCCGAACTTTTTGGGCAAAAAGTTCTAAATTCGGCCGAACCTCGAACACCCAATGTTCGGGCCGAACCGATGGTGGACCCGAACCGTTCGATCATCCCTACTGGCTGGTACTGCTGTGGGTACTCCTGGCTGGTATTGTGCTGTAGGTACTGTTGGCTGGTACTGTTGTGGGTACTGCTGACTCTGGCTGGTACTGCTGTGGGTACTACTGGCTCTGGCTGGCGCTGCTGGTTCTGCTGTGGATACTGCTGGCTCTGGCTGGTACTGCTGTGGATAATGCTAGCTCTGGCTTATACTGCTGTGGGTACTGCTGGCTCTGGCTTATACTGCTGTGGGTACTGCTGGCTCTGGCTTATACTGCTGTGGGTACTGCTGGCTCTGGCTTATACTGCTGTGAGTACTGCTGGCTCTGGCTGGTACTGCTGTGAGTACTGCTGGCTCTGGCTGGTACTGCTGTAAGTACTGCTGGCTCTGGCTGGTACTACTGGCTCTGGCTGGTACTGCTGTGTGTGCTGCTGGCGGGAAATGCTGGCTAGTAGCGGCGCCGCGCTGGAGGAAGAGGCGATGTTTCCTGTATTGGTCACAGGCGGAGTGTATTTGATATCACTCCGCCTGTGACTCTCTCAGACTGTCAGAACGGAGTCGGAACTATACAGGAAGCATTGGCTCCATTCTGACAGATCAGCTGAGAGACAGACTCAGCTGCACGGGGGGCCGGACCAAATGACTTCGAGGGCCGCATGCGGCCCCCGGGACGTAGGTTCCCCACCCCTGATTTAAGGCATCCCATTAAGGCAGGTTTTTGCAATTAGGTCATATTTGTGAGATGGAAGATTTTGAAAAGAGGCATCATTATTGTATAATCGGTTTCAGGAACGGAGTTAGCCTAGATGGATTCTCAATAGAGCGTATGATATTGCAAAATCCAAGAATAGAACCCTTTGTGTACAGTGTAGGGTAATTTAGTTTGGCTCCTCTGTAGGCAGAGGAGTCTGGATTAATTTGTTAGCTGGCAGAGCTCCAAGAGCTGAGTCTTTGTTACCTCCCCCTGGCTTATGGAACCGCTTGAGGGTTCTAGAACTTAAAGGGCAGAAGAGCAGAGATTAAGCCTGAAAATCTATGGAGTCTCCTCCAATCACTGGGTGGGGATGGCCCAGAAGGTGGAGAGATGGACTATAAATATTTTGGAGCCTGGCCATGTGGGAGCAGAGTCCAGGGTTCAGTTGTTTTGTGCACTGGTGCGCAGTCATGTTGGAACAGTAAGGGGCCAACCCCAAGCTGTTCCCACAAATTTGAGAGAATTAAATTGTCCAAAATGTCTTGGTATTCTGATGCCTTATGCTATCCCTTCACTGGAACTAAGGGGCCAAGCCAAACCCCTGAAAAATAACCACACACCATAATATCCCCTCCACCAAATGGTTTGGACCAATGCACAAAGCAAGGTCCATAAAAAAATAGATGAGTGGGTTTGGGGTGCAGGAATTTGACCGGCCTGCAAAGAGTCCTGACCTAAACCCAATAGAATGCCTTTGAGATAAATTTAAGCGGAGACTGTGTGCCAGGCCTGCTTGTCCACATCAGTGCCTGACCATACACTTGCGCTTCTGGAAGAATGGTCAAACATTCTCATAGACACACTCCTAAACCTTGTGGACAGCCTTCCAGGAAGAGTTGAACCTGTTATAGCTGCAAAGGGTGGGCCAACTCAATTTTGAACCCTACGGACTAAGACTGTTAAAATCATTAAAGTTCATGTGCGTGTAAAGGCAGGCATCCCAATACTTTTGGTAATGTAGTGTATACTAATTATGTGCAGTCTAGATTATGTGAGCACTAGCTTCTAATTGTGCTTAGCTGCACATAATAGTGTGATTGGGCTACATATAGAGCAGAGCCATCAGGTGTGCTCTGTTACGACTAAGCGCTCTATAGCGTGACAATGTCTGTGCCTGCCTTTGTGGAGCTGTGACAATGTTTTTATATGTGGATTACTACAATAAAGTTTCAGGATCTTTTGTATTGTAGTGTGCGGTTCCATCTCTTCCTTCTATTTGTCTCAGTTGCGAACTGGACCAGCACCTCCCTTGGGGAATATTAGAGGGGGAGAGAGAGTGGACTGGCCTGGAGCGGTGTAATACGTACCCAGGAAAAATAAAACATTTAAAAAGGTTCCAGGTCTCTTGTTACACATGTGGTTTATCTCCATTTAATGTAATAAATGGACACTTATATTTGAAATATTGACTTTTTATTATTGCCAGGTGTGCTCACAACTACGATGAGCTTGGATTCCAAACCTTTGTGCGGCCAAACACATAAGGAAGCTGTCAGTGATGCACCAATCAGATGCATCTTAGGCATTCCCTGACCTGCAACTGCAAATACACTAGGGGGTGGGGATGCTCATGACATCAGTGATTGTTAATGGTCATTTGACCCTAATAAGTCTATGTGGCTGTATTAGGTCAGCAATGTCACAAGTATCCTCGCCCCTTTTTTAGACGTGCACCTGCTGGGCGTGGAATGCTGCAATTGATTTGCTCAGCACTGACAGTTTCCTTCCATGTTTGGCCAAAAAATGGGTTTGGACCAAACCCAAACTGAACAAATGTTTTTATTTTTTTTATTTTCATTGTTTCTTTTTTAACTACTCAATCTGTGCTATGTGGCAGGGGTGCCTGAATCACAAGATTGATTAAACAGAAATACCAATCCTTAAGTTGGCATGACTGTTAAGATGCAAGCCATTCATAGATGAAGTCCAGCTATGAAAACCATTTACTGTTATCAGATACTAATCTCTGCAGGTAAATTCCAGGTAATATTGAGTTAACAGATTAACCAAACGTGTCATTAAATGCTACAGTGTATATAATAGCCATCAAGGCATATAAGCCTATGTTTGGTCAAGGTTCTTATGTGTTCCTATGTGTTGAAATGAAGAACATACCTAGGATAAAATGTATATTTTGCAATTTGGCATTTTCTAGCATTACAGATACTACATGTGTTAACTTTTATATAACCATATATTACACGTGCTACAGTACAGACAGGCATGACTGATGTTAAATACAGACATTTATTTTAGGTACTTATATAGAGCTGTCAATTTACAAAGCGCTTTACATATATATTCACATTCACATCAGTCCCTGCCCTCATGGAGCTTCCAATTTAAAGCTGGCCATAAATGGTTGTTTTTTGGGGATTTTTTTTTTTTTTTTGATCAGACAAGTTGATTCCCCCATCCACACATTTGACCTATGGCCATAAATGGATCAAAATTCAGCTTATCTCTTCCAAAGCAGCCACATGTTAATCTATCTCTGGCCAGCTTAAAGTGTAAGTCCGGCCATAGAAGGTTTGAATTTAGGTCCCTGACTCACATTCATACATACTAGGGCCAATTAACCTACCAGCATGTATCTGGAGTGTGGGAGGAAACCTAGGCAGGCACAGGGAGAACATGCAAACTCCAGGCAGGTGGTGTCATGCAGGGGCGTTGCTAGGTGGGAAAAAGACCAGGGGCTTCAGCCCGAAGATAAATTTGATAACCCCTCCCACATTTTAAAGTCCCGCCCAAGCTCCTCCTACATTTAAAAATGACCTCCACCCAACGCCCCCCCTCAGTCAAGGGTCAGTCATGGGGTGCTATGGAGCGGAGTACAGGGGGTCAGGAGAGGAGAGAACAGAGGAGAGGAGCACAGGGGGTCAGGAGGAGAGGAGAGGAGCACAGGGGGTCAGGAGGAGAGGAGCACAGGGGGTCAAGAGGAGAGGAGCACAGGGGGTCAAGAGGAGAGAAGCACAGGGGGTCAGGAGGAGAGAAGAGGAGAGGAGAACAGGGGGTCAGGAGGAGAGAAGAAGAGGAGAGGAGAACAGGGGGTCAGGAGGAGAGAAGAGGAGAGGAGAACAGGGGTCAGGAGGAGAGGAGAACAGTGGGTCAGGAGGAGAGGAGAACAGGGGGTCAAGAGGAGAGGAGAAGAGGGGGTCAAGAGGAGAGGAGAACAGGGGGTCAAGAGGAGAGGAGAACAGGGGGTCAAGAGGAGAGGAGAACAGGGGGTCAGGTGGAGAGGAGAGGGGAACAGGGGGTCAGGTGGAGAGGAGAGAAGAGAAGAGGAGAACAGGGGGTCAGGAGGAGAGGAGATGAGGAGAGGAGAACAGGGGGTCAGGAGGAGAGAACAGGGGGTCAGGAGGAGAGAAGAGGAGGAGAACAGGGGATCAGGAGGAGAGAAGAGGAAACAGGGGGTCAGGAGGAGAGAAGAGGAGAACAGGGGGTCAGGAGGAGTGGAGAGGAGAACAGGGAGTCAGGTGGAGAGGAGAACAGGGATCAGGTGGAGAGGAGAGGAGAGAAGAGGAGAGGAGAACAGGGGTCAGGAGGAGAGGAGATGAGGAGAGGAGAACAGGGGGTCAGGAGGAGAAAACGGGGGGTCAGGAGGAGAGAAGAGGAGGAGAACAGGGGATCAGGAGGAGAGAAGAGAAGAACAGGGGGTCAGGAGGAGAGAAGAGGAGAACAGGGGGTCAGGAGGAGTGGAGAGGAGAACAGGGGGTCAGGTGGAGAGGAGAGGAGAACAGGGGTCAGGTGGAGAGGAGAGGAGAGAAGAGGAGAGGAGAACAGGGGGTCAGGAGGAGAGGAGAGAAGAGGAGAGGAGAACAGGGGTCAGGAGGAGAGGGGAGGAGAGAAGAGGAGAACAGGGGGTCAGGAGGAGAGAAGAGGAGAACAGGGGGTCAGGAGGAGAGAAGAGGAGAACAGGGGGTCAGGAGGAGAGGATAGGAGAGGAGAACAGGGGGTCAGGAGGAGAGAAGAGGAGAGGAGAGGAGAACAGGGATCAGGTGGAGGGCCTCCCCCCCATCCAGCACACCCATCTATGCCTCCAATAACCCCCTCCCCCCCATCCAGCACACCCACCTATGCCTCCAATCACCCCCCCCCATCCAGCACACCCACCTATGCCTCCAATCACCCCCCCCCCCATCCAGCACACCCACCTATGCCTCCAATCACCCCCCCATCCAGCACACCCACCTATGCCTCCAATCACCCCCTCCCCCCCCCATCCAGCACACCCACCTATGCCTCCAATCACCCCCCCCCCATCCAGCACACCCACCTATGCCTCCAATCACCCCCTCCCCCCCATCCAGCACACCCACCTATGCCTCCAATCACCCCCCCATCCAGCACACCCACCTATGCCTCCAATCACCCCCCATCCAGCACACCCACCTATGCCTCCAATCACCCCCCATCCAGCACACCCACCTATGCCTCCAATCACCCCCCCCATCCAGCACACCCACCTATGCCTCCAATCACCCCCCATCCAGCACACCCACCTATGCCTCCAATCACCCCCCCCCCCATCCAGCACACCCACCTATGCCTCCAATCATCCCCCCCATCCAGCACACCCACCTATGCCTCCAATCACCCCCCCCCCATCCAACACACCCACCTATGCCTCCAATCACCCCCCCCCCCATCCAGCACACCCACCTATGCCTCCAATCACCCCCCCCCCATCCAGCACACCCACCTATGCCTCCAATCACCCCCCCCCATCCAGCACACCCACCTATGCCTCCAATCACCCCTCCCCCCATCCAGCACACCAACCTATGCCTCCAATCACCCCCCCCCCCATCCAGCACACCCACCTATGCCTCCAATCACCCCCCCCCCCCCAATCCAGCACACCCACCTATGCCTCCAATCACCCCCCCCCCATCCAGCACACCCACCTATGCCTCCAATCACCCCCCCCACCCAGCACACCCACCTGTGCCTCCAATCACCCCCCATCCAGCACACCCACCTGTGCCTCCAATCACGCCCCATCCAGCACACCCACCTATGCCTCCAAACCCCCCCCCCCCCATCCAGCACACCCACCTATGCCTCCAAACCCCCCCCCCATCCAGCACACCCACCTATGCCTCCAAACCCCCCCCCATCCAGCACACCCACCTATGCCTCCAATCACCCCCCCCCCATCCAGCACACCTGTGAAAATATTATCCTCCCTCATCTTCTTACCTGGTGTGTATCAGAGGACAGACAGCAGTGCACACTGAAGGCGGACCTAGAGGGTTTAAGCCCGCCCACGTGTGATTACTTTGTACAGGAACTCTTTGGAGCCTATGAAGAAGCCGAAAAGTGTCCAGGAAGCATGCACCGCCCCTCTCCCTAACTGAACTACAGAACGGAGAGGGGAGGTCCCAGGGGCTATACAGTCCTCGGCACTCCTCCTGCGGAATTGGGTGTCAGATTTTACCGCTCCTTATGCTGACGCCGGGCGTGCGGCCCCGCCCACCCTGACATCATTTTGACAGCTCCACTCACTCTCATCATTGCCGGAGTCCTGCGCCCCCGGCTTGCCCTCCAATCACTGGATGGTGGATGGATCATGGATGTTAAACTGCTGAGATATTTATCCCCGAGTTCCAGGCTTTGGGACTCGGGGCTAATCATTTTATATAAGCAACAGGAGACCCGGGGCTTTTTGCGGGCACACTCGGGGCTATAGCCCCGGTCAGCCCCCCCCTGCCGACGCCACTGGTGTCATGGTTGGGATTCAAACTGAGAACGCCAGTATTGCTAGGTGGAAGTGCTAACCACTAAGCCACTGTGCCAGCTTTGAATAGTTACAGTTTAAAAATGTTCACCTATGGAGAGGTTCTTGAGTTTGGTAAACTGTATGGAAACTTTTTATCATCTGCCAAATATTTTGTTGTGCTGCACCACCAATGAAGCTAGTGGCGCTTTTCCACTGCATGGAACCGAACGGTTCGGCTCGCTTTTGTGCTTTTCCACTACATGGAACCGAACGGTATGGCTCGCTTAAACAGTACCACCTCAGTTTTGGTTCCAAGAGGGCCGTACCGGTACCATATCCCACAATCCTTTGCATGCAGTCTTGACTGTTTGTCACCACTAGCCACTGATTGGTCAGATAATCATTGTTATCCCACCCACTTACTTTAGTACTACTTTAGTGGAAAAGCAAACCGTACCAAACCGTACTGAACTGTTCCAACACCGTACCATGCGTTACCATGCAGTGGAAAACCAAACCGGGCCAAGCAGGGCCAAGTGGAGCCGAGCCGGTACTTGCAGTGGAAAAGTGCCATAAGAGTGCTGCTGTTGTGATGACAACGGCACTATTCTATCTGATTGTATGTGAATTCATGGCGCTGTGGTGATACCCCATCAGGGGGTGGTTGCATGACACCCTGCTCCCACACAATGTTTTCAGTCTTTTGTTGGGAATCATTTACTTGGAAAATTAAGACATCTAATGGGGAAAGCCATTATTGTAGGGGACAGTGATACAGAAGTGGTAAGTACTGCAGCCAAAGCTGCTTTTTTTTTTTTTTTTTAATAAACCTCCATTGGAGCACAAAAATAAAATAGCCCAGGTGTTGGGCTTGAAAGGGAAAACTAAACCTAAATAATCCCCTACCCCAACCCTACCCTACCTATCAAAAATGTCCATAAAATATCAAACCTAAAATCTTGCTTTTCTCTTAGGCCCCAATTTCATTCTACAACATTCTTTTTTGGAATTATTGGAATTTTCTAAATAAAAAAACAGGTACATTTTTAGAAATGTATTCTTATAAAAAAACATATGGCAATCCTGGTCCTTCTAATTTTCTCGTCACTGCAGTTAAAAACTATCATGGTATTGACCCCATCAAAGATTATTAAACTGAATAATCATTGAGAAAATTAAAAAAAAAAAAAAAAAAAAAAACTACTATTATACGGTCAAGATTTGACAATATTTGTTTTCACTGGCTATGCCTTTCCATCCAGGTAACGACCACAGCCCAATTTCTTGTACGAGCATCACAGGCACAGGGGTTGAGGGGAAATCTCTCTCCAAGTGGGTTACAGACCGGGCCCCTGCCGATCTATGTCAGTGACTTAAAGAAAAATGAATAAATTAATATTACTTCATGTGTTGACTGTGGACAAGGCCTCACCAGAATCAGTTTTGCTTTGACATGTGCAACAAGCAGAACACAAATACCTCCAATAAACATCCTATCCTTACAAAACACCTAAAGATGATAAAGAAAATAGGAGATAGGAAAACTGACATCAAAGGACTATGGCATCACAGGGCATAGAGATTCCACGTCAATTACATTCTCTACAACCACTGAATGCGTCAATACCTCTTTTTTTTTTTTTTACTTTCATTTAGCCTTGGAGTAAGCAAATTGAACTTTTTAAAGCACATTTTGATTCTAACCCTGGAAAAATGTTTACTTCCAACTGCTTAAACATGATTCCTTCCCTGAGAATATTTTGTCCTGCTCCTCAAAACAGGGCTCTACCTCAAGGATTTTGGCTCTGCATCTAGGCATATGATTCTGGCTCTGGGATTATAGTTATGCCCCTGATCATTTGGTTCTCCTTATACGATTATGTTTCTGCCCCTAGGCATTTGGTTCTCTGTTTTAAATATGGTACTTCTTCCTAGGTACAGTATATGATTCTGCCCCTGGCCATATGTTTCTGCTTGTAGACATATTATATTGCCTCTTGTTCTGATTTTGCATTCTTGATCATGTTTCTGGGTAAATGGGTCTGCATCTAAGCTTATGGTTCTGCCCCTGACCATATGGTTCTGCCTATGGTTCTGCTTTGGCATGCTTGATTCTGCTTCTAAGTAAGGTTGAGCTTCGGATTCATATTAAACACGAGTTTGACCCAATCACAGTCTGTTTCCAGTTTGGCGAAGAAAGTGGCCAGTTACCCATCCGAAGCTCCGGGTGAAGTTTGTAAAGAAACATCCAATGGAAGACTGTTGTTTTGCAGTGGTAGCACTACCATTGCAAAATGACAGTTCCCTGGCTGACTGATATTTGGATACTGATTGGCCAACAGGAACCAACAGGTGACACCATTGACCAAATATAGTCAAGACCAACTTTTGGTCATTCCTATCACCCTGCATCCCCAGCCAGTTTATTGACAGCATTTGGTAGTGGCAGCCGCTAAACATCATTGAGTGCAGTGAGCTGTCGTGTCAGTGGGTCATCACGATTTACATAAATCTACACCGCTGGATGACGTGATTGACATTGGATTTACATAGAGGAACATTGTTTTTTTCTAATGAATAGTTATTTAGGTTGTTGGATTTGTCGTTTCCAAATTTAGGATTTGGGCAGGTCTTAGAATTTACAAAAATAATCTAAACAATATATGTGCACAGATTTGCAGCATGGTCAATTGTTATTGCTTTGGTTTGATTAATCTGAACTTTAAGCATTTTTTTTCTTTTTGGTATTGTATAGAGAAGGCAAGGATTACAACCTCTGTCAAGTTTGTGAAGCTGTCTGTGTCCCTGTTAGGAAGATTCCTATCCCTATTTGTCCTGGTAAACATTGACACTGAGTCAGAAGTATTGATGGGCTGAACATGCCTGGGTTTGGTTCAGGGCAGGTTTGGTGAACACAACTAAAGTTTGCAAATATTAGGACAAAATGGGACTTTTAACGTACCAGAAACAACTATTCCACACAGTAGATAAGATTGAATAAAACATAGATTTTTATTTCTTAACAAGTTAAAAAATAATTATAAAAATAACAAACAATGTTTAGAACAGCAGTGCAGCAGCTTACGCTGTACATGTTTCACAGTAAAGGCTTCCTCAGGTGTCTTAAGAGTGCTGTATATTGCTGATACAGAGTGCTCAGGGTTCTGTCCTGGGGCCAATCCTGTTTAATTTATTCATAAATGATCTAGAGGAGGGGATATCGAGTAAAATCTCAGTATTTGCGGATGATACCAAACTAAGCATGCCAATATCTTCTGGGCCGGATGTGGAAACCTTACAAGCGGACCTGAACAAAATAATGGGGTGGGCAACTACATGGCAGATGAGGTTTAATGTTGAAAAATGTAAAGTAATGCACTTGGGTGCCAGAAACCAGAACGCAAGCTACTCATTAGGGGGGAACCTCTGGGTGAGTCTAGGATGGAAAAGGACCTGGGGGTACTGGTAGACAACAGGCTTGGCAATGGCATGCAATGCCAAGCCGCTGCAAGCAAAGCCAACAGAATACTGGGATGTATAAAAAAGGGGATTCACTCCAGAAATAAAGAGATTATTCTTCCACTCTACAAGACTCTGGTCCGGCCACATCTGGAGTATGCTGTCCAGTTCTGGGCACCGGTCCTCAGGAAGGATGTGCTGGAACTGGAGAAAGTCCAGAGAAGGGCAACAAAAATAATTAGGGGAATGGAGGACATCAGCTATGAGGAAAGACTACAAGCACTGAACCTATTCTCTCTCTCGAAGAGACGATTGAGGGGGGGATATGATATCAATGTACAAATACTGTACTGGCAACCCTAGCATATGGAAACACCTATTCAGAGAAAGGAAATACAATAAGACACGTGGCCACTCACTAAAACTAGAGGAAAGGCGGTTTAACCTTAAAATACGCAGGGGGTTCTTCACTGTAAGAGCAGTAAGGATGTGGAATTCTCTTCTGCAAACAGTCGTATCAGCAGGGAGCATTGATAGTTTCAAAAAACTATTAGATAGGCACCTTAAAGACCACAACATACAGGGGTATACAATGTACAGTTAACAGCAAACACACACACACATCATAGGTTGAACTGGATGGACGGATGTCTTTTTTCAACCTCACTAACTATGTAACTATGTAAAAAAAAAGAAGTGCTGAATCAGTTGGATGCCAGTTTTCCAAAAAAGACCAGAGCCATGAGGTATTTTGTGACCATAGGAGAGACATAAAAATAAGATACCTTAAATTGGCTAAATTAGATGTCGATCAATTATGGTGTTAAATAGGGATATATCCGAATCCACAGTGTAAATGGAGGGCCATTGATAAAAGAAATGAAAGGAAGGGCCACTCTAGGTGGTCCCAACCACTCCAGGTGGTCCCAAACAGAATCAATATCTATATCTCCTCACCAACAGATATTGGGACTTCAATAGTAAATCCTCCAATGTGGACAACCTTCTAAGGCCCCTGGTTCAATCTTGTAAAGCCTCCTAAGAAAAAAGGTAAAAAGGTCCTTCCATCATACAGGTTGCTTATTGAAGTCCCAATATCTGTTGGGACTTCAACAGATATCCAATTTTATGTCTCTCCTATGGTCACAAAATACCTCATGGCTCTGTTCTTTTTTGGAAATCTGGCATCCAATGAATTCAGCACTTCTTTCTCTCTGAGCCGTCTGTATCAGCAATATGCAGCACTCTTAAGGCTCCAGAGGAAGCCTTTATGGTAAATCATGTCGAGCTGAAGCTGCTGCACTGCTGCTCTAAATATCGTTTGTGATGATTTTTATAAATATGTTTTAACTTGTTAACCTCCTTGGCGGTGATCCCGAGCGTGACTCGGGGTTGATTTTTTCTATCAGGAGCGGTAACCCCGAGTCACGCTCAGGGTGGATGTGCAGAGAGCGCAGCGGTGTCTCTTACCTTCTCCTGGCGATCCAGCGATGATCTCTCATTGCGGTGACCGCCAGCCGAGAGTCCCGCCGATCGTCCGTCCTCCGTCGGTGTGATGGCTTCCTAGTTCCGTTCCCTGCAGCAGCAATGCTGCATGGGAGCGGAACTAGGGAGGGAAATTAAAAAAAAAAAAACGTTGCACAAAACACATACACATAACACATTTTATATTATATATATATATATATGCACACACACACACATATATATATATATATATATATATATATATATATATATATATATATATATATATATATATATATATATATATATATATATAAAAATTATATTATTGATTCAATTATAATTCATGCGTTATATATTACATATATATATATATATACACACACACACATATATATATATATATATATAATATATAATGCATGAATTATAATCTAATCAATAATATAATTTTATTATATATATTATATATTAAATAATAAAATTATATTATTGATTTGATTATAATTCATGCGTTTGTGTTTCAAATTTATCACTCTGGGATGTCTACTAGACTCTTGTTTTGGTCAGGTTTAAGTCAGTAATTACTAAGAATTGTAGGCCTATAATACATAACGCCAAATTTCCATGAAAAGAATTGTACCGCTTTTGGTATGTAATTCCTGACAAAATCATACCGCCAGGGAGGTTAAGAAATAAAAATCTGTTTTATATTCAACCTTATTTACTGTGTGGAATAGTTGTTTCTGGCACCTTAAAAGTCAAGTTTTGTCCTAATATTTGTTTTCTATATATTTGGGATGCAGTGCCTTTTGGTACTCCACTGACCAACGTGTTGATTAACAACTAAAGTTTGGATGCTGAATCCAAACCCCACTGAAGTAATTGTGAAGTAAATGTTAAAAAATGCTAAGAAACAGTATTGCCATCTGTGTTAGGGAGATTCAGAACAGGAATAGAAGGGAAATCTTTTAATGGTGACACTAGTCCTGATGACTCCGGTGACAACCAGGGATTCCCTCTGTTTGGAGGGATTTTCTCTAACTTGTTTTGGCTATAGGACAGGAGGTAAAATAAATTTCCCCAACTGAGCAAAGATGGCAAAAAAAAAGAGATCCAACCCCTCTTACACTATCCAAAATGAAAAAAAAAAAAAAAGTTTTGTCTTTAGTTCTACTTTAACATTCTCAGAAGTAGGCCAGCAATGGATCCTCTCGTGACAAGTGTACTTTAAGGAAAGGAAACTATGAATTATTACAAGCCATGCTGGAAATTGAGACCATCTTTTACTTGAGCCATTTACAGGCAACCTAAATCTTAAGTTTGTGTACTGCCTTTTCACTATTGTAAAATAGCACACATCATTGCACAGACCTTAAAAAGAAAGACAATGATAAGATTCTGATCCCTGTCAATGACCTACACAACATGAGCCCTACGGTGAACATAATACTGATAATAGTTGTCGTCAAATGTCAGTCTCCCAGCAGCAAATACCGATACACAACAAAGGACGTATGGGGGCTTATGGATTCTGTTACCTTCTGTTGGAGCTGAGCAAATCATAAAGCAGAGTTGTGGATACTCTTGTGTAAGATCACTGCTATAATAATACATAATGATGCTGGACATCCATGTAAAAATACTACCAGTCAATATAATGATTATTTCAATTAAAGGATCACATCTTCTAGAAATTAACTGTATGCCAAAACTTTGAAAAAAATGTTGGATAGAGAAAGGGGATGTTGAAACCCTGGTCAGGTCTCCATTGATGTTTGTGACCCCCTTGGGGAGATTCACACTCTCTGCTTGTCCTAAAGATCATTGTCACTAAAAGAGAAAATGATGGAGACTACCATAACTTTATAGTAGTCACCAGAACAAGAATAGAAGGAAAATGATCCTATGGGGCATCTGTCTGAAAATATTTCCTTACTTTGTTTCTCACTTTCTACCGAGTCCCTGGGACAGGAAATGGGGGGATTTGTTTTAAATTGAGATACACACAGACATAAAAAAAAAAACACCTGAAAAATGTTCCTAAAGTTGACCATACTACTAGATTTCCTAACTAACCCCATGGCAACATACAAATGGTAGACTCAGCTATTGCGCCTACCCCATAGGACCACTCTCCCAAAAATATTTGGCCTGATCCAGTTTTTTTTTTTTTTTGGCGTTAAATGTTTCTTTAGCTTGAGCTGTAAATAAAACCTTTTTTTATGCAACTCACCCTTGTTTCTTTTGTATGCTGCCAAAATTAGTCAAGAATACGGAAAATTGTTATCAAATACTTACCTTAATTTTCCTTTCCAATTAATTCCATGGCAGCATAGGTTCCCTCCCAGTTGTTGAGTAGGCTAGTTACAGAACATGTAGACTGAATTAACATCAAAATATATGGGAGAGGGGTTCCATGGTCAAGGAGTGAATCGGAGTCTACCCATTCGTATGTTGACATGCAGTGCTTTAAGTGGGCAGGTATGCACTGGTACTCAGTACCGCCACTTCCAAATATGGCTCTTGAGCATACCGCCACCTCTCCGTGCGCCTTAGCTTACCAGTACGCTCGTTTTGGACATCTGCGCCCTCAATTCCCCCCCCCCCCAAGAATATTTCCCCCTCCAGAGCCAGACCAGTCACCACCAGTGAGTCCCCCTGCTCCGGAGTCCCAGCCCAGGCCAGGGGGGGTGCTCTGTGGGGGCCCTGATGGTGGGTGGGGGGGGGCAACAAAATGTATAGGCTATAATAGTGTACTGGCACCTCTTTTGGGCCACCTAAAGCACTGCTGTCATAGAGTTATACAGGAGAGAACAATTACGGTAAGTATGTGATAGCAATTTTCATTCTTTCGAAGAAACGTTTACACTAATATTCATACAAGCATTAGTAGGAAAATTCTTTGTCCTTTCAATGACTGGACGAATAGAAAGTCATTTCAAAATACTTCAACATTTTGTGTGCTTTTAACGTTTCATTTTTGAATGAATGTAGTTTCCCAAAAAATTAATTTGCTAGAGAAAAAAATTTCCATTCTGCTCCTTCAAATTTTTTTTGTTACTGTGATCAAAAACAAATATCAATTTGACCTCACTGATATTTAGAAAATGTAATAAATGTTCTTAAAATAACATTTTTTAACACAATTCTACTAGTGTATGGCCAACATTACTCTATATGAGACTAAAAAGCAACAATTTGACTTTAAACCAGGGGTCAGCAACCTAAGGCATGCATGACACACAGGGCATCAAAGCCATTTTCAGTAGCACCCAGAAGATTGATAGTCAGGTGTCTACTAGGGATGATCAAGCTTTTGAAAAGTTCGTTTCGGCCAGAACATCCGAACTACCCGAAAGTTCGGCCCGGATTTCAGAACCCCATTGAAATCAATGGACCCGAACTTCGGTAATCATAAAACACCATTTTAAAGCCCTAAAACCCAATAAATGCCCCTAAAAAGTGCCTAGGGTTCTGGGTCATGCCCCAGGGACTATTAATCACACAAAAAAAAGGTCTTAAAAATTGTCATTTTTGATAAAAAAAGACAATTATTGAAAAAATTAAAAAAAAAAAAAAAAAAAAAAAAAGATTTTTTATTTTTTGATTTTGACTTTAGTGTCTGGGGGGTCTAAAAAGTGTACCTGTGAAGTTTCAGCTCTGTAGCATGTCCAGAACCATAAAAAAAGATCATTTTTCAGTAGAGCGGGGATGGTGGGACCCCACTTTTACACTTATATGATTTTTTGGGGGGGTTCTGGACATGCTACAGAGCTGAAACTTCACAGGTACACCTTTTAGACCCCCCAGACACAAAATCACACAAAAAAAGTTCTTAAAAATTGTCATTTTTGATAGATTTTTGATAGAGAGCCAATTATTGAAAAAAAAAAAAATTCTTTGGATTTAGTATCTGGGCGGTCTAAAAAGTGTACCTGTGAAGTTTCAGTTCTGTAGCATGTCCAGAACCATAAAAAAAAGATTGTTTGTATTAGTGCAATTATAGATCTGGAATATGGCTTCTTGCTTTTCACACCTTGCCGGTTTAATAGCAGGCGTTTTTTTTTGGGCATTTTTTCGGGTTCTTTGGAGTCAGGAAAAACATCTGAACTTGTGTATAGTGGTACTGTATACACAAGTTCAGATGTTTTGCCTGCCTCCAAAAACCCCCAAAAAATGCCTGCAACAACACACCTGGGCGTTTTTTTTTGGGCGCTAGCGTTTTTTTGGGCAGTTTTTTGGGAAAAAAATTCCCAAAAAAAACGCCTGCTATTAAACTGGCAAGGTCTGAAAAGCGAGAAGCCATATTCCAGATCTATAATTGCACTAGTACAAACAATCTTTTTTTTTTATGGTTCTGGACATGCTACAGAGCTGAAACTTCACAGGTACACTTTTTAGACCCCCCAGATACTAAATCCATCAATTTCAATAATTTGCACTCTATCAAAAATCTATCAAAAATGACAATTTTTAAGACCTTTTTTTTTGTGTGATTTTGTGTCTGGGGGGTCTAAAAGGTGTACCTGTGAAGTTTCAGCTCTGTAGCATGTCCAGAAGCATAAAAAAAGATCATATAGGTGTAAAAGTATGGTCCCACCATCCCTGCTCTACTGAAAAATTATCTTTTTTTCTGGTTGTGGACATGCTACAGAGCTGAAACTTCACAGGTACACTATACACAAGTTCAGATGTTTTGCCTGCCTCCAAAAACCCCCAAAAAAATGCCTGCAACAACACACCTGGGCGTTTTTTTTTTTTTTGTTTTTTTTGACGCTAGCGTTTTTTGGGCATTTTTTTGGGTTCTTTTGAGGCAGGCAAAACATCTGAACTTGTGTATAGTGGTGTATATACACACATACTTATATGTATATACACACCTAGACATATATAGGTGTGATAGGAGCAGAAATATATTGGTGTTAATTATTTCATTAGCGCAAGTAGTTTTTTCTGCTCCTTTCACACCTATATATGTGCAGGTGTATATATACAGACATGTGTGTGTGTATATACCCCCTATACACATGTTCAGATGTCATGTCTGACTCCAAACATGTGCTCAAAAAAGCACTAGCAACGCCTGCAGCCAAAAATGCTGGCGGCGGCGAAGCCATATTACGGAAACGAAAGTGACTTCAGAGAATCTAGCTTTTCTCTATAGAGGTCACCCTGCTATGGAAGGGTTTGGTCACCCTGCCATAGCAGTCACTGTCAGTTCACCCTACACTACACTACGGTCACCCTGACACTTCATACTTTCCCTACAGAAACTAAATTTTTGAAGCTAACTAAAGTGTAAAGGAGCACTCTAACTACACTAGATATCCCTTTCCTCACACTAATAAATGCTAAATGACACTTTTAAAGTAAAATTAACAGAACTGCTTCCACTCTCTTCCATGTCCAGTATAACAATGCTAGGAATTTGGCGGGGGCTATCTTATATACTGGGGGGGCGTATTCACTAATGATTGGACTATGGACCCCCTAGTCAATCCAATCACATTCCTAGCATTCTTCTGCCCCCTCAATTGGCTTTTGCTAATGGTTCTGGTCCAATCACAGGCTTTTAAAGCCCATTTCCTGAACCATTGCATTTTGGTCGGTTCTGGTTGCCGAATTCCGAACTTTTTGGGCAAAAAGTTCTAAATTCGGCCAAACCTCGAACACCCAATGTTCGGGCCGAACCGATGGTCGACCCGAACCGTTCGATCATCCCTAGTGTCTACAAAAGTATTCAATATTTCTCATTTAACCATGAGGCTCCGTTCACATATTGGCGCGCGATGCCTGTGATTCCGAATCACGGTAAATCGCGGGACGTCCACGAGATTCCCATCACTTCCAATGGCACCCCAAACACGGCGCAATTTTGCTGCAATTGTTGCCTGAAAATTACGGTAAAACTGCGCAAACAAAATCATGGGATGCCTGTCACCCAAAAAATGTTCTTGTAATTTTTTTGGGTGACAGGCATCCCATGATTTTGTTTGCGCAATTTTACTGTGATTTTCGGGCGACAATTGCGGCAAAATTGCAAAATCATTTGGGGTGCCATTGGAAGTGATGGGAATCTGGCGGACGTCCCGCGATTTATCGTGATTCGGAATCACTGGCAGACCCTGAAACTAAGCTGCAGCGTGGTGCCCAAGACAAGAATAGGCCTTGCCATGGTCGACCAAAGAGCTCAGCATTATATCCAGAGGTTGTCTTTGGGAAATAGACCTTTTAAGTGCTGCCAGCATTGCTGCAGAGGTTGAAGGGGTGGGGAGTCAGCCTGTCAGTGCTCAGATCATACGCCGAATACTGCATCAAATTGGTCTGCATGGCTGTCATCCCAGAAAAAAGCCTCTTCTAAAGATGATGCAAAAGAAAGCCTGCAAACAGTTTTGCTGAAGACAAACAGACTAAGGATATGGAATACTGGAACCATGTCCTTTGGTCTGATAAGACTGAGATAAACGTATTTGGTTCAGATGGTGTCAAGCATGTGTGGCGGCAACCAGGTAAGGAGTCCTAAACCCTACTGAGCATCTATGGGGCATCCTCAAATGGAAGGTGGAGGAGCGCAAGATCTCTAACATCCACCAGCTCTGTGATATCATCATGGAGGAGTAGAAGAGGACTCCGGTGGCAACCTGTGAAGCTCTGGTGAACTCCATGCCAAAGAGGGTTAAGGCAGTGCTGGAAAATAATGATGGCCACACAAAATATTGACACATTGATGGGCCCAATTTGAACATTTCCACTTAGGGGTGTACTCACTTTTGTTGACAGCGGTTTAGACATTAATGGCTGTGTGTTGAGTTATTTTGAGGGGACAGCAAATTTACACTGTTATACAAGCTGTACACTCACTACTTTGCATTGTAGCAAAGTGTAATTTCTTCAGTGTTGTCACATGAAAAGATATAATAAAATATTTACAAAAATGTGAGGGGTGTACTCACTTTTGTGAGATACTGTATATACGCTTCTCAAAAAAAATTAAGGAACACTTTTTAATCAGAGTATGGCATCAAGTCAATTAAACTCCTTGGATATTGATCTGATCAGTTAAGTAGCAGAGGGGGTTGTTAATCAGTTTCAGATGCTTAGGTGTTAATGAAATTAACAGCAGGTGCACTAGATGGGCAACAATGAAACAACCTCCAAAACAGGAATGGTTTTACAGGTAAAGGCCACTGATATTTGTTTCCCTATTCATCTTTTCTGTTTTTCACTCGTTTTGCATTTGGTTATGGTCAGTGTCACTACTGATAGCAAGAGGCAATACCTGGACCCTATAGGCAACTCCTCCAGGATGGCACATCAATACTTGCCATTGCCAGGAGGGTTTTTCTGTGTCCCCCAGGACAGTCTCAAGAGCATGGGGGAGATTCTAGGAGACAGGCAGTTACTCTAGAAGAGCTGGACAGGAACATAGAAGGTCCTTAACCCATCAACAGGACTGGTATCTGTTCCTTTGTGCAAAGAGGAACAGGATGAGTACTGCAGGGAGTCCTACAAAATGATCTCCAGCAGGCCACTGGTGTAAATGTCTCTGACCAAACAATCAGAACCAAACAATCCGGCACTGTGGAGCTTGATTGCCATTTGCCATTGAACACCAGAATTGGCAGGTCCGCCACTGGCGCCCTGTGCGTTTCACAGTTGAGAGCAGATTCACCCTGAGCACATGTGACAGACATGAAAGGGTCTGGAGAAGCCGTGGAGAATGTTATGCTGCCTGTAACATCGCTCAGCATGACCGGTTTGGTGATGGCTCTGTGATGGTCTGGGGAGGCATATCAATGGAGAGACGCACAGACCTCTACAGGCTAGACAATGGCACCCTGACTGCCATTAGGTGTCGGCATGAAATCTTTGAACCCGGTGTCAGACCCTACACTGGTGAAGTGGGTCCTGGGTTCCTCCTGGTGCACGGCAATGTCCAGCCTCATGTGGTGAGAGTATGCAGCCAGTTCCTGGAGGATAAAGGAATTGATACCAATAAATAGCCCCCACGCTCAACTGACCTAAATCCAATAGAACACCTTTGGGACATTATGTTTCGGTCCACCCAACGCCGTCAGGTTGCACCTCAATCTGTTCAGGAGCTCAGTGATGTCCTGGTCCAGATCTGGGAGGAAATGCCACAGGACACCATCCGTCATCTCATTAGGCACATGCCCCGGCGTTGTCAGGAATGCATACAAGCACGTGGGGGCCATACAAACTACTGAGTACCATTTTGAGTTGCTGCAATGAAATTTCAGCAAAATGGACTAGCCTGCTGCATCATTTTTTCACTTTGAATTTTGGGGTGTCTTTGAATTCAACCCTCTGTAGGTTGATCGTTTTCATTTCCATCAAACAATGTGGCATCCTTTCGTTCGTAACACATTACCCAGTCCATATCAGTATAGATATCCAGCATGAGATTTTTTCTCATTTAGATCTGATGTGTTTTCAAAGTGTTTCTTTAAATTTTTTGAGCAGTGTATATTTTTACTTTACTTCTGCCTCTTTTTCCCTAGGGTCCTCAGTTCAAACCCAATTATCTGCATGGAGTTTATTCTAATAGGGCTTGTGTGGGTTTCCTCTGGGTGCTCCGGTTTCCTTCCACACTTTAAAGACATGGTGGTAAGTTAATTGGCTCCTGTCTATATTAGCCTTACAACATGTAAGTATCTTTGTGAGGTAGGAACCTTAAAGTGTAAGTTCACCAATACAGAAAATCTGTAAGGTGACCTTACACTGGACAAACTCCCCATCCCCCTGATCCCACTGTACTCTAGTCCCGGGATTTTGCTCTGTCAGGGACTGGAACACTGTTTCCCTGGTACGAGGATTTGAAATATCCACGGCGTAAACTCCTTTCTGTACCTCTCAGCGTATACGAACAAGAGGAATTGTAATTGGTCAGCACCATCACATGGACAGCGCTGACCAATCAGAATCCGTCTAGCCCGTCCTGTCAGCGCTGCGAGGAGAGAAGAGAAAGTCAGAAGGATTTAAAATTCCCGGACCGGTGAAGCAGCAATCCGGTCCCTGACAGAGCAGGATCACAGGACCAGCGGAGATGGGGAGGGGTTGAGTCTAAGGTCACCTTAGATATTTTCTGTAAAGGTAAACTTAGGTCGGCAAAACACAGGAATTTGCATGATTCCCCCATCAACACAGCCGATAATCGCAAGCAAATTCGGCAGGCTAGTTGTATCCAAGTTGATAATTCGATCAACTTGGTACATTAAGCATGCCCTTTAATGATTTGCATCTCGAAATTAAAACCGTTTATGGGCAGACTTGCACTTTAACCGTTTGCCGACCGCCGCAAGTACATATACTGCGGCGGTCAGCCCAGGCCAGGCAAAGTGACGTACCGGTACGTCACTAGCCTGGGAGCCAATAGCTCGCCCGCCTCGGCTCGTTCACGGACACCTCCGTGCGTGTGACCGGCGGACCCGATGTCCGCCGGTCACTCGCGATCGTCTGCTGTGAAGGGAGAAAGGCAGGCGGCTAATGTAAACAAAGCCGCCTGTCATTCTCCCCTGTGTAAAAGCACTGATCTAACGGTCCTGCTATGTAGGACCGTTGATCTGTGCTAATACACACACAGCCACATCCCTGCACAGTAAGAAGCACGCCCCTATGGACACACATGTTCAAAAGAAAAGGGTGTTGGGCGCTTCTGACCAAGCCAGAAAGGAGAAACAGGGGGATTCACCGTCGTAAGAGGGATGCAGGGGATGTCTCCAAGGTCTAGTAGGGAATCGTCACAGTAGGCTGAGCACTAGGCTGCGCTGGCGGGAGAAACTCAGAGGAATCCGCTAGTAAACATGAAGAGAAAAACAGGCGCCATGTAATCAACCATATATTTATTGCACAACAATTAACATAGTATCTTACACTGAGGTAAGCTTCAGTCCGTGTCTCAGCAAATCCAGCCGCACAATCCGGCCGTCCACCGGCCCGGAGGTGACGTCACAGGAAGCTGGTCCGGAGGGATGGTTACAGCGGAACGCAAGCTCCCGGAAATGACGCAACGCGTTTCGGAGCATGCGCACTCGGAGCATGCGCACAAGACGCTTGAGAAAGGAGCTGAGTGCGCATGCTCCGAAACGCGTTGCGTCATTTCCGGGAGCTTGCGTTCCATCGTGGCTTCCGCTGTAACCATCCCTCCGGACCAGCTTCCTGTGACGTCACCTCCGGGCCGGTGGACGGCCGGATTGTGCGGCTGGATTTGCTGAGACACGGACTGAAGCTTACCTCAGTGTAAGATACTATGTTAATTGTTGTGCAATAAATATATGGTTGATTACATGGCGCCTGTTTTTCTCTTCATTCCTATGGACATACATAGTCACTGCATCTCTAATAAAGTTAACCCCTTCCCTGCCAGTGTAATTTTTACAGTAACAGTGCATATGTATAGCACTGATTACTGTAGTAATGTCACTGGTACCCCTAAAAGTGTCAAAAATGTCAGTCAAGGGTCCGATCTGTCCGCCGCAATGTCGCAGTCCCGCAAAAAAAATCGCAGATCGCCGCCATTACTCATTAAAAAAAAAACACCAAAAATGACAGAAATCTTTCCCTTAGTTAGTAATACGCAATAACTTTTGCGCAAACCAATCAAAATACGCTTATTGTGATTTTTTTTACCAAACATAGGTAGCAGTAAACAAATTGGCCAAAAATGTAAAAAAATTTTGATTTTTAAATTTTTTTTTGGGGAATTTCATATAAAAAAATGTGAAAAATATTGTTATTTTTGCAAAATTGACGCTTTTTTTTTGATTATAGCGCATGATCAAAAAATCGCACAGGTGATCAAATACCACCAAAAGAAAGCTCTGTTTGTGGGAAAACGAAGGACGTCAAATTAGTTTAGGTACAGTGTCGCACCACCGCGCAATTGTCCGTTAAAGTCACGCAGTGCCGAATCACAAAATACCCCCTGGTCAGAAAGGGGGTAAAATCTTCCGGGGCTTAAGTGGTTAAGCTGGCCAAAGATAGAATAAAATATGGATGCTTTGAAAGAGATCAAATGTTTGGATGGAGGAATCCATTTGTTTTTTTTGATCAGCCCGCTGTTTGATCAAAAAAAACAACAAATGTTTATGGCCAGCTTTAGATTGTAAGCTCCCTCAGAACAGGGACTGAGGCAAATGCACAATATAAGTAAAGCACTGCATAATTCATCATCACTATATAGATATATTTGTAATATATACATTAAATCCATAGATACATGGAGATACTTCACCAATAATTTTATATTAAATTAACCTGTAGAATATGCGTGGTTAGAAAGTGTTATGAAACTTGCTTATCCCACTAAGAAGCTCTTAAACTAAAAGTGGTTCCTGCAACTGAATTGTGTTTAAGAGCAGTTAAGTTTTTGCGGTTAATCTTCATTGGAAAGTGGATTAAACTCAGCTTGGTGCCATGAGCTGTAGTTCATAGAAAGGTACAAAGCTGCCTACAAAGTGTGGGCAGTATGAAATCCCCATTGGAAAGACAATGAACATGTTTTATATAGATGGTGCTTTCTCATGGTTCACTGCTATCTCACCTACGTGGAACGTGTTCTGCTCTATACCCGCGAAGGGCAGCAAACAATAAGAAAAGTGCTGTTTATTTAGAGAGGAGTGGAGGCTTTCTCAATAGAACCGTACATACACCTCCACTGCCTGGATACATACTCTGTTCCTTTTTACTAATTCATACAGAATGACACATCCCACCTCCATTATTCATAGACAATCAGGGAGCTACGAGGCTGTCCAACAAGTGTGCTATTTGGTGGAACGTAACCAGTCACCTTTCTATGCCGGCTCTTCATTTGTGATTTATATTACACTGGTAGCGTTAGTTAAAGGGGATTGCCCTCTTTATACCCAAGCTAAAAAAAAAATTATGCCCACTTGCTATTATATATTTCCCTAAGCCTAAACTCCAGGCAGAAGTAAAAAAATACCAAACAATGCAGCTTTATATTTATTATAAATTATTAAAGAGAACCTGTCTACAGATCATTCATTTTACTAACAATCCTCCCATGATATGGTGATATGTAGGCATGTTATATACCTGAAAGTGGCTCTTCCATGTAGACATTCAAAAGGTCTGAGACTGCTGCGAGCCGCCATCTTGGATGTGATGTCAGGGGCTCTAGACTCAAATTATACTCTATACAATGAGTCTCCAAACTTTCTAAACAAAGGGTCAGTTTGCTGTCCTGCAGACTTTAGTGAGGGGCGTACCGTGATCAGTACGAAGAGATAGTGCCCCATCATTGGTATTAGAGAGTGGAATAGTGCCATATTGTTGGTGTCAGCGGAAGGAATAGTGCCCATCATTAGTGTTGGTGGGAGGAAAAGTACCCCATTTTGGTGTCAGTGAAAGGAATAGTGTCCCTTCATTGGTGCTTCTGAATGGAATGGTGCCCCATCATAGGTGTCAGTGGGAGAAATAGTGCCCCATGTAGTTATTATAAAATTATTAAAGGGAACCTGTCTCCAGATCATTCATTTCACCAAAAATCATCCCATGAAATGGTGATATGTAGTCATATTATAAACATGTGCCTCTCTCATATAGACATTCAAAATGTCGTAGACTGTTGCTGGAAGCCGCCAACTTGGATGTGATCAAAGATATAATAATGCTTTGTGTATGTTTTCAATATTATCCTTTTAATGTTTTTGAATAAAAGTATACATTTTCCGACATTGTGTCATGCTGTCGTGCCAACAAAGTCCACTTTAAAATGCCATTTCTACTCTCCTTAACTTGGATGTGATGTCAGTGGCCCCAGCAGACTCAGAGCTATAACTCAAATGATACTCTATAATAGGAGTCTCCAAGTTTTCTAAACAAAGGGCCTGTTTGTTGTCCTGCAGACTTTAGTGGGGGACGTCTTGTGGCCAGCGGGAATACAAAATGTCTAAGCATCAGTTGGAGTAGACAACATCTTGGGTTAGTGTTCAATGAGGATTGGAGTAAAAAATGACAAGAAATCTGTGATCAGCAGGAGGAGATAGTGCCCCATCATTGGTATTAGAGAGGAATAGTGCCATGTTGTTGGTGTCAGGGGGAGGAATTGTGCCTATCATTAGTGCTTGTGGGAGAAATAGTGTTCCATTTTTGGTGTTGGTGAAAGGAATAGTGCCCCATCATCCGCATTGGTGACTGGAATAGTGCCCCATCATGGATGTCAGTGGGAGGAATAGTGCCCCGTGTATTTATTATAAAATCATTAGTCTCCAGATCATTCATTTCAGCAAAAATCTTCCAAACTTTCTAAACAAAGGGCCAGTTTACTGTCCTGCAGACTGTGTGGGGGCAGACGGTGGCCAGTGTGAGTACAAAATTCCCTAGCATCAGTAGGAGTAGACAATGTCTCAGGGTTGGTGTTCAATGGTGGTGGGAGTAAAAAAATTACACATAAATTGTGGTCAGAAGGAGGAGATCCATCATCGGTATTAGTGAGTGGAATAGTGCCACAGTGTTGGTGTCAGTGGGAGGAATAGTGCCCCATTGCTGGTGTTGTTGAGAGGAAAAGCTCATTATCATTGGTGTCAGTGAGAGGAATAGTGCCCCGTATTTGATGTCAGTGGAAGGAATAGTTCCTCACCATTGGTATTAGTGAGTGGAATAGTGCCACATTGTTGGTGTCAGTGGGAGGAATAGTGCCCCATTGCTGGGGTTGTTGAGAAGAAAAGCTCCTTATCATTGGTGTCAGTGAGAGGAATAGTGCCCCGTATTTGATGTCAGTGGAAGGAATAGGTCCTCATCATTGGTATTAGTGAGTGAAATAATGCCTCATCATTGGTGTTAGTGACAAGAATGGTGCCCCATTGCTGGTGTTGCTTGGGGGGGCATAGTGTCCCATCTTTAGTGTCAGTGGAAGGAATAGTGCCCCATCATTGGTGTCAGTGAGAGGAATATTGTCCAATCCTTTATATCAGTGTGAGCAAATATGCCCCATCGTTGGTGTCAGTGTAAGGAATAGTTTCCCATCATTGGTATCAGTGAGAGGAAAATTGCCCCTTGATTGGTATCAGTAATAGGAATAAAGCCCCAATGCTTGTTTAGGTGGAAGAAATGGTGACTCATTATTGGTTTCAGTGGGAGGAATCCCATAGGGAATAGGTCTGCAGTTTGGAGACCACTGCTCTGTAATATTCTCATTTGCCATTTCCTACTTGGCAGCTACATAAATTTAAATGTAGTGGGGTAATGGGAGGGATGGAGGAGCTGGGCCAGCACAGAGAGTAAATATACATCCCCAGAAGAGTAAAGGGCTAATGATATGCAAAGAAGGAGCTGTGCTAGAAAACTAACTTTTCATGGATTGTAATGTCCCTAGCAAATTTAGAGGCACTTTGCAAGGTAATAAAAAAATAGTTTATGAAAATGAAAAATGGCCCCATTTGTCTGTCACAGTGTCTGGGGACAGTGAGATGACCTAGCTTTATAGCTTAACTGCATCAGAGAAAAGTCAGGTCACCAACCTATCTGTCCTGCCTGCCTGGCTATATAAATCTAAGGAATGAATTGACAGAAATATAAACCCTTTGGCAGGTAAAACATTTCCCTTATATTCATTTCAATGATTCTTTTAGCTATTTCAGTTGAGCCTACCTTTATATTTCCCTTGGGGTTTAATCATGTCTTTCTCCTATGAGCCTCTGTACCTAAAGCCTCTCCAGTTTAGGTGTTACATGTGTGGGCCTAAGCAACAAAGATCTGCAGATTTCCCTGAACGCATTGCTTCTATCATCAGGCTGAAATGAGTTGCATTGTGCATTGTCAATTACAGACAATGTTAAGGTGATTCATAGACACATAGGAGCTATTTATAAAAGGCCCAGTAAAATTTCAAAAAGTCAGTGGGACTGAAATGAGTCAGAAATTCTAGGAAAATATCAAGTGACTCAGCTCGCAGCATTGGTGGAAACAGACAGCCCTTTCCGGCACATCCATTAGGGTCTTTACTGCATCCTCAACACCAAGTCTTCAGCCGGACACAACAGTTCAGTACAGTATTGTAGGGAGCAAAAATGGAATGCAGTCAGCCATAGCAACTGGAATACCAGCTCACTCATATCAGACCAGTGAAAAGGGACATTTAGATCAGTTACTCTGAGTTACTGAACTTTTTGCTCTGACTCTTACTGACTTAGTGAATAACCCAAAACTGTAAGATTTAGTACGTCAAAATCACAACAGAAAATCTCTCCTGAAAAGAACACCATTGCAAAAACTATTGCATTCTCACTATATATAGGGTTCAAGCCTTGACATCTTGGCTTCTGCAGTACCTATTCTTCACCACAAGATGTCCTCAGTACACCAAGTTAAATGACACCTAGCGTCTTTCAGCTTGGAAGACTGAAGACATACAGTCACTTTAGGGAATCATAGAACTTTCTGTAAGTGTAAGGGAGCAGCATGGTGCCCTGCATTCACAGTATAATAATACGTGCCACTAATATCACCATTTCCAGATATAGATATCTGTAAAATATATATATATAAAGCAAAAAACACATTTGTAGTGTGAGAGAGGAGGAGGAGCGGAAGCCTTGCAGGAAGCCGGAAGCGGCGCGGTGATCGGTGCACAGCGAGGGAGCTGTGTGTGTGAGAGAGGAGGAGGAGCCGCGAGCCGCACGTGCGGGGGGGGGGAAGCCGCACCAGGGAGCCGGGGGCCGGGTGAAGGAACCTCGGAAGGTGACCGACCGACAGGAGACAGAGCGGGGACGGAGCAGCGGCGGCGGGGGTGACCGAGAGCGTGCGACAGGGTGACAGAGCAGCGGCGGCAAGGACCTGACCAGGGACGTAAGGTAATAACTGATCAACTGGTAGGGGGGTGGGGGCTGGTGGGGTGACTAAAAGCACAACACTACAAGCAATGGTGAGCATCTTGCGACTGGTGAGTATCTGCGACTGGTGACCATCTTGCGACTGGTGAGTATCTGCGACTGGTGACCATCTTGCGACTGGTGAGTATCTGCGACTGGTGAGTATCTGCGACTGGTGAGCATCTTGTGACTGGTGAGTATCTGCGACTGGTGACCATCTTGCGACTGGTGAGTATCTGCGACTGGTGAGTATCTGCGACTGGTGAGTATCTGCGACTGGGACCATCTTGCGACTGGTGAGTATCTGCGACTGGTGACCACCTTGCGACTGGTGAGTATCTGCGACTGGTAGCATCTTGCGACTGGTAAGTATCTTTGCGACTGGGGAGTATCTTGTGACCGGTGGGTGAGTATCTTGCAACTGGTGTGAGTATCTTTGCAACTGGTGAGCATCCGTGCGACTGGTGAGTATCTTGCGTCTGGTGAGTATCTTGCGACTGGTGGGCGAGTATCTTTGCGACTGGTGAGTATCTTTGCGACTGGTGAGTATCTTGCGACTGGGAGTATCCTTGCGACTGGTGAGTATCTTTGCGACTGGTGAGTATCTTTGCGACTGGTGAGTATCCTTGCGACTGGTGAGTATCTAGTGACTGGTGAGGGTATTAGCGACTGGTGGGTACCCCAGGTTTAGTACCAGGGAAGTTAGAGGTAGTGTAGGTAAGGAAGAGCAGGCCGTTAATATTATCCCCATAGAGTAGTGGGTAATAATGTCCGACAGGATTGGGGGTGCCACTCAGTGCACTTCTTGCGCCATGTATGCGTTCCTTGATGAACCAATCGAGGACGAATACTGCTGTGCAAGATGTGAGCGACTTGTTGCTCTGGAAGCCCACATCGTGGATCTAGAGAACACAGTGGTAAGACTGCGTGGCATCTACAACCTGGAAAGGAGCTTGGACATTACCCATCAGGCGCTGGCAGGGGCCAGCATAGAGGAGGGAGGAATAGAGGAGACGCAAGCAGCAGAGGTACGCAGCTGGGTGACTGTTAGGAATGTTAGTGCGAGGAGTGTCAGGGAGGCCAGTCCTGAGTTGGTACACCCTAACATGTTTGCCGAGTTGCAGGTTGAGGGGGATATCAACTCAGGGGTGGCAGAGCTGGAGCATGCACCCTCCCCCAGCTGCCAGGGGAGGGACGGCTCCAGGAAGAAGGGGGGCCGTAACTCAGGAAAGGTAAGAAAGGTTGTGGTAGTTGGGGACTCAATTATCAAGAGGACAGAGAGGGCAATCTGTAAAAAAGATCTTGTGAACCGAACAGTATGTTGTTTACCGGGCGCCCGAGTTCGGCACATCGCAGATCTGGCAGACAGTTTGTTGTGTGGGGCTGGGGATGACCCAGCGGTCATGGTGCATGTGGGCACTAATGACAAAGTAAAAGGTAGGTGGAGGATCCTTAAGAACGATTTCAGGGAATTAGGTAATAGATTGAGGAAAAGGACCTCCAAGGTGGTTTTCTCTGAAATACTGCCTGTACCTCGAGCCACACAAGAGAGGCAGAAGGAGATTAGGGAACTTAACAAGTGGCTGAGGAATTGGTGTAGGAAGGAGGGGTTTGGGTTACTGGAGAACTGGGCTGACTTCTCAGTCGGCTACCGGCTCTTTAGTAAGGATGGGCTGCACCTTAATGGGGACGGTACAGCTCTTTTGGGGAGAAAGATGGCCACCAAGTTGGAGGGGCTTTTAAACTAGGAGATGAGGGGAGGGCTCAGAAGTAGAATCAGTCAGGAGGGAGCAGAGGACTGAAGGCAGTTGTAGGGTCAGCAGCGACACTAGGTCGACAACATCAAATGGCGGGTCTGTGCGCGAAAACCGCAGACCAAACAGAAATAAACATAACCGCCAATCACATTTAACTTCCGTAAAACTAAGAGGGGTATATGCTAATGCCAGGAGCCTAGCTAATAAAATGGATGAGTTGGAAATATTAGTACATGGGGAGGACATAGACCTTGTGGGAATAACAGAAACTTGGTTCGACCCCTCACATGACTGGCTGGCCAATATCCAAGGGTATTCGGTGTACCGGAAGGACAGGGTAGGAAAAAGAGCGGGAGGGGTATGTCTCTATGTCAAGAACAATATAAAGGTGCTAGAAAGGAGTGACATTACGGATGGGATGAGCATGGATTTAGAATCTGTGTGGGTTGAACTCGATAGGGAAGAAGATAAGGGAAAAGTAGTTGTGGGGGTTTGCTATAGGCCACCTAACCAAGGGGAGGAGGTAGAGCTGGAATTTTTAGCACTAATGGGTAAAGTGGCAAAACTGGGATCAGTCATCATATTGGGGGACTTCAATTATCCCGACATTGACTGGGAGGAGGGGACTGCACACTCACAGAAGGCCCGTCTATTCACGGAAACCTTACAGGATAATTACATGTCACAGTTGGTGGATTCCCCTACCAGAGAAAACGCAATCCTGGATCTATTGATCACTAATGACCCAGACATAATCTCGGAGGTAGGAGTCCAGGACAACCTGGGCTCTAGCGATCACAGGATGATCACATTTAGTAGAAATAACAATATAAAAAGGCAAGTGGGGAACATAAGAACCCTAAACCTTAGAAGGGCAAACTTTCCAAAAATGTACTCATTGATGGAAAGGGTAAACTAGGACCAAACCCTGGGATCACTGACCACAGAGGAAAAATGGGAATGCTTTAGGAACATATTAAGCAAAGGCATCTTGCAGTGCATTCCTATGGGAAATAAATTTAGAAGAGACAAAGCCAAACCTGGCTGGCTAAACTGTAGCGTTAAAAAACTTATTAGGGGAAAAAAATTGGCCTTCAAGAAATATAAATCAGAGGGCACAGTATCGGCCTTCCAGCAATACAAGGAGGCAAATAAGAAAAGTAAACAAGAAATCAAGATGGCTAAAATCAACTTTGAGAGACAAATAGCGGAGGATAGTAAAAAAAACCCAAAGAAATTCTTTAAATATATCAACAGCAAAAAAACTAGGGCAGAGCATATTGCACACATAATTAACGATGATGGGAGGATGGTTACAGAGGACACTGAAAAAGCAACCGCGCTGAATGCTTTTTTCCCGTCAGTCCTTACACAGGAAAAGGAGGGGTACACTGACCATGACTGTATGGTTAGTAGTAATACACAGGACTTGCCACTATGGCTCACAGAGGGTGAAATCAGGGAAAGGCTGGATAAACTTAACACAAACAAATCACCAGGCCTGGATGGCGTACATCCGAGAGTGCTCAAGGAACTCAGTAAGGTTATATCTAGACCACTGTTCCTGATCTTTGCTGACAGTATTAGGACAGGAGATGTACCAGGGGATTGGTAGAAAGCTAACGTGATTCCGATATTCAAAAAGGGCCAGAGGCATATCCCGGGAAATTATAGGCCTGTCAGCTTGACATCAATAATATGTAAACTTTTGGAGGGGATGATAAGGGACTATATCGTAGAGTTTGCTAAAGACAACAACATCATCAGCAGTAATCAGCACGGGTTTACAAATGGGCGTTCTTGTCAAACCAATCTATTAGCATTCTACGAGGAGGTGAGCTGTGAGCTAGATAGGGGAAGACCAGTGGATGTGGTGTACTTGGATTTCGCTAAGGCGTTTGATACAGTTCCCCACAAGCGCTTAATTTATAAAATAAGGTCTGCAGGTATCGACAGCAGGGTTTGCTCTTGGATACGGAACTGGCTAAAAGGCCGTGTCCAAAGGGTAGTAATAAACAGCGCATACTCAGACTGGTCTGAGGTTGTAAGCGGGGTCCCCCAGGGCTCAGTCCTAGGACCAACCTTGTTCAATTTATTCATAAACAGCATTGAGGACGGGATCAGTAGTTCGTTATCAGTTTTTGCAGATGACACAAAATTGGCCAGGGCAATAACTGCACAGCATGAAGCAGATATCCTACAGAATGACCTGGACAAAATAACGGAGTGGGCAACGACATGGCAAATGAGGTTTAACGTGGAGAAGTGTAAGGTTTTGCACTTGGGGACTAAAAACATAAAAGCACAATACACGTTAGGAGGGGAACCCTTGGGGGAATCAAAAATGGAGAAAGATCTGGGAGTGTTGGTTGATAATAGATTAGGCAATAGCATGCAATGTCAAGCGGCAGCTGCCAAAGCTAGCAGAATATTAGCATGCATAAAGAAAGGGATGTATTCCAGAGATAAAACTATAATCCTTCCACTTTATAAAACTCTGGTCCGACCGCATCTGGAGTATTCTGTCCAGTTCTGGTCGCCAGTCCTCAGGAGGGATGTGTTGGAGCTGGAGAAAGTCCAGAGAAGGGCAACTAAACTGATTAGGGGGTTGGAGGACCTTAACTATGAAGAGCGGCTGCAATCGCTCGATTTATTTTCCCTGGAGAAGAGACGTCTGAGAGGGGACATGATAGCAATTTATAAATATCTTAATGGGGATCTCAGCTTAGAAAAAAAGCTGTTCATTCGAAGGAATTGCATGAGGACTCGAGGACATACAATGCGATTAGAGGAGAAGCGTTTTAACCTCAGGCAACGAGGGGGGTTCTTTACTGTTAGGGCTACAAGATTGTGGAATTGTCTACCACAAGAGGTGGTTTCTGCGGGTAGTATGGTGACTTTCAAAAGACTCTTAGACTTACATCTCAAGGATCAGGAGGTTAAGGGCTATGTTAGATGATTACAGTCACACACACCTACACAGGTTGAACTGGATGGACTATTGTCCTTATTCAACCTCACCTACTATGTAACTATGTATGTAACATGGAGGGGAGGGGGGGGGCTCTGTAGTTGGTCCTTGAAACACATAATGATATATATATATATATATATATATATATATATTTCTTTTATTGCCCATGTCTTTATTTAAAATATATTACACCCTGACCTCAACCCAATGGAACACCTTTGGGATGAATAAGAGCAGAGACTGTGAGCCAGGCCTTCTCCCCAACATTAAGTAAGTCTGTTGTTTTTCAACAGAACAAGCTGTCCTGAAAATGTAGCAGTTAGAGGGATGAGACACACCATTTGCCACTCACACTGGTGCTTACAATGATCACCAAAAGGGACAAATCTGTTGCGATAACTGCTTAAAAAGACTCAGAGTTTGACATCCATTTGTTTAGTGTATTTAAATCTGCTAATACATCTAGTACTTGCCTTCTACCAGAATGACGATAATTGCTGCTGTCCAAAGGTGTCTCTGTGCTCCTTCATCCAGAGTGGGGGCACTCTAATACAGGGGGTGAGAAAGGAAGAGTACCCCCATTGGTGTGGGATTTTAAATGCCACTCACACACTGAATAAGAATATGATTGGTATGCGTATAAAATCAAATTTATTGAAAACAAAACAAGAAAAATTAATTACACAAACATGTATGTCTAGAATGAACTGGACACGACAAATTTAAAAGACTTGCAAGTGTTGACAGACCAGTATCCGTACAGAAGACCCTTGGGTATCATTGGTAGGAAGAACCAGAACAGACCCTACGCGTTTCGGGTTTAGAAACCCTTCATCAGGGGTCACCCAAAGTTCAATACACAATATTTACCTATATATGGGCATAAATTGTATATTAGTATTTCAAAATTCATAGACTGTACAGAACATAGACCAAACAGTTCATTGTGAAAAATATATATGAAAATCAATTAGTATTTTTCATCTTTAGAGGTCAGTACCTACCCAAGACAGTTTTCTTAGTAGGGGCAACTGGACTGTCAGTTAAAATCGGTGTCAACCGAGAGAAGGATGTCTGGTATCGAGGAGAACATTACTCATTGGAAAAGAAGAGAGTAGAACAAAGTGGGCGGAAGCCGACCAAAACGTTGGCACCACAATGACTCATCATTGGTCCAAATTTTCCATGAGTGGTTGAGGTCACTCAAATGATTCAAAGATCACTAGAATAGTAAAGCAAGGAGATGTATATATAAAAAACTTTTCAAAAACATATTGTGTGAAAGGGGCACAATGGTTGGGTAAAAGGAAGGTTTTTCTTGGCATACCTCATATAAGTACGCTTTGTTCGTGGCAAGAGGTAGATAAAGTGTGTGAGTAGGACGTTTGTCAGACGTGGATATTATCCTGAAAGGAAATACATGTGATTGTATATAGACGGTTAAGGGGAATTGAAAAGGGGGTAAGTTGTCCGAAAGGGGACAAGAGCCATCCGAGTGAAGCAGTTGAAAGATAAAGTGATGTGAATATACCAAGAAGAGATGAAATGGTATCATGCAAACGTGTGGGTACAGACAAGATGTAAAGACCATTGTGAAATCCCCACTAATATGAAAAAGGCAGGAAATAAAATTTCCTTGTATAAGGGTAAGCTAGACAGGGTATAAAGGCTTGTCTTAATGATGTCTCCAATATAAATAGTGATATGGAGAGTGCTGAAATGCACATTGCATATCTTTATGTATCATATAGATGTATATAGCCCAAAGGAGCTTAATGTAAGTAAAAATCCAAATCAAATAGAGTGCGGATCCAAAATAGTTTGTATAAGGCATAGACAAGCACAAGAAACCACATAGCAAAGAAGATGATTGTGGTGCCATATTCAAACCGTGTCTAGGGAAAGATAACGTGGTGGTCAAGAGACAAGGAAAGGAGTGCTTGCTGAGAAGGAGCATAGAGCATGCATATGGACCAAGGACTAAGGACATGAGCCCGTGGTGAGTAATGAAGTGTATGCCCCACAGGTGTGTCAAGGTGCCACATTAGTACAGAGTATATACTATACTGTGATATTATACTAGTGTATAATATCCACGTCTGACAAACGTCCTACTCACACACTTTATCTACCTCTTGCCACGAACAAAGCGTACTTATATGAGGTATGCCAAGAAAAACCTTCCTTTTACCCAACCATTGTGCCCCTTTCACACAATATGTTTTTGAAAAGTTTTTTATATATACATCTCCTTGCTTTACTATTCTAGTGATCTTTGAATCATTTGAGTGACCTCAACCACTCATGGAAAATTTGGACCAATGATGAGTCATTGTGGTGCCCACGTTTTGGTCGGCTTCCGTCCACTTTGTTCTACTCTCTTCTTTTCCAATGAGTAATGTTCTCCTCGATACCAGACATCCTTCTCTCAGTTGACACTGATTTTAACTGACAGTCCAGTTGCCCCTACTAAGAAAACTGTCTTGGGTAGGTACTGACCTCTAAAGATGAAAAATACTAATTGATTTTCATATATATTTTTCACAATGAACTGTTTGGTCTATGTTCTGTACAGTCTATGAATTTTGAAATACTAATATACAATTTATGCCCATATATAGGTAAATATTGTGTATTGAACTTTGGGTGACCCCTGATGAAGGGTTTCTAAACCCGAAACGCGTAGGGTCTGTTCTGGTTCTTCCTACCAATGATACCCAAGGGTCTTCTGTACGGATACTGGTCTGTCAACACTTGCAAGTCTTTTAAATTTGTCGTGTCCAGTTCATTCTAGACATACATGTTTGTGTAATTAATTTTTCTTGTTTTGTTTTCAATAAATTTGATTTTATACGCATACCAATCGTATTCTTATTCAGTGTGTGAGTGGAATTTAAAATCCCACACCAATGGGGGTACTCTTCCTTTCTCTAATTATCGGGATGATGGCCACCCACACTGGGTATTGAGTGAAAGGTCCTACCAATCTAATACAGGGGGTGTGTTACTGGTAAGTTCACCAGGTGAAAACAGAGGGGGAAAAAAAGCCTGAAAAAAGGGAAACTAATGCAGCCACCACGTGATTGGTAAGCTGTAATATATATATATTACAGTTTTGGTTCTGGTTTCAATATTGCTTTCAATGCACTCAAGCTGTTCAGCAAAAGTGACAGTAATCGTGTTTGGAAAAAATATCAATACTGCCAGAGGTGCTTACACCTTTTATTCATAGAAATTAGACAGGGTGACACTGGTGATCGATCAAATCTCTTTGAGATAATTGCTGACAGGCTGTTAAATCTTTCAGTAGTAAAGAAAATGACTCACCGTGTATCCCAAGTCTCAGGGGCCTATTTGCACAGTATCCTGCGTTCCCGGTGTGGTGCATTGTGAAGGGGTGGTGAGATGCATTGTTACACTACATCACAATGCTTAACATTTTTTTAATTTATTGAAATGTCACAAAATGACATTGCATTCATCTTTATGCATTGCAGTGCATTGTGATGCTGTATAATGCATCAACACATGATGCTATATGTAAAAATGTAGCGTCTTCTATTTTTTGTTAGCTTACACCAACACAGCTCATTAGTGTGAACTGAAACAAGAGGGTACAAGGCAAATCATCTGGTCTATGCAATAGGACTGCAAGGGGCAAGGCTGTCCACTGCAGTCCAACGCATGTGGTGTGAATAGGCCCTCAGTCTTTAAGGATGGGTTCACATATATGGGGGGCTGGTTTCTGTGCGCAGTCTGGTGCGGTTTCTATTCAGCGGTTCAGGTGTGAATTTGACACTTCCAGAGATGTATAGTAACTAAGTAGAACTACTTCACTACTGTACTTAAGTACCGAAAGGCGGTATCTGTACTTTCCTAGAGTATAATTTTTTTCTCCTACTTCAACTTTTACTTCACTAAATTTTTTCAATAATTTCAATACTTCTACTCCGATTTTTTTTTTTTGTGCTGCATAGTTACTTGTTACAATTATATAAATTACCACTGCCAGAACAGTAGATGGCAGGTTTCATGAAGCTCAAAACATGTGTATTATCAGCGCATACGAAAATAAAAGCTACTGTATGTATAAATAAAAGCTGCATTTGAAATAATAAAAAACAATATGATGTTCAAACTTTTGACTTTTTTCTTTAATAACTACATAACACAGTACTTGTACTTTTACTTTCAGTACTTGAGTAGCATTTTTTTCAAAACTACTGGTACTTTTACTTTCAGTACTTGAGTAGCAAAATTAAAAAAAAAAACTACTTGCAATACTTAAGTACAAAAAATGTTGAATACTTTAGTACTTCTACTCAAGTCACTTTTTGATCGAGCACTTCCACTTCTACTCAAGTCACTTTTTGATCGCGCACTTGTTCTTTTACTCAAGTATGGGTTTTGAGTACTTTATACAACTCTGGACACTTCACACCTGAACCGGACTGAAAATTGCACAGGACCCTTTTTTATTCTGCACTACAAATGGCTCACATATATGTGAACCGGATAAAATAAAAGCCCCTTTGATTCAAATGTTATGTGAATTGGATGCGGTTCAATACACAACTGATTCGCATATACATTATATTGTCAAAAGTATTGGGATGCTTGCCTAAGTATCTTTTTTGGCAAGGGGGGGGGGGGGGGGCGACCGGGTGTTTTTTTTCTATCACTTCCTGTCCCATATTAAAAGATACACCATATTACCAAAAGGATTGGGATGCCTGCCTTTAAACGCACATGAACTTAGATGGCATCCAAGTCTTAGTCCTGAGGGTTCAAAATTGAGTTCACCTACCCTTTGCAGCTATAACAGCTTCAACTCTTCTGGGAAGGCTGTGCACAAGGTTTAAGAGTGTGTCTATAGGAATGTTTGATCATTCTTCCAGAAGTGCATTAGTGAGGTCAGGCACTGATGTTGGGAAGAAGGCCTGGCTTGCAGTCTCCGCTCTAATTCATCTCATAGGTGTTCTATCGGGTTGAGGTGCAGGCCAGTCAAGTTCCCCCACCCAAAACTCGCTCATCCATGTTTTTATGCACCTTGCTTTGTGCACTGGTGTGCAGTCATGTTGAAACAGGAGCATGATAATGTCCAAAATGTCTTGGAATGCTGACGCCTTAAGAGTTTCCTTCACTGGAACTAAGGGGCCAAGCCAAACCCCTGAAAAACAATCCCACACCATAATCCCCCCTCTTCCAAACAATTTGGACCAGTGCACAAAAGCAAGGTCCATAAAGACATGGATGAGTGAGTTTGGGGTGGAGGAACTTGAACGGGCTGCACAGAGTCCTGACCTCAACCCGATAGAACACATTTGGGAATGGACACCACAGGGAAATAAAGCCATGGCATTCCTGCTGTTAGGATGGAGCTCTGCTTTATCTACATAGGCAGATCTCCGTCCAGTCTCTGTTCCCAATGATAGGCAGGTGCCGACGGAATCCTTTCAACGGCACCCACTGATCAGCTTTTGCTGTGACTAAACAGCACAGCAGAAGCGGTGCGTATATATACATGCTTCTGGACAGGACTGCCATCCTGTAGCAGTTAATCTGCTATGGGGCGGTCAGGAAGTGATAAAGCTGAATTCCAGGAGTTTAGCCACTTGTCAAAAATTGAAGGCTAACTATGAGTTAAGTTCAAGGATCTGCATGACATCTCTTGGGCTTATATCTATTATTTACATTTGACAGGTTTATCACTCTGCCAAGAAGAACTCCAGGGATCTGAGAGGAGAGAAACACATAGAGAAGCTATGCCCACCCCTCCCCTCTGCTGCCCATTCACAGAGGCCTTTGTATTTTGTGACTGTGTTCACATAATACCAGGGCTACTGTGATTGGAGGGGAGGGGCGGACATAGCAGCTACAGCCAGAGGCGTAACTAGAACCTTCAGGGCCCCGATGCAAGAAACCATGAAGGGCCCCCCCAGATCCCTGGCCGGGGCCCTTCCCTTCAAGCCCAGGGCTCTTCCCACTAATCCTGGGGCTCTTTACTCTCGTTGCATGGCCTTTTATTACGGTCCCGCAGCAGGATCCTTTCACAAGTTCTGCAGTGGGCTCCCTTCCTGCAATCTTGGGGCCTCCCCACAGTGGTGCAATGCCAGGGCCCGGTCGCAAGTGTGACTTTTGCAATCCTGGAAGTTCACCCACTGGTTTGCTACTGGGCCCCCTGGAGCATGGGGCCCGGTAGCAATCGCAACCCCTGCAACCCCTGTAGTTACGCCCCTGGCTAAAGCGACTCTACTATAGCTGCAGAAGGATCAATGTCGCTCTCCCGGGAACCACAGCAATAGCTCTTCCCAGAGTACTATAATGCTGTCAGATATAAATAATAGAGCTAAGACTTAATGCATGATGTGCATTCATTTTTTACAAAGGAGCTGAAATCCTAAAATTCAGCTTTAATTTTCAATATCTGTAACTCTGTAGCTTCTGTTAAAATACCACTCGGTGATCCAGCCACAAAGCTCCTTCCTGTTATAGGGTTCAGGCACTTAAGGTGACAATTCTTGAATCAGGAAAGCAGCAACTTGGATTCTCTAGAATAAAAGTGCTTTATTTGTTACATGGGTACACAGGCACAGGCTATATGCTGACGCGTTTCAGCTATGGAGCCTTCATCAAAGCATACATATTTAATCTATGCACAGCTATGACAAATTCTGACCAAACTTTGCTTAATACTGTGTTTTTCTATGATCATCAGCTTCATCTAGTGCCCATAATGTGGTACTATTCCTTATTGATTGTATTCCTTATTGATTTATTGATTATGCTTATTATGGTCAAGAGATGTAGCTGACCTTTATAGAAAATCAATGCATTTAGCACAGTATGGTCAGAATTCATCACACCGGAGCCGGAGTCGCGATGACCACACTTGGTACACATGGTAGCCCTCAATTTCGGCAAAAAGCTCTGAAGGTCCGGCAAGGTATGCTGGATCTTCAGTGCACATGCACTGATGACGTCACCGGCTGCATCCAGGGTGAATATGTCCTAACCGGTGAACGTTTAGGAGATTTTTTTTTGCCTACAGGTAAGTCTTATTATAGACTTACCTGTAGGTAAAAATCACAAAGCGGTCTTTACTACCGCCTTATGAACAACACATTTTTTTGGGCTTTGCTGGTTGCATATTGAACTGGAAAGGCCAATTGTAATCAAATAAATGACAAAATATGTGTAGATATCATTATTATATGTTATCAGACTTGGGTTTACCTTTAAGTTAATATGACAAGCAAATGCACATTGGCCCGTTTGTGGTAGCTTGCCCATTCTTACAATAGCACAATCCTACATAATCCATCTATTCTTTGAGCTGTTCAGTTAGCGGCATTGTGCGGTTGGAAGCGTGGATTGGCCCAACGTCCAGTGTTGGTCACATACTGTAAATTGCAGGCTATACTGTTACAACCATTATGTAGATGATCTGGGTAGTCCTGCTTCTGAATGAACAGCATACTATGGGGACGGGTGGAATATAGATGTTCATGTGAATGCATTGAATGGCGGTATAAAGGGCTGTGAGTGACATGTCAGGTAAACAGAACTATAGCAGACAAAGGGACTCTTTTCTTGCTCGGACACATGTCAGTTCCTAAACAAGCCATGTAAAGGGATCCGTATACCTACTCCAGGCTCATGTTACTAAAACCTGACCCCGAACTACATGCTACAGCCATTTTCTTCTTTTTAAGTTGACTAAAGTGTAAAAGCATACAGTAATAGCTCCTGTACTAAACAGCAAATATAGATGTTGTAGAAATAGCAGTATGACATGATAGTAAATTCATTATGATCCCTTCAGCCCTACTTTGTAATCTGAATAATGAAAATGTGAAAAAAAAATAGTAACACATGAAATGAGGACATAGTACTGTAAAATAACACTGAGTAAATTTTAAAACAAAAATTTGTGTTTCACAGAAAAAAAAAATGATTCTCACCTAGGTTGATGCAGCATAATTCCGATGCTGCATCTGTTCCCTTCCGGCTGTACACTGAGAACTGAATGATCAAACACCGCTGATCGCCCGGTTCTCCCCTATGCTCTGAGCAGGGAGCTGTGACTGTCAGTCAACACTCTCCCCTCCAGTGCTCACTGGATCACTGGGCTGTGGAGGGGGCGGGAGCAACTAGCTCAGTCTCCCAGTAGCTCGCTGAGAGGGTGAGCCAGCTGCCAGTGAGCCAGCTGCTAGCTTTACAACCAGGATCTTTCCTGAGCCTAGACTGGCTGAGTGACATCAGCCATCATCAGGCTTTAGACTGCTGTCAGCTGCAAACAGGTCACATGAGTGCAGAACCTGATCACCTGTGATCCATAGGAGAAGTAGGACCAATAAAGCTTTGGCCATATTTCTACTTTAAATTCAATTTAGACTTGCACTGACAAATAGTTAGTCACAGTCAGCAAAGGGCCCCTGTGAAAAAAATACTTTTTCAGCCACCCAATAAATTCGGGACCCCATTCAGGATATGTAAAGAATGCCTTTTCCAGTTCTCACCAGCTTTAGGAGTGAGTAGCGTTCCCCAGGACTTGCAGTTTACAACTTTTAATGCTGCTAGCTCCTGCTGTCTCAGTGCTGCCTATATTAACTTTTAGTTTATACAGGAAAGAGTTAACATATACAGTGTATTCTAGAGTTAGTTCTCGAAACTTAAAGAATGGGGGGGGGGGGGGGGTGCCTTGCCTTTGTGAGCCCTGGGGCCATGTGTTTCTATTGATGTACACAGTGTAGTGAGACAAAACTTTAGTCATTGCATGCCATCCATAGAATACTGAAAGAGAAAGTAATAAAAGTGGGGCAGGGGCCATGGCACTAAATTAACCATAGATATACTGTGGCAGGGCGGGAAGGGATCTGACACTTCTGGGTTTGGGGCACTCACGCTCGCAACCGGTGACCCGCTTCCACTGTGACCACAAACATACAGAAAGAGCCCAGCGGTGGGTACCGCGGACCCGATGTCCGCTGGCACCCGCCGATTGTTTAGCACAGAGGCAGAACAGCAATCTGCCTATGTAAACAAGGCAGGTCACTGTTCTGGTAGTAAGAAAGGCATTGATCCTGTATTCCTGTAAAGCAGGCACATGGATCAATGCCTTCCCATAGCAAAAGCACCTCCCCCACAGTAACCAAGCACAGGCTAGGCACACAGTTAACCCTTTGATTGTCCCTGATGTTAATCCCTTCCCTGCCAGTGGGATTGATATAGAGACAGTGCATATTTTTAGCACTGATCAATGTATTAGTGTCACTTATGCCCAAAAATTGGCAAAAGTGTTAGTCAGTGTCCAATTTGTCTGTCGTTATATCGCAGGCCCACTATAAGTCGCAGATCGCCGCCATTGATAGTAAAAAAAAACAAAAAAATTAAAAAATAAATAAAAATACCCCATAGTTTGTACACGCTGTAACTTTTGTGCAAACTAATCAATATACGCCTATTGGGATTTTTTGTTTACCAAAAATATGTAGCAGAATACATATTGGCCTAAATTCATGAAGACATTTGATTTTTTACATTTTTTATTGGATGTGTTTTATAGCAGGAAGTAAAAAATATTGTTTTTTTTTTTTTTTTTTTTCAAAATTGTCGCTCTTTTTTTGTTTATAGCACAAAACGTAAAAAACGCAGAGGTGATCAAATATTACCAAAGGAAAGCTTTATTTATAGGGAAAAAAGGACATAAATGTTATCTGGGTACAGCATCACACGTCCATGCAATTATCAGTTAAAGTAACGCAGTGCCGAATTGCATGAAGAGGAGTAAATCTTCCGGAGCTAAAGTGGGTAAACTGGAACATAGGCAAGGATCGAAAGATGAACAAGTGCAAAAATGAGGATTTATGATCACTTTAATATGTGCACTAAAACCGCTCCCTCTTTCCCATCTCAGTCAGTTGTGAAGTGTGATGTTGGGTGTTGAAATATTTTTAACTGCCTTAGGCTCCTTTCACACGGCCGCTCCGTGTGAAAGGTCCGCTGCGGGACTTTTTTTTTTTTTTTTTCCACGGAGCGGATGACATTTCTGTCATCTGCTCCGTGTGCCCGCATATCATCCCATCCGTTTGCGGATGATATGCGGACATAATGTATGTCTATGGCACTGCGGATGTCAGCGGATGACACCGCTGACATCCGATTTTCCTTCCTTTCCGTTTTTTACACGGAAGGAAAAATAGGGTTCTGTTCCGTTCATAAAAACGGAACAGAACTGACAGGAGGAAAATCGGGTGTCAGCGGATGGTATTCCGCTGACACCCGCAGTGCCATTCACTTACATTGATGTCCGCAAATCATCCGCAAAAAAATAGGATGATTTGCGGACACACGGAAAGCAGCTGAGCGGCCGTGTGAAAGAACCCTAAATGCAGAATGACAATGCCAGATAGATACCAATAATCTGCGATGTGTTTGACAGGAAGTAATGACAACACACAAACAAAAGAGGTCACTGTTTATTCCACCTATCAAGTTCTCAACAAAACTGGGACCTTGCCGGTATTTTGGTCACACCTGCACATAAGCTGCCATATCAGTTCTCACTTTTTGTTTGGCCTCATTCAGGACTTTGTCAGAATGAAATTTGGCCTTTGAAGCTCGTAATGGTTTATTACAACTGTCAGCGGACTGAACTCACATTCCATGAATGTTGAGTATTGTTGGATAACAATGCATGTAGGTGAGGACTTGCTGCCGCTGTGTACTGAGCAAATTCAAGAAAAAGTACCAGGGTGGGGAGGAGATACATTAAAAGATAAAGCTTGAGTACCAACGTTAAGGTGTGAGTGGGCCCATTGAAAATAATGGGATTCTTCATTTTGACTGCTGTTGTGCTCAGGGCTTGCCAATGACATTGTGCTGCCTGGGTCCAACAATGAAATGGTGCCCCCCCCAAAAAAAAAAATTCACTCCCTCAAAAAGGCCCCCACATTCTATAGGACTATGAAAGCAGTAAGAGGGGTGTGAGTGTGTACGAAGTGACAGCAGGACAGAGCAGTAGACACTGGGCAGATGAGCGCACCAGGCTTTCTACTGTCTATAGTGCCACAGTGCCCTGCAGTGCTGCGGGCATAATACAGAAGAATGCAGGGCTGTAGGCATGGTACAGGAAAATGCAGTGCTGCGGGCATAATACAGAAGAATGCAGGGCTGTAGGCATGGTACAGGAAAATGCAGGGCTGCGAGAATGGTACAGGAGAATGCAGGGCTGCGGACATAGTACAGGAGAATGCCGGGCTGCGGGCATGGTACAGGAGAATGCAGGGCTGCGAGTATGGTACAGGAGAATGCGGGGCTGAGGGCATGGTACAAGAGAATGCAGGGCTGCGGGCATGGTACAGGAGAATGCGGGGCTGCGGGCATGGTACAGGAGAATGCGGGGCTGCGGGCATGGTACAGGAGAATGCGGCGGCGGGCATGGTACAGGAGAATGCGGCGGCGGGCATGGTACAGGAGAATGCAGGGCTGCGGGCATGGTACAGGAGAATGCAGGGTTGCGGGCATTGTACAGAATGCAGGGCTGCGGGCATGGTACAAGAGAATGCGGGGCTGCGGGCATGGTACAAGAGAATGCAGGTGTCAGGAAAGCTCTGGCAGAGGATTAGTTAAACCCACAGGCTAATCCTGGCTCCACCCTTCTCATCAAGGAACAGCATTATTTAAGCTGGATCAGAACACAGGTTCAGTGCTGTCTCGTCTTCAGCTTCCCCTGTTTGTTCCTGCATCTGCTACCTGTCTCCTGTGAAATACCAACCCGGCTTGCTTTTGACCACCCCTGCCTTCTGCCTGCATCGACCCCGGCTTGACCTTGACCATCCTTCTGCTCCAACGATTTAATCTGATCTGCTCTTCCTGTGTATGACCTGGCTTGTTTAACTCTGCTTACTTTCAGTTCCTGGAAGCCCCCAGTCACACCCGCTGCCTTCTCTCCACTGGAGTTCTGTGGCCACCTGACATCCTACTCTGCTATTAACCAGCACCAGCACGCCATCAGGCACTCGTGCGACTTTGTACTCCTGCGCCTCCTGTTTACACTACCAGGGGCCCCGAGTCAGAGGTGTAAGAGAGGCCTTCCTCAGCATATTCAGGCTCCACCCGCCAGGTACGTGATAGTACGAGACAGCCATGTCTGAGCCTGAGCGAGGAACCTCTCCCATGGATGAACTTTGCCAACACCTGGCTGGCCTTACACAGGCCGTGAAGAGCTTACAGGAAGGTTATGTTCAACTGGAGGAACGGGTCCTATCCCTCTCCTCTACCACCTCCGCTCCCAGTGCTGCTTCCTCATCCTCCACCGGAAACCCTGCACCTCCATCAGTTGTGATGTTACCTCCAGAACCCAGAGTGCCTATCCCAGAAAGATTCTCTGGTGACCGCAGCAAATTTAGAGCCTTCCGCACTGCTTGTGAACTGTACTTTGCCCTACAGCCTCGCACCTTTTCATTGGAAACCACAAAGGTTGGATTTGTGGTTTCCTTGCTACTGGGTGAGCCCCAGTCATGGGCCCACCGCCTATTGGAACAGAAGGCTGCTTCCCTTAATACTCTATCCTCCTTCTTTGAGGACATGGCCCAGATTTATGAAGACCCTCAACGCACCGCCACTGCAGAAACTGCGCTTTATTCTCTCCAACAAGGCCGCAGAATGGTCGAGGACTATGTCTCTGATTTCAGACGTTGGAGTGCAGATACAAATTGGAATAACGCAGCTCTCCGTTACCAGTTTCGTATGGGACTCTCAGAATCCCTAAAGGATGAACTTGCCAGAGTTGGAGTGCCACATTCCCTGGACGATCTCATCAAGCTCTCTATTCAGATCGATCGGAGGTTAAGGGAGCGCAGGTCTGAGAGGTCTACCGGAGTTTATCGCCCTGTATGGATGCTTCCTCGGGTCCCCAGTCCTCCTGGTCCCGCTCTCGTTGAGAATTCAGGATCTGCTGGTGATTTTGCTGAACCTATGCAGCTCGGCCTACTCAGTCCCTCGCTCACCCAGGAAGAACGCCAACGCAGGCGTCTGAATAATCTGTGTATGTACTGCGGGGAACCAGGTCATTACGTGAGGAACTGTCCTGCCAAACTCCGTAAGTGCCTGTCTATCTCCTCTCCCAGGCCTTTCACTCAGCTTAACAACTCTTCTCATCTAAATATCTCTGTTCTATTACAGTTCCCAGGAAGAGTAATTCAGGTTCCAGCTATCATTGACTCAGGAGCCTGTAGTTGCTTTATTGACCAAACCTTTGCTGCCAAGCATCAGATCCCTCTGCAACCCAAGACTCGGAAGCTTTCTGTTCACCTTGCGGATGGATCCGCTATTAAATCCGGACTAGTCTCACAGGAAACCATACCAGTACCTGTCATCATTGCTTCCTGCCATAAAGAACTCTTATGTCTTGATGTCATCGCCTCACCCTTGTTTCCTATCATCTTGGGGATGCCGTGGCTGCAGGCTCATAACCCACACATCAATTGGATTACACAAGAGATCCAGTTCAACTCTTCCTATTGTTGCCAGCACTGCTTATCAGATTCCCCTGGTTCACCTTTGTTATGTATGGACTCAGACTCTGAAGTTTATAAATCTGTTCCTACTGCCTACCTGGACTTTCTGGATGTCTTTAGCAAAAAGGGGGCAGAAACTCTTCCCCCTCACCGGTCTTATGACTGTCCAATCGAGTTACTCCCCGGGGCTGAGGTACCTTTCGGTAGGATTTTTCCCTTATTTCCAGCTGTGATGGAAACAGTAACCTTCCTCGAGGCTAACAATAAATTGTTACAGGAAGCAATTACCAAGGCACAGGAATACAGTAAAAGAAACTTTGACAAGAAAAGACGTGGGGAGTTAATCCTGGAACCTGGCGATCAGGTATGGTTATCCACAGTTAACCTGAAATTAGCCTGTCCTTCAAGGAAATTGGGACCTAAATTTGTAGGACCATTCCCAGTAAAAAGGAGAATTAACAACGTAGCCTATTAATTGGAACTACCAGCTTCCTTTAAAATCCACCCGGTTTTTCATGTCACCCTGCTAAAACCCGCCACCCCTGATCCTTTTCCTGAGCGAAATACAGGTCCCCCCGAGCCAGTAATTGTGGACGGTGAAGAGGAATTTGAGGTCGAGGCAATTATGGGTTGCAGGAAAAGGAGGAATCAGGTACAGTACCTGATTAAGTGGAAGGGGTATGGTCCTGAGGACAATTCCTGGGAACCTGAAGAAAACATCCATGCCAAAAGACTCATACAGGCTTTCAACCGGGCCCATCCAGCAAGAATGGCCCAGTTGGGCATCCGGAGGCTGCCCATTGGGGGGGGGCCATGTCAGGAAAGCTCTGGCAGAGGATTAGTTAAACCCACAGGCTAATCCTGGCTCCACCCTTCTCATCAAGGAACAGCATTATTTAAGCTGGATCAGAACACAGGTTCAGTGCTGTCTCGTCTTCAGCTTCCCCTGTTTGTTCCTGCATCTGCTACCTGTCTCCTGTGAAATACCAACCCGGCTTGCTTTTGACCACCCCTGCCTTCTGCCTGCATCGACCCCGGCTTGACCTTGACCATCCTTCTGCTCCAACGATTTAATCTGATCTGCTCTTCCTGTGTATGACCTGGCTTGTTTAACTCTGCTTACTTTCAGTTCCTGGAAGCCCCCAGTCACACCCGCTGCCTTCTCTCCACTGGAGTTCTGTGGCCACCTGACATCCTACTCTGCTATTAACCAGCACCAGCACGCCATCAGGCACTCGTGCGACTTTGTACTCCTGCGCCTCCTGTTTACACTACCAGGGGCCCCGAGTCAGAGGTGTAAGAGAGGCCTTCCTCAGCATATTCAGGCTCCACCCGCCAGGTACGTGATAGCAGGGTTGCGGGCATACTACAGGAGATGCAGTGCTGCGGGCATTGTACATGGCACTGCATCTCCTGTAGTATGCCCGCAGCCTCGCATAACAGCAGGTAGTGTGGCTGTGGAGGAGTGTCACTTACCTGTTCCTGAGGCTTTATATTTGAAAATGGCGCCGCCCGGCGCCAACACGTCACCGCGCCTGCGCCGCCGCCGCCGCTCGGTAAAGCCCTACATGTTCGGCTATTCCTGGAAATAGCCGAACGTGTACGGGCTCTCCCGTGCGGCGGCGGCACATGCGCAGTGTGCATGTCAGGCTGGCCGTTGACCTTTTTTTTTTTTTTAATTCGAGCCGAAGAAGAGAAGAGGCAGCCAGGGGTCGCCCCTCTCTAAGTGCCGCCTGGGTCCCTTGGTCCCACCGGGCACTGGTTGTGCTTCAGGAATGGTGCAACTAAGCACTCAGGAGTGAACAGGGGCTTAGATAGGAACTATATGGATATGTCTTTAGTCAAACCTGTATCAATGACCGAGGCTGACAACTAGTTTTGAGGCTAAGTAGTAGGTACCATTAGGTGCAAAAGTTGCCATACTGCCATAACTGGGAACCCTTTGGATATTATGGATTATTACAACTGTCAGCAGACTGAACTCACATTCCATGAATGTTGAGTATTGTTAGATAACAATACATTTAGGTGAGGAATTGCTGTCTGTGTGTACTAAGCAAATTCAAGAAAGGGTGGGGAGGAGATACATCAAAAGATAAAGCTTGAGTACCAACGTTAAAGCGGAGTTCCACCCTAAAACAAAACATTTCACCGTCCGCTAGCTTACACAAACCTGAAAAAGAATTGGATAATTAAAAAAATTTTTTGTTTCACTTACCTTGTTTTTAATGAAAATATACTTACCTTCCTTCCTCTTCCTCCCTCTGCGGCCGTGGCCTGCTCCGTCACTTCCTGCTTGCATTGACTCCTGGGAGATGAGCGTCATGGATCCCAGGAGTCAATGCGCCTGCACCGGCCTGCTCGTCACTTCCGCTGCAGGCACGTCATTCCCTGCTGAACAGCTTCTGGGCATGCCCAGAAGCTGTGCAGGGATGACACGCCTGCACTGGAAGTGACGAGCAAGGCATTCTGGGACTCCAACGTCACCGAAGAGGACACAAAGAGGACGCTCCGGCTTCAGCTGCCCACACCTAAGATGGCAGCGATGGACAAGACATTTTCAAGGTAAGTATTTCTTCTAAAAGGTAAGTGAAACAGGGGACAGTTCAGAGGCAATCGTTGCTAAAATGCCCTGCCCTGACTGTCCCCGGGGGTATTTGTAGGTAAAAAATTTCTAGGGTGGAACTCCGCTTTAAGGTGTGAGTGGGCTCATTGAAAATAATGTAATTCTTCATTTTGAGTGCTGTTGTGCTTCAGGAATCTGTACTGATCACTCACTGTGTTCATTCAGGAAAGGAAGGGGTTGGTAAATATGACATTTACCGGACCCTTCCCCCATAATTTTGAAAGATCCTATTATGTGCTTCCAGCGGCCGGCGGGCAGGAGAGGAGGTAATCCGGAAGAACAGTGGGGGGTAGGTGGGGCACACGGGGGGTCCTGGGCATCATGGGGTAAACATATGGTGCACAGGAAAGGGTGATCGTTGTGTCGGGGGAAGGGGGGCAATTACGGAGACTGATCTTTTGCATGGCTCTCTCTGCAGCAGCTGAAAGCCAATGGGAGGAAGAGGAGAAGAGGCCAGCTTTCAGCTGCTGCAGTGAGAGCCATACAGGGGATTGGTTCCAGTAATTTTATCCACATCCAATTCACTCTGCTGCTTGGGCCCCACACAGGAGGACTGGTGATACCCCCTTATCTATGCCCTTGATCATACATTATGGAAAACTCAAGCCTTTTTTTTCCCTCATCTGTCCTGCAATCCCTCCCAGAGACCTCAATGTGTCCCATTTGTCATCAGCCACCACATTGTTTTCTTTCAAACCGTCAGGTTTCAGGACAAACAGGAAGCAAAAATCAGATTTCCAGAAATGAAAGCAAACATTGCGGTCGGACCAAATCATTAACATCATTAACCCTTTCTAAGATGGACTTTCAGAAGAGGCGCTAAGTGCCATAAATGGAAGCCACCTATTTTTCTTCAAAACAAAAAAGTCGGCCTCCAAAAACACTAGTTTTAAAGCTTTAAAGTAGGGAGCCGGTTTGGGCAGAGGTGACAAATAACCCAGTGAACATTTTAATCATATTCACAGCGGCTATCAGTTGAAACAGCTGCTGCAATCTTTCGCTGTACTTTAAACGCCAACGTGCAAATTCAATAACATATTGTTTTTGTGACTTTTGTTTGCTCAAATACTCAATCGCTCATAAAAATGTAATTTCCTGCTAATGTATAATGCCGAGGAACATTGTCAGGAAGCAGCTAAGAGCCGGTTGTAGGGGAGAGATAGGTGATAGCCTGACCGCCAGCGACAGGCAGCACTAAATCTGAATCACTTTTACTGAAGGTCACACCTAACATATTTAAAAGCACATTTGGCTGCAACTCTGTGCTATAACTAACATGAATGGAAATAGTTTTATGTTCACATAGTTTACTGTATACAATCTTAAAGGAGAATGGCCATTTAGGAAACATTTTTGAAAGCCTCGAATGGGAAAAAGCTATTTTTATTTTTGCTTATTATAACAATCCCTAATTTTCTAAAGGGATTTAAGTGTGGCATTGATGAACAATATTTGTCATAGTTACATAGTTATTCAGGTTGAAAAAAAGAGAGTGCCTTTAGGTGTGTCTAAAAAGTTTGGTAAATGGTGCGATATCTCAACCGCAACATGGACCAGGTGCTTGCACATGTACATGGCTATCTAGAGATGCATCGGGGTCAGTGGCGGCTAGTGCATGATAATTTGGGGGGGGGGCGCCAAAACCAACACACCCCCCACTCCCCGCCCGGGACTGCCAGTCAGCCAGCCAGCAGTCAAATCCACCCCCCGGGACGGACGGAGGGATGGCTGGCTAGCCAGACAGCCAGCATCCTTACCTCCTCCTTCCCTGAGTGGCTGTGAGTCTCCTCCGGCCATGCATCTCCTCCCTCTTCCTGGCCAATGACCAGTAAAATCGCTTCTCTTTTCAGCCAATTGGGAAGGGGGACTCACGACCTGCTTCCTGATTGGTTGGGAGGAGAATCAGTGTGATAATAGCGAATGTTCATTTGCTATTGTCATACAACTGGATGGGCTCAGGGCGCAGTGCTCTGCGCTCTGAGCCCACCATTTTTTGAAGCCTATTAGAGCCTCTGGCTCTAATCAGGTGCTTAAAAAAAAGAACCCTATTGGAATCTACGCATCCGACACCCTGCATGTAGATTAGGGAGCTGGATGCATGGATGGGGGGGGCGGCGTTCCCAATGGACGGGCCGCCACTGGTCAGAGTACACGTGACTGTCAGGGTAAACCTGCTGCAGGCAGTCGAATGTAGTGAGTGTGAGGGGTAGGGTCACAGTGCAATGGAGCATCGAATGAACATCAAGTTCTGCTACAAATTGGGGAAAACGGCAACGGAGACACATTAAATGTTAGTGCAAATGTACGGGATGGAAGCTGTGAGCATAAAAGGTGTTTAGGACTGGTTCAAATGCTTTCACAACAGAAAGGAAGCGACTGAGGATCAGTTCAGGTCGGCCGTTGATGAGCAGACCAATAAAGATAATTCTATTTTATTTGTTTTCTGATACCATTCATCAAAATTTTTAGACACACCTTGTAGTTCAATCAATGTAAAATCTGGATAAATTAAAATAAATAGAAAAACCCCATATATAGAACATTGTGCCCATATTTGATCCAGGGGGAGGCAAAAAAAACCCTGCAAAGCATGGTCCAATTTGCTACAGCAGGGGGAAAAGTCCTTTCTAAATCCCCAAGCCAACCTTATATTCCCCTGATCGCCAGGCGTTTCTGTTATGTAAATGTAAAGCACCAAACTGGGCGAAATTTAAAAAAATCCTATCTACATGCCCTTTTTTCCTTACTTTTTAGTGTTCATGTCAGTGCCTGCATGGCATTGACATTTCCTTTTGGATGTCCAACAGCAGGGTTCCCTCAGGAACCAGAAGAGGATGACATCATCACAAAGGTGCGGCAGGGGACCAGTGATCTCAAGGGGAGCATCACATAGCTGGATCAGTGGTCACTCCAACTGGAACTGCGTGGCGTGGGGCCTGGATGGGGAACTTAGGTGAGTATATCTGGCTTTACAATGTAAGGAAAAAAATGCATAGGAGTATGGGTTAGGGGGGATAGGAGGGAGAAATGGTTAAAAAAAAGGTTGAAGCCCATAATGTTGCTTTAATATCCAGTTATATTTTGTGCATTCGGGAATGCATCCAGCTCTTTTTTAAAACAGTCTACTGAGCTGGACAGAGCTAGATCTTCAGGGAGTCTATTCCACATTTTCACAGACCTTACTGTGAAGATTGAAGCCTGCGTGGAGGTTAAACCACTTTTCCTCCAGATATAAAGAGTGCCCTCTTGTCCTTTGTAATGACCTGAAAGTGAATAACTCTACACCAAATTCACTATATGGACCACTGATGTATTTATCCATGGTGATCATATCCCCCCATAATCACCCGCTCTCAAAAGAGAATAAATTCAGTAAAAAAGCATATAATAGGCATAAATAAGGTAATAGGCATTACATTTCATAACAGAATGTAATGATATTTAGTTTAGAATATGCCACAGATAACAATTCGACCAGCCTTCGACCAGCGCATGCTTGTTTCTGCAGTAACCAGGCTCAAAGCATCGTGGAATCTCTTCTGTGGCCCTGCAGTGACAAATGCTTCTGAGGTGCCCATCAAGGCTAAACTATGACATCACTGTGAACAGATGAAAAACTGGAGGTATGACTGTGAGAGATCCGTGGCTTCCATATGAGATATCTGGCCACCTTCCTGAACATCCAGTGTTCCAGCCATTTTTGGGAATTTACAGTATTACCAGCTTGTCTGGCCCATATACTATAGGGTATTTTGGGTCCATACCCTCCGGTGAGCGCATTCATTGATCTTTGGTGTGGGGATTCCTGTCACGGTTCACCGTCACCTATGAATTTGGATGCACACGCTTTTTTTTTTCACTTAGGACTCACTATATGAACCTTTTATTTATTGCATTTAATTTACATGTGGTAACACATTTGATCACTATAAGAATTATTTTTTTATAGGTGAAACACATCTGATCACTATATGAATTTTTATTTATATATGGTAACATATTTAACCACTTTACCACCGGAGGATTTTGCTGTCTTACGTCTGGGCCACTTTTTGCGATTCGGCACTGTGCGACTTTAACTAACAAATGCGCGGTCATGCAATGCCGTACCCAAACGAAATTTACGTCCTTTTTTTCCCACAAACAGAGCTTTCTTTTGGTGGTATTTGATCACCTGTGCGATTTTTACTTTTTGCGCTATAAACAAAAAAAGAGCGACAATTTTGAAAAAATAACAATATTTTTCACATTTTTTTATATGAAATTCCCCCCCAAAAAAATGTAAAAATCTAAATTTTTTTATCATTTTAGGCCAATTTGTTTTCTGCTACATATTTTTGGTAAAAAAAATCACAATAAGCGTATTTTGATTGGTTTGCGCAAAATTTATTGTGTTTACTAACTAAGGGAAAGATTTCTGTCGTTTTTGGTGTTTTTTTTTTTTTAACGAGTAATGGCGGCGATCTGCGATTTGCGGGACTGCGACATTGCGGCGGACAGATCGGACCCTTGACTGACATTTTTGACACTTTTGGGGGTACCAGTGACATTACTACAGTAATCAGTGCTATAAATATGCACTGTTACTGTAAAAATGACGCTGGCAGGGAAGGGGTTAATTTTTATTGGTGATCAAGGGGTTAATGTATGCCTGGTGCTTACTGACGTGTGTGGGGGGAGGGGACTGAGTGACACAGGGACAGATCACAGGTTCAGCTATGCTGAACCCTGCAATCTGACCCTGCCTGTCACTTAGGAGATCCGCCCGCTTGTGTTTACACAAGCAGGCCGATCTCCACACTCGATTCCCCGACGATCGGGGAAGAGCGGCGGCGATCGCCGCCGCTCTTCCCCTGGCCCGACTCCCGCTGTGACTGAATACAGCGGGAGCGAGCCTCCGGCGTCGCGCGCGCGCCGACGAGAGAGGGGAATGTCTGGCGACGTAGGTCTACGTCGCCAGACGTTATCGAGCCACTTTGCCGCAGTAGAGCTCTAGTGAGCAGCGGCAAAGTGGTTAATCACTTGATTTAGCGCTGCACTTTTCCAATCCAGGTGAAAATTAGTGCAATCTTTGTAAAAAAGTGCAAACGTGCAGACACTTTTCACAGTACAGGAACCTCAGTGCTAAGCTCCCCTCCTGTGTTCCACCCGTTGTGGTTAGTATCTTGAATTTCATTTGTTGGTTGATTGGCAGCCAATGGAGGGATTGGCAAAGAGGGGTAGTATACCCCGAAAGGTTTGTAAGGTGGATGAGCCTGGCAGCATCATTCATTATGGACTGAAGAGGGGTAGCCTATTTAAAGGTAAGCCAATGAGGCAGTTGTTGCAGTAATCAAGATGAGAGATGACCATGGAGTGAATAAGAAGCTTCATGGTGTCGTTAGTTAGGAAGGGACATATCTTGGAGATGTTGCAGAGGTTGAGGTGGCAAGCTTTGGACAGTGACTGGATGTGGGGCCCAAGGTTTAGTTCAGAGTCCACGATTACACCTAGGACCTTGGCATGGGGGGGCGGGTTGATAGTTGAGCCATTGATTTTGACAGAGAAATCAGGGTCATAAAGAGATCTACATAGCGTAATTCCATTTTTATCATTATTAAACCTTCAAAAACAAGTTAGACTCACAAAACGCTGTGAAAAGGCACAAAGTGCAGCACTGGAAGTGGAGCTGCAGATTGCGCTTCACCGGCTGGATGTGATGACCTGGGGGACATTGGGGTGGTATTAGGATGGAATTGGGCTTTAAAGACAAATAAAACTAAACGGAATTATACAAAATAACTGCTAATAGTGATTACCAATATCTATGTATAATTAAAAAGACTGTTGCAGAAATGGAGAGGCATTTAGATACAGTTATTGGAGGCATTTAGGTACAGTTATATCCTTGTCTTGTCTTCTAATCTTGTTAGTTGACTGCAAAATATGCCTAATTCCACATTCAAGATAGCAGATGTTAATTATGTTCACCACTGTTGTATAATAGAGTATTTATCTGACCCAGAAGTATTTGATTTCCCAATTCTAAGAAGTTGGGCAATGCAATGTAAAAAGAAAATATTTAGCATGAAGCAAAAATGTTTCACCTGAAATAATTCAGTCATAATAAACATATAGTTTTAGCTGGTATCCTAGCACATTGCCTGTACACATCGTCTCTGACTTACCCACCTAGCCTTCGAGGCACCCAGGTTATTACAATATTTACATACTATTTTTGTTTAGTAATTGCTCAATCTCTGACTAGAACTTTAAGTGAACCGGTCCGAAATGGGGATATGCAAAAATCTGATTTTCCATTTTTAAGATATAGTGCAGTCTTACCTCTCAGGGATTGGCACATGTGACATTATTTAGTTGTATTCTCTCCCTCTCAGCCCATTGTCAGGGTGTAAGATCATCATGAAAGCTGACTGTTCTTCTGCCTGAGCTTAGGGCCGATAATGGATTACTGTGTCTAGGCTTCCGGCAGAGAATACCGGTGATAATTCTCAAAGCTTTCAGCTTGTCACATAAGCCTGACAGTCATTTTTATATAGGCAAAGAGCTCAGACAGAAGATAGGGCAGCATTATAGCCTGACACTTCTCTGACAGGGAGAGAATACAAGTGAATAATGAAAAAATCAAGTAATCTTTGAAAAGTTAGGCTGCACTGTTATAACAGTTTAAGAGTAGGGATTCATGTTTTTGTAAATGGTTATTGGTAATTGTTTCTCTATTCACCAACATCCAGCACACCAGACATGTGAGCTGGTGCTCAGTGACAAGACGGCACTGAGGGCAAATATCAGTTCTGGCAAGAACCACAAGCACAAATAGAGAAACAAACAAAGCGCATCTATTTTGTTCAATACAATTAATTTGATATGAATACAATAAGTACAATTGCATTCACATAAGTGAGAACTATACAGTATATATAGTACTGTATTGTATGTCTAGTATATATACAGTCTTGTATAAACTATACTTTTTGTGGTCCAATGATGCCATGTCCATTTGCTGGTGAAGAGTCTGCTCACAGTGGCCAGCGATGGGGCTTGTGGCTTAAAATGTCAGTGATGTGGAAATTGTCTGCAGATAGTGAGACCCACTGAATGATCCGTGCCCATTTTCACCAATTAATATTAGCAGACTTCCTTTGAATACTTGAAGATTGCCAACCTTAGGTGGACTGGCTGTTTGTAAACCTTTAGCTTGGCACTTGGTATACATATTTTTGCAATATATACTACTAACATTATGACCATTCACCCAATATTGAGCAGTGTTAATTTTGGCAGCAAATTTCAATTTAGTTTTAGTCTTAGTCTTAGGACTAAAATGGCATTTTAGTTTTAGTCCTATTTTAGTCTTCTGCAAGTGTTTTAGTTTTAGTCGTATTTAGTCGACTAAAACTCCAGTATATTTTAGTCGACTAAAACGCCCTACATTTTAGTCGACTAAAACTCATTTTAGTCATCTATAATCAAATGGGTGTAGTTCAATCGTAATTTGTAATGCATTATTTAAGCATTTCTCTACAATTTCCAAACTCAGTATATACTACTGCTGGTCCTGGAGTGAAAAATCGAATATGTTATTATTTATGCTTTGAGCATGCACCAGTGTTAATTTTTGGCAGCAAATTTCGATTTAGTTTTAGTTATAGTCTTTTGACTAAAATGCCATTTTAGTTTTAGTCGTATTTTAGTCTTAAGACTAAAATGCCATTTTAGTTTTAGTCGTATTTTAGTCATCTGAATTGTGTTAGTCGACGAAAACGTTTTAGTCGGTTTTAGTAGACGAAATTAACACTGATATTGAGTATGGCCCCCTTTTCCTAAAACAGCCCTGACCCATTGAGACATGGACACCAAAGTAACATCAATATGAATGGCAGGACCCAATGTTTCCCAGCAGAACATTGCCCAAAGCATCATACTGCCTCTGCCAACTTGCATTCTTATACCGCATCCTGGTGCCATCTCTTCCCCAGGTAAGTGGCGCACACACACCTGGCCATCCACATGATGTAAAAGAAAACGTGATTGATCAGGCTAAGCCACCTTCTTCCATTGCTTCGTAGTGTAGTTCTGATGTTCATGTGACCATTGTAGTATCTTTTGGCTGTGGACATCGGCCACCATGGGCTTCCCAGCTCCATACACAACAAACTGCGATGCCCATTTTTTTTAGCTTTCACCATATCAACTTCATGGACAACATGTTCATTGCTGCCTAATATATCCCACCGATTTTCAGATGCCATTGTAATGAGGTATTCCCTTTACCTGTCAGAGGTCATAATGTTATGGCTGATCGGTGTGGGTGTGTGTGTGTATATATATATATACATTTAATCTTTGCTTTGGTCAAAAAAGGGAGGGGGATCTTTCTTTAACGGCAGGTTAGGTGCCCGTTCTCACTACCATGTTGCAGAATGCATAGTGCACCATGGTGTGTTGCTGTACCATTTTGAGTGACATCCCCCAAATCTCCAATTTCTTGGAGGTCTTAGGTCTCTTTCAAACAGGAAATCATGCTTACCACCCTACCAATGGTAGTGCACCAACTGACAGGCGTTCAGGAGGCACTACTCCTTCCTACTGATGCCTGCTATTTTTTATCTATTTAATGACAATTTTACATTGTAAGACTGCGCGGCAAATGCAGTCCAAGCTTTTGACTTGTGGTTGTGGTGCAGCCCCATTGATTCCAAAGGTGAAAGAAAAGGTAAACTAACACCTTACACTTTCTCCAACCCCCCCAGTGCACTTACCTCTGTGGTTAATGAACTGTCACTGCCCATGCAGCTGGTGCAGTGGTCCGGGGATTTGAAAACCCCGCTCTTCATCCCCTTCTTTCCTTAGGGTTTCCTGGATGGGTCAGAGGGATTCTGATTGCCAGTAAATGACCATTGAGAATCCCTCTGATCTGTCCTGGAAGCTCTAAGGAAAGAAAGGAAAGAAGACCACCGCACCAGCTGCTTGGACATTGGCAGCTAATCACCCATAGAGGTAAATGCGAGGACCATGGAGTAGGGAAGGCGTTAGCTCACCTTTCTATTTTTGTGAAAAGGCGAACTTACATTTTAAATCTGGGCAGAGGATCTTCAATTAGTGTGGGGCCCTTATTTTGAATGGCATCCCAAGGCACCTTGTCCATGAACCACAACACTTGTCCATTTTAGTGCACCACAAATCACAGATGTGACCCATTGGTACATTATGGTGCCCTGTGTTGAATAAAATACTGCAGGTCTATTCAAACCTGCAACATGGTGCAGTGGAAAACCTTTCAAAATGAATGGGGCTTCCTTACTACAATGCACATTACTACACAAAATAATGTACATGTGAAGGATGCAGTTTTTTTTAATACAGGCAACTCTCATATACCATAGACTAGTTCATGTATGACCAGTTGTGCAGCTCTAGGTAGCATTTGCTAAAACTGCACTGCAATATGTCAGGGAATGATTTGGGGATTTTTTTTTTACTACTGAAACTAAAAATAAAGGACAATTGGGTAGTTGCGGACGAGGTGTTACCGAACTGGGATCAATGGGAAAAAAGGGCTTTATGCTGTATCTGAACTGTTTATTTTGTCTCCAAGCACAAGTGAGCTCAGTCCTGAGAAATCAGTGAGCAAGAGGGGTGTATGGAGCCAGGCAGTCTAGCAGATAAAGACTTGCATTGTGTAGAGCCATCTACATAACTGTGAGATCTTGAGATTGAATTTATTAACAAAGTATGGAAAATGTTTAAAAAATCTTTCCCGAAGCCTACACCCCTTATTTCCTTGTGAACAGTGGAGCTGTATCAGGAACATCAGATAATCCATTTTCAATGTTTCTTTTTTCCCCAAGAAGGTGGTTTATTTTAATTATTGCCATTCCTTAGAAAAAAAAGCCAAAATGATAAAGTGTTCTTAAAGTAGATCTTTATGCAACCACTTGAAGCAAAACTCCAGCCCAAATAAAGAAATAGCCTATTAAAAATAAAACGAAGACCAGCTTTTGCTGCAATACTTGCCTTCATTCTGGAGCTGTCCTCCAAAGTAATCTTTTCCCCCAACTACTGTAGGTATTCAGTCTTCCATGTTGAATGACAATGAAGAAAAAAAACATCCAAGAGGTGCCGGGACTTTGTTGGGAGTTTACAAGGTAGTCAGAGGACAAAAAGATTTAAGCCTAGTTCACATGGGCTAAATGTCGGGCGGCATCGGCCGGTTAAGAAGAAACCATACTGGCCGGCTTCTGTCACAGGGGTAGACCGAAAAAGGTCTGCCGATCAGCTCCCGATCAGGGCTCACAGCCAATGGCTGAGAGTGTTAACCAGAGTGTTTTAGCGGGGGGCTGTCCCCCTGTCAGAACACAATAGAACAGAGGGGGGGGGGGGTCGCTAATAAGTGAATTTGGACCCCTTTATCTTTTGGTCTGGTGCTCCTTCCGTTGGTGCACTTTTTTTCTAGTTCCACATTGAATCACGGCAGCATCATTTAATTCACTTTCTCTGATCCCAGGCTTTCATGTACCTGTCCCCAGCCTGTGAATAGATAATATTGGGAAAGCAGCACAATGATGAGCTCATCCCTTTGTCACTCGCCATTTATCACCATTCTCCATGTCAACACACTACTTGCATTTAAAAATACATTTAAGGCTGGTTTGGCTGTACTTCTCCTGTGGATAACAGGAGTGCAGTTTGTTCTGCACTCATGTGACCTGTTTTCAGCTGACAGTGGGCTGAAACCTGCTGTCGGCTGACATCACAGAGCCAGTCCAGGCTCGGAGAAAGATTGCGACCTTATGGTCGGGATTGAGAACAAGCAGTATCTTTTCACTCAGTGCCCAGTGTCAGTGGCCATCATCCCTATATGTTGTATACAAGAAAAATTCCCCTATGTATGGGACTGTGAATGCCACTGAACACTGTGTTTTGTATAAAAATATCTTTATTTATTCCAAAATATGAACCAAACAAACAAACAGTAACATAAATCAATAACATCACAGGGCATTAAAATATGCATGCATATGACAGACCAAATACCGAACCAAATAGGGGCGCTTAGGTGTACAAGGTGATCATGGAACCGGAACCGACCCTATGCGTTTCGGGCGAAAAAGCCCTTCTTCAGGGGTCACCCAAAGCTCCAGATACAATACCTAGTATATCTAAAAAAAGGAAGAAATGTTTTTAGTATAATATAAAGTGATTAGTCCATATATATATATATGAGTAAGCAAACATAGATATGTCTCATATTTTCAATCTCATAATATATACTCAATATTAATGGACCTACCCTTAGCGTCTAGCCCTACGGATTGGATTGGTCTGTCAGCTAAAAAATGGTATTGCTACCATCAGGAGGAATGCCCAAATTCCCATAGGCCCAATCAAGGGCTACGAAGTCCGTGAGAGCATAAGAGAAGTAGTAGCATCCGCCCAGAGGGACCAGCAGGGCACCACGATGACCGGTAAGAAAATTGGCTCAATATGAACTACTCCCATAAAAGGGAGGGGGATATATTCATATGGCAACCTAATGCACAAAAATGAAGTAAAAAGAGGAGTAAAGAATAAATTAACTGATGATAAGAATTTTCAGCAGCGAATTAGTCACTGTCCCCTTAAAGTGATAAGAGGCAAATATTTACCTGTAATATACAGGGAAGATAAGACCACAGAGGGTCATATGTAGTACAAGTAGTAGTAGTCTTGTATGGGTGAAATCAAAGTGTATATGTATCTGTAGATGTAAAAAATACCGATAGGTGAATAAAATGTAGTATTCAACTATCTTGAATAAAAGGTGGTGACCAAAAGTGTGGTGACTTGATAGTTATATAATCCGTAACCAACATGCACGCCCCAAGAAAAGGAGAGCACAATAGAATTGTGAGAATAGCTGCTGTATATGGGGTGAATATCAAAAAGAGTGAAAACATAGAAAAGATGGTAACCATTTCGCCCCAGAATATGCGTCAATTTAATTCAGCATGGCTTCTGATAAAGCAATACCAATAACTGCCCATGATAATGTTTATCCCAAAAGAGAAGCCAATTTAGGCATATATATAAGCGTCAAAGACGGATTTATGGCGGTATGTATGTATGCATATTCATCTTGGGCAAAGGGTGCCATTTATAAGTCCCAAGTGTGCAACCATAAGCATCTCCATATGGACATTGGAGTATATAGCACTAGACGCATGCCATTAGAAAACAGTGTACAGACCCGTGAGGGTAACAAAGCCAGTTTTAAGAAGAAACAAGTGTACTTGTGAATCATGCATAAAATACCCCCATATAGGGGAAAGAGAGTGCCCATAAGAAACAGAGTGAAGGTATGAAGAGGGAAGATGAATAATACACCTACGTGCCATAATGCTACAATAGTGTCATCCAGTCTGGTAGTAGTGAGAAAGTGAGCTTACCTGTCCCTCGTCTTGCTATGGGCTTGGCATCCTCTGCAAAAGGACGCCAGCCCGAACTGTTGATAAGGGATCGAGCGGACGCCGGCGCATGCGCAGTAGAGGCATGCGGCGTTATCCCAGTGATGTGTGAGCCTATCCGATCATCCGCCCGTGTAGCGCAGACCCCGCCCATCCCGGAAGGAGAGGCTGCGTCTGCGCTCCACGGGCACCGACGCGGGAAACCAGCAGTTCCAAAAGGAACGCTGGTGTAAGTGGGGACAAACCACGAAGGGCTCCCCCTACCTGCGCCGGGGGAATCTACAGCTGGCGCTGGGATGGTGCATGGAAACCTCAGCGAAGGAACTGACAACAAGAAGAAAGTAGGAAAGGGATAAGAAAAAGAAAGAGGAGAAAAAGAAAGATAGAAACAGCAGGGAGTGACCAGGGAGATTGGGGAAGTGCCGTACAAGGCAAACCAAGCTGAATTTTGCATCTGACAAGTAGTTAGTGAAAGATTAGATTGAATCATAGTCCCTAATAATTAAATAGGAATATTTAGTCATGTATTGCGGGGGTCTGACTTGCTGTTAATTTTAAAACAGACCATCCATGGAGAATCCAGTCAAAATTGGAGGGGGGCCACCCAGATGGATCGATATCGGTCTATCACTTACATGTAACAGATTGGTATACCAGATATACCTATAAATATTGTAGTAGTACCACATTTACATTAGCATAGCCTACAAAGATACATCCAGAAACACATATCTGATCTTATACAAAACATATCACTATGTATGATCTACACACAATCATTAGCTTCACATTTAAATATAGCACGCTGTCACAAAAAAGATAATGACTACGGTACCATGATATTGTGGTATTGATTGACAGATATGGTAAAACTCTCTCTATATCTCTCTTAGTCCCGTATAGAAGAATCCAATTGTCACAACATATATGTTTATATATATAGCAGGCAACGTGAGTCATATAATGCCCACATATACCATATACCTAATGGGTAAGAGCCATAATTGGAATATATCAACGATTTTTGTCTCATATGTAAACTCTGTAGGAGACATGCCCATGTGAGAGATTGGATATAGGTAAGTAAAGATGGAAGGGTTTAGAGGTTTTATATTTGTATCCCAATCAGTGGAAAGGAAACGATCCGTATCAAGGGGAAATAGGGTTTCTACTGTTCCCATCCGCCTGAGGCAAAGCCCTCCAGAAAGGGTCGAAAGCTAACAACGTCATTCAAACCCGGGGCTGTGGTGGCATTCAAATCTATAATCCACCGGGTTTCCCGCTGTAGAAGGGTCTTGTTCCAGTCCCCCCCACGGGGGCTGGGGTGGACCCTATCCAAAGCTAGGAATTTAGGTACTGGGGGAATTCCCATGTGCATGTCTCGTACATGTCTACCAAGCGGTAGATCTGGATCTCGTTTTTGCATACTCAATACATGACGATAAATCCGTTTGTGAAACGGTAGTTGGGTCTTCCCCACATAGTAGGAACCACAAGGACAAGAAAGTAGGTAGACCACCCCAGCTGTTTTACAATTCAAAAAGTGGTGTGCTTTGAATATTTTGCCATTGGGGAGACAGATATTGGTGTCTCTGTTTATGTATTGGCAATAATTGCAACCTCCACAAGTGAAGGTCCCAAACCTTTTACATGGGTCTTTACGATATTTACCAACAAATTCACTGCGTGTAAGATTTTAACGCTTTTGTCCTACGGTACGTGATGGACGGTTTTTTTGTGATGTGCGGACCGATGTTTGGGTCACAGCTCAACATGTGCCAGTATTTTTCAATCGCCTTCACCACTTGTCCATGTTGTTCAGAATATTGCATTATGATGCGAGGAAGATTCGCATCAGACACACCTGGCTTAGTCTTCTTATTTTTGAATAGTAGTTCTTGTCGAGTAAATGAATTAGCTCGATTAAACGCCTTTCTGAGGCAGGTTTTAGAGTAGCCTCTTTTAGATAGGCGTTTCCTTAAGTTGTTGGCCTCAATTCTAAATTGTATGTCGTTTGAGCAATTTCTGCGTATCCAAAGATATTGACTAAAAGGTATGGATCTGACAAGTGGTGTGGGATGGGAGCTGGTTGCATACAAGATAGTGTTCGCAGATGTGGGTTTGCGGTATAGGGTAGTTTGTAAGTTACCCAGAGTATCTTTCTCGATTGTGATATCGAGAAAATTGATAGAATTTGAGTCAAAGCTCATAGTAAACTTTAGGTTGAAATCATTGATATTCATCTGAGCGATACCCTCAACAAGCTCGTCCGCAGAGCCGTTCCAAATGACCAAAACGTCGTCGATGTTGCGGTACCAAGTCAGAATGTGACTTGTCCAGCTTGTAGGCGAATCGTCTGATAGTAATTGGCGCTCCCACTCCCCCAGGTACAGGTTGGCATACGATGGGGCACATGAGGTCCCCATCGCTACCCCCTGCACCTGGAGGTAGTGGGAGCCATCAAATGAAAAAATATTGTTGGTAAGTATGAACCTAAGGCCCTGCACGAGGAACCCATTGAGGTTGCTCTGATGTCTATCAGATTGAGACAAAGTTTTTTGGATCACTTGGATGCCCTGTTGGTGTGGTATCGAGCTGTAGAGTGCTTCTACATCGATAGCCACCAACAGGGCATCCGGAGGAATCACAGTGGATTCCAACATCTGAAGTAAATGAATTGTATCCCTAACGTACGAGGGTAGACTCTGCACGTAGGGGCGTAGTTTAGAGTCAATGAATTTGCTCAAGTTCTATGGTCGGGATTCACCCACATGCCTGGACCGAATCATGTGCTATAGATATATTGCTCAATCGCTCAGTTCTCAGAGCTCCCTGAGCAGAGAGCTGGGGTGACTGTCAGTCACTGGCTCTCTGCTCTGCCCCCCCCCCCCCCCCCAATGCACACTGGAGAACTGGGCTGTGGAGGGGACAGGAAGGTCGGCTCTAGCTCTCAGCAGAGCAGAGAGCCAGTGACTGACAGTCATCAGCTCATTAGCTCTCTGCTCAGGGAGCTTTGAGAACCGAGCGATCGGCGCTGTTTGATAGCTCAGTGTTAGAACCGGTGGGGAACAGATGGTGCATCCACCTAGGTAAGTATGATCCCCCCCCCCAAAAAAAAAACATACTTCTCTTTTATTGATATATTAATGAGGACAGAGCTGGATTAATGTGTGCATTTTTATCTGCTTACATTTTTAGCTTTAAATACACAGTTAAAATACATATATGTAAACTTTGTTGCCTTCTAAAATATTTGTATTTTTTGTTCAGCCATTATTATGCTTCACACACAATCACTATCCAATGTGGCATGGGGGTTACACCATTATAGGTTCTTCTTGCCTAGACACCCCCCTCCCAAACCCACTGCATATACAGCCAACCCATTTCAGGGTTTTCACCCTTACTCAGGGCTTCAAGATGGTAATGGATCCCTGAAGAAAGGGGAAATAACCTAAGCACAGGGTTGACAACGTTTCTTTCTCATCACCACACTTCCCACAACTTTCAGAGACTAAGCATTCCAGATGCTTCCCATGAGTTGAGCAAGGAATCTTCACTGCAATATCTGACTCCACATTAGCATGGAGCCAAAATGATTTATCCACTTGATAAATCCAGAGCTGCCTCATTAATTGACTCCCACACTCCTGTTCCAGAGATTAGCTGTAAGAACTTAGATTTCCCATCACTTTCTGAAACAGAGAGGTTAGGTCTGCCCTGGAGAGACACAGACAGAAATAAAACCCTGATATAAGTCCTCGTAAGATAGATCTATCGCACCCGTTCCTGGAGAAGGCAAGAAGTAAGCCAATGCTGTAGCAACTACCAGCTGGAGACCGGTAACATCATAGGTCAAAGCATATATCACCAACACACTATTAATCTACATGATAACGTCCAAATGTTTAATAAAGTTATCATATCACAGCGATAAAGATGCAGGACCCATTCATCAGGTATGTGACAAAGGGGAAACGTTGCACCTACATCCAAACACAGAGGGGCTTTAAAAATGTATACACACTTCAACATAAAAAAAAATATATGCATACAAATTTTATTATTAGATTTACTGTATATAAACATCAAAGGGTAGCTGTAAGTTATGTTTGAATTATGCAATCACATTAGGTGCTCAAAGTGGTCACCATTAGCATCCAGACACTTTTGTTTTTGGCAAACTACTGCATTAACAACATTGACTAGAGCGTCCACAGGAATTGTTCTGCATGATGTTTCAATATCTTCCCGTAGTGCAGTCAGTGTAGGTGGTTTTCTACAGTACACCACAACCCCACAGATAGAAATTGAGGGGTGTTAAAATGTCACTAGACCCCAGGGCTGCTGTTAGAAATTGCGGGGCCCCGTACAGACTACGTGGCAGCCCCCCCCCCCCAAGAAAATATTAAAGATATATTTAGCTAAAATTACAACAAAATCACTATTAGCAGACACAAATACTGTATAACATAACTCGCATAATTCCTGCTAAATCAAAAAAAAAATATAGAAAATAGAAAAAGAAGATGAGATGAGAAAAATATACAGGCTGGGCAGTTGGAGCTCAGTGATCAGAGAGACAGAGAGAGAGAAACAAAGTTACAATTTACAAATAAACTCCTGAGCAGAGATAAGTGCTGGGAGGGGGGGGGGGGCACACAAGGGAGGGGATTAATGAGGGACAACTGTCTTCTTTCTCAACAGATAAAAGCTGATAGCAGGGAGAGGGACAGATCAGATTCAGGTGCTGGAGGAAGATGTTTTTGTTGTCCATCACTAATCCCCCTCTCTGTGTGGGCCCCCCTGTGTGCTCGGGCCCCCTACAAGAGGGCTGGTGGTCCCCCTATCAGCGGCCCTGCTAGACACACAACAGTAAAATCAGTCTGTATACACAATAAAGCATGCTTGTTAAACTCACTGTGTATAAAGGCTGTTTGATCATGCCTCTCTGATCCTCCTCTTCTTTAACTAACTCCAATCCATCTCGTGATAGAACAGCGCATTAGGAATCAGGCTGCACATGCTCAGTTTGGTGTATATTGCTACATAGTTTTTTGGGGGTTTTTTTCATGGGAGACTGCATGTGATCAGCACAGGGCCAATCAGCACTGTCCAGACATGTCCAGACAGAGGATCATGGGAGAATGAAAACTCCTCCTACAAGCTTTAAGCGGAGACTGATGCAAGTCACAAGATTGCTATATACTGAGGATCAGAAAATGTATTTAGCAGTTTATATTTACTAAAATAACTGGATTTCCATGTTCTGTGTACTGAAGGAGACCAGATATATTCAATGCAGGCTCCTGCGTTTAGTAACACTATAAGTCCGGGGAACATGGAGGGAATTCAGCAGCAACTCTATATCCTATTCAACATCCTGGCAGAATGTCATCGAGGTAGGCTCTCACGTCCTGGTGGTAGGTGGTGCGCCATCTTGCTGGAAGTAAAATTACTCATCCGCATAAACCGCACGAATGGCCAGTTACATGATGACATCAACAAAGGTGCAACTACTGACACCTTCGGTGGAAACCTAATACTACACATTGCTGCCATAATTCAATTCAGGTTTAAAAAAAAAAGGCACAGATAACTCTTGAAGTGTATATACATTTTTTTTGGGCCCCTCCATATATCCAAAGTTTATATTTAAACTTTAGGTGGCATTCTCTGCATTAAGGTAAAAAAAAAAAAAAATGTTTTAATGGTAGCACAGCCCCCAGCCCCCCAAATACTCACCTAAACCTGATCTGGATCCAAGGCTGTGCACGTCTGCAGCAGCTCTTCTCCCCAGCCCCTGGTCTCAGATGCTTGGCTGAGAGCAGATGGAGCCATTGGCTTCTGCTGCTGTCAATCAAAATCTGTCAGCAGAGAGCGGGGGGCGGGGCTGAGCCAGGCTGTGTGTCTGAATAGACTCAAGTAGCCCAGCTTGGGATCAAGCACGCACGGGTGTCCCAATGGGAGGCAGCTTCCTGGGGGCACTCAGTGAGAGGGGAGAGCCAGATGCGGGTACCTGAGAAGAAGAGGTTCTGGGCTGCTCTGTGCAAAGCCATTGCCATTGCACAGAGCAGGTAAGTATAACATGTTTGTTATTTAAAAAAAAAATAAATAAAAAGCAAACCTTCCCAATCACTTTAAGGCTCCATTCACACTACCGCGACTTGTCAGGCGACTTGTCAGCCTGACAAGTCGCGGTCCCTTGCGGTCCATGCAGTGCTACAGGACCCGTTCTAATAGGAGCGACACAAGTCGCTCCGACTTAGAAAAAGGGTCCTGTACTACTTCGGGGCGACCTCGGAGCGACTTGCATAGACATTCATTATATGAAGTCCAAGCAAGTCGCGCCGAAGTCGCGGTGCACGGGACTTCACAGGTCGCCCCCGAAGTCATGCAGAAGTCGTGCCGCTTCAGTGTGAATGCGGACTTAGTGTATTTGCTAGCAAGTTAAAAAACAAGAACTAACCCACTGACTCCTGTTTCTGGAAACACTAGCGGCTTGGCTCTCATGTTGGTTCTTTGACTTCAATACTTTTTAAGTCTCAAATACAGTTGACTTTAAAGACAATAAATTCTACATTATTGTTTATCCTTTATTGGTGGCAAACTTGTTCCATGTGGTAGCTCAAATGCATTGAACCTAGACATAGCCAGGCAAATATTTTCATTTATTAAAAGAGTTATAGACCCCAGAGAGAGAGATAGCATTTTGCCCCTGTACAAATCATTAGTAAGACTTCTCCTGAAATATGCAGTTCAGTTTTGGGCACTTGTTCATGAAAAGGATATTCGGGAACAGGAGAAAGTGCAGAGAAGGGCAACCAAACTGATAAGAGTCATGGAGGAGCTCAGTTAGGAAGATAGATTAGAAGAACTGAATTTATTCTCTCTTTCGAAGAGTAGAGTAAGGATGGGGGGGGGGGGGTATGATTAACATGCAGAAATACGTAAGTGCTCTATATAGTAAACTTGGAGTACAGTTAATCACTTTCAGGTTATTACTGAGGACAAGGGGGCACTCTTTAGGTCTGGAGGAAAGTAGATTTAACCTTCACATACGGAAAGGCTTCTTCACAGTAAGAGCTGTAAAAAAGTTGAATAGACTCCCTCAAGAACTAGATCTGGCCAGCTCAGTAGAATGTTTCTAAGTGCACAAAATATAACTTGATATTAATATTTAGAGATAAAAATGACATGAGTAGTTGATCCAGGGAATATCTGATTGCCTCATAGTGGATCAGGAAGGATTTTTTTTTTTCCCCCACTGGGGTAAATTGGATCATGCTTTCTTTTTTTGCCTTCTTCTAGATCAGCTGTGGGTGTAGGATTGTGATTAGGGAGGTTTTCTATTTGTGAGTGTGTTTTTTTTTTTTTTTTTATGGTTGAACCATATAGACTAGTGTATTTTTTCAACACGGCTAACTACTGTATGTAACTAGTTGTTTAAGAATAAAACCCACAATGGTAGCCCCTTATTTCTTCCATGACAGGTGTACTTTAAAGGTAGCCAGTTGTTTAATGTTGCTATATGAACACAATTACCATTTAAATATATATATCTATATCTATTTATATATTTATATTTGCTGGCATAATGCCTCTTTGTAAGTTGACTCCATTGGTTTTCGGCCATTCTCGCTGATGTAGCTTACATCCGAGCTTTTACATTAACGGTAATCCTTTCTTTTTACAGACACGTAGTAATCGCGGGGTTTGTAATAGACAGCTGTTGTTTGAAATTGTAGACTTGCTAAAATAGGTAATGATGACACATTAAATCACATACACCATTTGGCTTTTTAATTAGCTCCATAATGACATTGGAAAAAGTAATACTCTGATGAACATGTATACGCCAACATAAATAGCGATTAAACAATAGATAGACCATCCTGCATGTGGGAAAATACTTTTCAGACACCACACAGTCAGGATTGTGCTGAGCTGTGATATTACTGAATACATTCTACCTTGTATTACTTACAGAAGATGATGAGGCAAAAGAAAACTTCAGTTTAACACATTTATGTATTATTCAAAGAAACAAAGGCTAAATTTAGAGCATATCTAAAACCAAGAACAAGATTTATTGTATTGCAGCTTAGCAGCCCTTAGTTTTGGTGGCTGCATTCATTTTATGTATTTATTTTTCTGCTTTTTTCCTTTATTTTAACGTGGTGATCCTACCACCTTTTGTCCTATGGTAGACAGGTAAATCAGTCCCAAAACCTCACTCACAGAAGTACATACTTGCCAACTGTCCTGTTTTTGCCGGGACAATCGTGGCAAATAGGAGCCTATCCCGGGAAATTTACATTGTCCCGGCAAGCGCCCATTAATCGGGCTGCCCATAAATGCCTGTTACAGGCAGCCAGTGCCCGTAACAAAAATGATTGCGGGCCGACATCGTAACTGGGCATGCGCCGATCTGACACCTGCCGGGCTCGGGAAAGCTCGTACAAACATGGCCGGGCGGGCGCATGCGCAGTTACGTAATGGCGCCGCCTGGCGCCATTTTTAAATCAAAGGCACTCATTCTCGCCAGCGCCGGCTGCCACAGCAGAGCAGAGAAGGACCCCTGGAGAGTGAAGACACATTCACAGACATGAAGGTAGGTAGGATGAAAGCAACAATCTTATGTGCAAAAATATCTGGTAACATGACATGTGAATAAAGTGTCAAATGTGCTCAGGTGTGACCATACGAAAAATGTAATATGTAAATATAAAGTGCAAGGTGTAAATAAGTACGATAAAACCTAATTATACCAGATAGTATATTTAGGTTTTATCGTTCTCATTTACACCTTACACTTTACATTTACATATTACATTTTTTGTATGGTCACACCTGAGCACATTTGACACTTTAGAATTGCAGGGAATTGTGATGAGGATTGTAAACTTTAGGCAGAAGTAGTTAAGCTGAATGGGAAAATTATTCCAACTCTGCTACTTTGGCCTTAAGTTTGAAATTCCCTTTTCAATTTCCTGTAATTATCTCTTTATTGAGTAGACACTATAATCTGATGATAAGTAGGCAGAGAATAATTATGTGGAGTGGGTGGAGCTTCAGGGAAGTGGGTGTGGTAAATAATTGATAGCTGTGCTGCAAAGTGTCCCTGGAATTTTTTTTCAAATGTTGGCAACTATGGAAGTAGGCAATATAAATTGTTGCTGAAAAAACTAAAGTCTGTCAAGTTCAGCTTATTCTAAAAATTGTCTCAATGCTCTTACTGTTGATCCAGAAGAAGACAATGCAAAACACCAGTGAGGCAACTTTCAATTTATTCTTACAATGAGAAGGGGGGAGGGGGTCCCACTTGACCCCATCAAAGGCATCTCAATCCCATCCTACTAATTATAACTGGAGATGCTATTACTGGTAAGAAAGGCATCCAGTCTACATTTAGATTCATTACCACCTTCTCTAGGGAAATTCAAAGTCTGAGCATCCTTACAGGACAATTGCCAAAGTAAGCCATGGGGTCACCACAACAGGACAGGCACATAAAGGAATCCCTATCTCCATTGCTTCTGCCAGAAACATCTACTATGGTGCAAGGCTGCCATTGTCTACATTTCTGACTGCAGCAAACCTACCCTAATATATGAGAATGAACACCTTCAGAAACACCAGTTGTATAAATAAGAATGGCCTCTTTATTGTAATACAAAGATTAAAATGATTAAACTCCCGGAGTAGCAAAACATCCCCAAACAATTGGTTTCATGTCTTAAACAAATATACCTCTATGCATATTCTATTGACAGGACAAATATACCTCTATGCAAGACCAGTTTTGGGGCCTCCATTTAACTACTGGCTAAGCAAAAACACGTATTCACTGTGTATCGATTGACAACTAGATGCAAGTAAGCTACAGTATGTCCAAATCTATTTGACAATTAGAGGATTCCCAGCATCTATCTATGTTTCAGAGGGCCCTTCTGAAGTTTTTTGGTCCACCCCTAACTTTGTGGGAATGCTATAAGGCCCAAACAAGCATGTTTTTCCAATATCTTAAGACATTTTTACAGGGTCACTCAATCCAAAGTTGATATTTTAGTTATGAGTGGATGGTGGAAGGCTGAATAATCAACTGGGTTCTTATAACTGCTGGTCACCAGCAGGTACTAAGAGCCAAACATTTGTTAGGGGGATCTTTGCAGAATTTGGCTGTACCTGGTGATGAACCTTGGACTGTCATTTTTAGCACAGGCAAACCTACATATAACTGAACTTTCCTGATAACTAGAAATAGCATAGCATACTCCAACACAGGCATATAGGAATTTGGTAGATTAACAGTGGTATAACCTTGGAATACAGCTCTGGAACAATGAAGTGTAACTATTGGCAAAATGTTTGTAAAAGCTTATTTCTAATAAATGGAACAAGTCCCTTTATATTCATTCATATGTTAAATACTGTACACAGTTATTCTGCCAGTCCATGACCCTTCCTCCAAAGCTAGGTGCGTGTGTACATAGTTGTTAGTGTAGGTAAATTGGCCTGGCTGAGAGCCATGCCTGGGTTACATCTGGATCAGGGCTGAGTGGCTCAGGGAGACTGGATAACTCAGCAAGCAGCACTCTTTGGAAACTTGGAGAAGCTTTCAGAAGTAGAGGGTGGAGTTTAGGAGGAACTGCTGGGAGTATTGATGAGGGCCCCAGCCAATCCCCAGCAAAGTGGGCTGGCAGGGGTCCTAAATACTAAGGGGTCATGCCAGCTGGGGCAGTAGGGTGGAAGATAGAGGAGGAGTGCTGAGGAGGCTGTCGATGGCCCTTGAGGGTGCCACCTAGTCTGGGGGGGGGGGGGTGACCTTGGGCCTATAGCTCTGGTGCTGGAGGAACCCTCTACAACACACCGAGGAAATTCTTCCTGGAGGCATGGGAGCAAGGAGAGGACAGCACATCCAGGAGTTCTCCACAGGAGTCAGCTGGGTTGGCTGGAGAGTGAGCAGTCTGGGAGGACGGAGGAGAAGTAGCCAGGAGGGCTACTAAAAGGGGCAGCTGCAGCCAGGCAGGCTGGCAGTGCTTGATGAGGTGGTGCTGGGATCAGTAGCCAAAATTTAAGGGGGCCTCGGGTTCCTGCCTATAACTGGCTGTTGCTCTAAGATCTGACTGAGTGCTGTGTCAGGATCATCTTTTTGTCAAGTGTGCCAGTGGAGTTCTGCAAGCATTTTTGCTGGAGGAGTAAAGGAGTGTATAGACTGTATGTGGGAAGGTTGTCCCTAGAGTTATCTGAGGTCAAGCGGGCATCCCATAATATCCCTACCCCCCGTCAAAGTTTTATCCCCTCAATGAAATACAAAAAAAAAAGTGCTGGACTGTTTTCTGACTCTGGGAGACTGTAGAGGTTTGGTGTGCCTGGCTGTGCACGGTGGGGGATCCCATTTCACCTGCTGCTCCTACATGGGGTGCGCTGCAGTGGCAATGCTGTTTACCCGCAGAAAATTCACTTTAGGTTTGCCTCTCTGCACAGAGAGGCACAGGATCTGGTGGAGGAGTTCAGTCCTCCTGTCTGCTGCTGACTGCAGAGACAAGGTGGAGGTAGAGATGAGGGGGGTGCTGCAGCTGGAGGAGAAGTGTGAGGGCCACATGAAATGGCCTGGCAGGCCGCATTCAGCCCACGGGCCTTGTGCTTGACTCATGTGCTCTAAACCCTTTGTGTATCTGGGCCCTATTGCAACTGCATGTTCTGCCATGATTATAGTGGCACCCTCGCTTTAAAGCGTAACTCCCCTTTTGTTGAAAAAAAAAACATTACCCTCTGACAGGGCTGTTGAGTCGGAGTCGAGGAGTCAGAGTCTGAGGAAATTTTGGGTACCTGGAGTCGGAGTCGGAAAACAATGCATCGACTCCTACTAAATTTAGATTGGAATTTAAAAAAAAAGCAAGTTTAAATGTCCCAATTCACAAAAAGTTATAATTAATGACTTAGTATAAGGAAACTTATAATTGAGGAGGCCAAATGTAAAAAGGAAGAACTACAGAAAGTTCTTAAAGGACGTTTTGTCTTCCTTAAAATGGATACATGCACACATCACAGAGTCAATTATTTTGCTATTAATGTTAGATTTGTGGATGAAAATAACAAAACAATAACACGGACCCTCGGATTAAAGGACACTCAGGCACATCACACCAGTGATAACCTTCAGAACGTAGTGGAGGGTGTTCTAGAAGGTTTTGAAATTACAAAGGAACAGATTTTATGTGTTGTGACAGATAACGCTTCTAACATGTTGAGCACAATTGAGAAGATGAACGCAGATGAAGAAGGTAACAAACAGATATTAGAGTTAGAGGAAGACAGCTCTGCAAGTATTGGAGAAAGTTTAGAAACTGAAGAGAATGCTGACATTTTTTTAGACAACTTTGTTGAAGAAGCATTGAAACTTGCTATTATTCATCATATGCGATGTGCTGTTCATACACTGCTACTTGCCATAAGTCCCGGTTCACACTTCTGCGATGCGGGAACGCTGCGAATATGCAGCGTGTTCCCGCATAGCATCCGCACATCTGGCAGTTCACACTGCCATATGCGATACGCAGGGGGTGTAAATTAAAAGTTAATGACACCCCCAGTTGCGATCGCATATCGCAGTGTGATCTGCAAGTACGCACAGAATCCGACCGCACAAGTGTGAACCACTATGCGATCCGATTCTACTGCGGCTCAAAAAAAGCCTCATGTGCATGTTTGGTGCGGATACAGTGCGAATTCAGCCATACAAAGTGTATGGCTGAACTCGCATCCGCACATCAGATTGCATGTAATTAGGAGCAGTGCGCCCTGAATTACATGCAATCTCTGCAAACGCGGAAGTGTGAACCGGCACTAAGAGATGGATTAAAAGATCGCCATGCAGCTACACTAATTGGCAAATTACGGCAAGTAACTGTTGCAGCCAGGGCCCCCGGAAACAGATGCAATTTTGAAAAGACGTGCAGGAAAAGGAGCCATTTTGGATCAAACAACTCGCTGGGGAAGCACTTATTTAATGGTGAAGCGTTTGCTTGAACTTAAAGACTTCATAGGAGAAATGGACAATGAAAATCTTGCATTAACTGAAAGCCAGTGGACACAAACAAAAGAGCTGGAGAACCTTCTTTCTCACCCCTTCACTGTCACCAAGAGGTTGCAATGTGACGATCTAACCCCGGATAAATTCCTCTTGGAATGGAAGAGACCGTTATATCGCCTGAACAAAAATGGAGGGTTAATAGCTGAGGGCATTGCATCTTCAATGATGAAAAGAGAGAGTCTTTTGCTTGAAAATGAAATCTTGTTAGTGGCTATTTATGTCGACCCAATGAGCCGACTTTTGTTGAACAGTGAACAGACTGCTACTGGGAAAAAGGCCCTCTATGATGTAGCAGTTCGCATGAAGGGATTACGACCTGAAATACCTCCACAGGATGAAGTTCTTTTAACCTCCCTGGCGGTATGATTCTTTTGGATTTTAGGTGCTGAAAGCGGTACCATTATTTTAGGTGCTGAAAGCATGTAATTCTTGTGAATGAGCAGCCCAAACCAACTGTATACATTTATTATACATATTATATATATATATATATATATATATATATGTATGTATACATATATTATGTATACATATATTATATATATATATATACGTATATATATATATATATATATATATATATATATATATATATATATAATGTATACAGTTGGTTTGGGCTGCTCATTCACAAGAATTACGTGTGTATATATATATATATATATATATATATACGTGTGTGTGTATATATATATATATATATATATATATATATATATATACATATATATGTATATATATATATATATATATATATATATATAATATGTGTGTGTGTATATATATATATATATATATATATATATATATATATATGTATATGTGTATATATATACGTATATATATATATATATACTGTATATATATGTATATATATATATACTGTATATATATGTATATATATATATATATACATATATTTACATAAAAAGTACAGTAAAACTGCAGGAAAGGGCACTGGGGGGTAATGTAATGTGATTTTATTTTATTTTGAACGATATCAGTGTGTTTGGTGCATTTTACATTCGAATTTGCCGCCGGTTCCACCCCCCGGCGGACGTCACGTCGCCGGAGACGGAAGCCGGGGCTCGCAGACGATCGGGAGAGAGCTCCGCCGCCGCACACCGCTCGCAGACATCGCTGGATCCCGGAGAAAAGGTAAGTAAAACCTCCTCCAGCATCCAGCGATCTTCCTAGCGCTACCCCGAGTGTGACTCGGGGTTACCGCTTTTGGCACTAAAATCTTACCCCGAGTCACACTCGGGAATACCGCTAGGAAGGTTAAGAATAGTGGTAACTCAGGATCATCTTCTTCAAACGAAGAATTAGACTTTGATTCCTTCTTAGACAAAATGGAAGTTGCTAAAGGAAAGCGACGTTGCATAAGCATTACAGAACCAGTAAATGTCCAAATACAAAAATTCCAACATGAGTTTTATAAAGCACTAAAAGAAGTTGAAAAGTATGATCGCTCATCAAAACTTACTGTTGAAGAAGCCATCCTTGTTTATCCAGAGATCGTTAGTGATGTGGCCAGAATAGTTACTGCAATACCACCCACCCAAGTCAGTGTCGAAAGATTAATACATATTTATACAGAGGAGTTGGAGTCGGGGAGTCGGAGTCGGAAGTAAAAAAAACTGAGGAGTCGGAGTCTCAGTCTCAGTGATCTACAGTATGTACATTGCAAGGATTTTAACAAACTTTGTTGCAGATTACTACCTTTTTTTCTTCTGAAGAAATTTCTGTGTGTTTGTCTGTGTCCATGTGTGAAAGTGAACCTAGTGGGAGTGGTTTTTATAATTATCAATTACCTGCTGCAGCTGCAGAGCACTAATGAGGAAACCTGCTTGGCCTTCATCCCTTTATACGTATTCCTGTTAGGAGTATCTCACCAAAATTGACATTTCTGTTACAGGGGATGCCTTATATCTGACTTGTATTAGTGCAGACTTCTGGGAAAATCAGTGAGCCAATCACAGAAGCAGGAAATTATGTTTCTGGGGTGTGGTCAGTAAACATTCCGTGTACAGAACAGCTCCAGGTAGCCATATTGCATTGCATTTTTAGAAAATGACAGCTCTGCAGATTGTAAAGAAAAGGTAATTTTTAATAATATTCAATTACAATATGACTTGTGTCGCGCTTGTATGCACTATATTATTTTTTCTTTGTTTGCTATTTATTTTCCCCACGAAAGTGTAGGCATAAATACAAATATTTATCTCATATTTGTATTATTATTTGACTTGCTTTTATGCTGTAGAAGCTACAGACACAAGGGAAGTGTCATGTTGTTCCATAGGTCTAATATAAGTGAGCCAGTCACCATTCTGGGTACATACTGTATTGTGTTTATTTTTGCAATGGAGAGTGCCTATACAGTAAAGGTTTGTTGTGTGTTGCCTCCCTCATCCTGCCTTTGTGTTCTCGAAAAATAAAATGTCTGTTCCTTTGATAGAATTGTACTCTGGTTTTGCAAATGGCATTTCCTCATTTTCAGCATACATTTGGCATTCAAGAGGTGGAATGTGCTGTAACTGCAGATGTTTGAAGAACTCCCGATGACCTAAGTAGAAATTCTTAAGAAGTGTGCCCAGTTTTATTTCATTTTTTAAAGTAAATGTTAAATGACTCCCATAAAAAAAAAACAAAGCATTGGGGTTGATTTACTAAAACTGGAGAGTGCAATATCTGGTGCAGCTGTGCATAAAAATCGATCCGCATTTTTGTTTTTGTCACAGCTTAATTGAACAAGCTGAAGTCAGAAGCTGATTGGCTACCACGCACAACTGCAACAGATTTTGCACTCTTCAGTTTTAGTAAATCAACCCCATTGCATAAAAATTATGGATTTGTCGAACTTCTTAAATAGAATTGATAAATCCAAGATATGACATCTTGAAAATGCTGTACATGTGCCTACCTCTTTCTTCGCACCTAGACGATTGACCGCAGAGCTTACACTGAACAAAAAAGGGGAATCTTTTCCTACTTACATAGTTTCATAGTTACATAGTAGGTGAGGTTGAATAAAGACAATAGTCCATCCAGTTCATCCTGTGTCGGTGTGTGTGGCCTTAATCATCTTGCATACCCCTGAATGTTCTGATTCTTGAGATGTACGTCTAAGAGTCTTTTGAAAGCCACCATACTTCCCGCAGAAACCACCTCTTGTGGTAGAGAATTCCACAATCTTGTAGCCCTAACAGTAAAGAACCCCCCACGTTGCCTGAGGTTAAAACGCTTCTCCTCCAGTCGCATTGTATGCCCTCGAGTCCTCATGCAATCCTTCCGACTGAATAGCATTTTTTCTATGCTGAGATCACCATTGAGATATTTATAAATTGCTATCATGTCCCCTCTCAGGCGTCTCTTCTCCAGGGAGAATAAATCAAGCGATTGCAGACGCTCTTCATAATTCAGGTCCTCCAATCCCCTAATTAGTTTAGTTGCCCTTCTCTGGACCTTCTCCAGAAGAACTTTTGCTCTTGTTACAGACCTCTTTAGCTCTTACATGCTAAGTAGCTATAGAAGTAGGCATTTCGTAAAGTCCCCCATGATTTTTTTTTTTTAAAGCAGTTCTGGATGAAATACCTTTTTTCCATTACTTTCCCCTGTAGTACTTCTTCTTTGCCACAAGAACATCTTAGTCCTCTGGCTCAAATGAAGCCCAATATTATTCAACCTAAAAAAAAAAAAAACTGAGGACAAATGTGATAGCTGGGCATCATGGAACCCCCCCCCCCCCCGGTTTCCTACATTTACAGTGTATTCATGCAGGGACCAGTGCTGATGTTATCATGTCAGCACCACTTGCAGTATCATTGAGGATCGCACACTGGCGGGGGAAGATCCAAAGAGGAATAACCCCTTGAACACCAAGTAACCAGGCTAAAGACATATGGAAAAGATACATATAAAAACATAAAATATACAAAGGGAACCTTAAGAGGGGAGTGCGGGGTCCTCTCGTGCGGGGGGGGGGGGGCTCTCTCAGAAATATAACCCCATAAATAAAAATTGTTGCTTTATAGAAGGTGTTACTTGTCTCATATTGCAATAGGATTATGTAGACCATGTCTAAATAAGGAAATCTTGTCATTGCCAAGATTTCAGCACAGGTAGTTCATGGACAAAAATGGCCTAAAACTCTCAAGATTTATTAGGTAAGTGTGGATCTGAAGACCTCAAGTTAAGATTAGGGATCAGGTATGGGTTAAAGTAAACCAGTACTTAGTAAGTAAGAATGTTGTCATTGCTGGTCTCCTAATCATTAGCCAGCTGGCAGTTATACTAACCCAATGGCTCTAGCATCTTAAAGCAAACCTGCCAAGTTATACAAATCTAGAGGAAATCCAGATAAAAGGTCCCTGTAACAGAAGAGTATTTATACTATCCTCTCTGGCAGCTTTGGTCTTCTACCTTCCCTCCGTTCTTGTGCTATAGCCTCCGTGATACTCTTTGGCATTCAAAACTGACGGAAGTATCGGATGACTTTATCCCCCAGTGAGCACTATAGTTTTATTATCCAACCCCTAAATCACTACAGGACACAGAAGTGATGTGGAGATCGAAGGATGGAACCACAGTGGGGGATACAGATGTCCTACACTACTTGAATTCTGTAGAGTCTTACAGAAGCTACAACTTTGAAACTCAGGGCAAGTAGGATACATGAGTCAATGGAGAGGTGATTATACTACCTCTTCCATTGCAGAAACCTTTCATTTGGATTTATTTTTAACTAGACTGGCTCACTTTGAAGTATGTCTGAAGGTATTTTTTTTCATTTTGAATGCCGAGTAAGATATAATTAAAGCATGAAGATTTTTTTTTTTTTAACATCTGTGTCTTATTCTTGGGATTCCCGTTTACTCTTTCCACAGATCATTTGAAAGATCAGATACTGTTGTTGGATAAAAAAGACTTTGATTGCTGTTTACGTTCCAATGCATTCCAGAGTCATTTAGCAGAGAGATCAGGACCCTGTGCAGGCCACTCAAGTTCCTCCATGCTATATTCAGCAGACCACGTCTTTATGGGGTTGACTCTGTGCACAGGGACACAGCCCTACTGGAACAGAAAAAGTGTGAACACCTCTCTAGGTCAGTCTCCCATCTCCGCCTCCACTAACACACTAACCAGGTGCTGGCCCCGTCCATCACGAATTCCAATGGGAAAAAATAAATCTGATTGGCCGCACATCTAGTAAAATCCCCTTTATTTCAGCAAGTCCATAAAAACAATTCCAAAAACACAAATAGAGAGGAACAGCACCACCAGCTAATGTGTTTCATGCTCACTCAGCGCTTAGTCATAGCTCACAACTATGAGTAAGCGCTAAGTGAGTGTGAAACCCATTAGCTGGTGATGCTGTTCCTCTCTATTTGTGTTTTTGGAATCGTTTTTATGGACTTGCTGAAATAAAGGGGATTTTACTAGCCAATCAGATTTCTTTTTACCCATTGTAACAGAAAAGGGACTTACCCAAACTCTTGCCAGAAGGTTGGAAGCACATAATTGTCTAAAATGTGTTTGCTGAAGCTTTAACACTATCTTTCATTGGAAACACCCAAACTCGATAGTTTGGAAGGGTTTCCACTTTCTTTTGGCCATTAACCACTTAAGCCCCGGAAGATTTTACCCCCTTCCTGACCAGGGCCTATTTTGCGATTTGGCACTGCGTGACTTTAACGGACAATTGCGCGGTCGTGCGACGATGTACCCAAATGAAATTGACGTCCTTTTTTTCCCACAAACAGAGCTTTCTTTTGGTGGTATTTGATCACCTGTGCGATTTTTTGATCATGCGCAATAAACAAAAAAAAGCATAAATTTTGCAAAAATAACAATATTTTTCACATTTTTTTATATGAAATTCCCCCCAAAAAATGTAAAAATCCACATTTTTTAACATTTTAGGCCAATTTGTTTTCTGCTAGATATGTTTGGTAAAAAAAAAAATCACAAAAAGCGTATTTTGATTGGTTTGCGCAAAAGTCATTGCGTTTACTAACTAAGGGAAAGATTTTTGTCATTTTTATTGTTTTTTTTTTAACGAGTAATGGCGGCGAGCTGCGATTTTTTTTGCGGGACTGCGACATTGCGGCGGACAGATCGGACCCTTGACTGACATTTTTGGGGGTACCAGTGACATTTCTACAGTAATCAGTGCTATACATATGCACTGTTACTGTAAAAATGACACTGGGAGGGAAGGGGTTAACTTTATTGGAGAGGGAGGGGTTAAGTGTGTCCCTAGGGGCGTGTTTCTAACTGTCATTGGATGTTGCTGTGTGTGTAACAGCACAGATCAACGGTCTTACATAGCAGGACCGAGTGATCTGTGCTTTTACACAGGGAATGACGGGCGGCTTTGTTTACATTAGCCGCCTGCCTTTCTCCCTCTCTACCCGATGATCGCGAGTGACCGGCGGGCATCGGGTCCGCCGGTCACACGCGCCGGCTTCTTCGGGTACGAGCGGGGGCGGGAGCGCGCCTCCGGCCTCGCCCCCTATTCGCTCCCAGGCTAGGTACCGGTACGTCACTTTGCCTGGGAGGGGCTGACCGCCGCCGTATATAGTCGGGCGGCGGTCGGCAAGTGGTTAAGTGTATAGTATAAAACCATGGAGTGAAAGAAACCTCTTCTGCACGCTCCATTAGATTACAGAATACAAACACGTTATTTGCACAGCCAATATACAAAAATGAAGTACCATAAACATTTTAAATCCATACGTTTTATTGTACAGGGGGAAGTTATGAATCAAGCTGGAATCTCATAATAAATCTGTCCCATATTCTGTCTCATTTTTTGTACTGGCTTTCTGAGTTGAAAATGTGATAAATCTTTCATTATGTGTTTTCAGTCTTATTAAATAAACAGTCTATGTTAATGCCACACTGTTTTATGACTTTCAGTTTAACCTGGCAAATTACATTTTCTGCTGACTTTTTTCCCTTTATTTTCAGCTTTTCTTTGCTGCAACCAACGACATAAAGGCAAGGAGATAGGTCTTTAAATATGACAAAGGGCTACATAACTGCCAGTAATGTGTCATTACTGTTTCCATGGTGACAAGCAGCTTAATGAATACACATTTACAGAACAAGTATCCCAACTATCCAGGTCTTTATTATCTACAACTCTTAAATAATATGTCAGCGTCTCCCATTTCCAGGTAAATATAAAGACACACAATAAGGAATAATTATAGATGCTCTAAAATGTTTAAAAGAGCACAGGTCACAAAAATGAGTCTGTTCTGGAGCAATGGTTTTTTTTTTCCTTCAATTTTTCACCAGCGATGAGGCTTTGATATCCTTCCAGCACAGACTGTCCCTCCGATGAGAGGGAGATATAAAGCTAGCTTAGAATTAAAAAGGTAATTTATATATAATCATGGCTGAATTTTATAAATGTAGCTTTTTATTAGATGTTAATCATGCTGTGCATTACTGACTAAATTCAGGTTTTTAAACAGTATGCATTGTTCGGCTATTCGGCTATGTAAACATAAAACATAGGGTTTGGCTTATAAAATCAGTCTGTATGTGCAGTAAAACATGCTTGTTATATTCACTGTGGAACTTAAAGTGGAGTTCCCCACAAATGTGGAACTTCCACTCATTTGCTTCCCCCCCCCCTCCGGTGCCACATTTGGCACCTTTCAGGGGGGAGTGGGGAATGGGTACCTGTTTTTGACAGGTACCCTTCCCCTCTCCCGGGAACGGCGCCGCAGCGAAGTGAGGACCCCTCCTCCTACCCTTCGCCGCCGAGCCAATCAGAATGCGCAGCGCACTTCGCGCATGCGCAGCAGGGACCCGCCCATGAAGCCGCAAGGCTTCACTGCCGGGTTCCCTGACCGGCAGTGGCGGTGGGAGCACCCAACAGCCGATGGAAACATAGGCTGCGGTGCCGACATTGCAGGATTCCAAACAGGTAAGTGTCCTAATATTAAATGTTAGCAGCCACAGTATGTGTTGCTGCTGACTTCTAATTTTAGGAGGGGGGGGCGGAACTCTGCTTTAAGGGGTTAATCCTCCGCATTGTGTAAAAAGGCTATTTGATCCTGTCTTCTCCGATTCCCCCTTCTTTTATCTGCTGAGACTTGGAGGCGCTCTGCACATGCTGAGCTTGTTGTGTATTGTTAGAGAGGTTTTTTTTTTTTGGGAGGGTGCATGTGATCAGCACAGGGCCAATCAGCACTGTCCAGACAGAGGGTCAGAGGGCCTGCAGCCTCATAGGACAGTCAGAGGAGAATGAAAACTCCTACAACCATTTCTCGGCCAGACACTGATATAAGTCACAAGATTGCTATATGCTGCTAATGAGAAAAGGTATTTAGCAGTTTGTATTTGCTAAAATAATTGCATTTGCATGATCTGTGTATTGTGGGTGACCAGATATAGTGAATGCAGGGTCCTGGGTTTAGTAACACTTTGGGCATTAGCCCCCTCCTGAGTGCTTCAGCAAGCCCAGAAGAATGATTTAATTAAATTTGTTAGGCAGCATCAGCACTGAGAAAAACTTCAGTTTATGGGGTTGATTTACTAAAGACAATTAGATTGTTCTCTTTACAAGGGAAATTGCACTTTACAATAGAATTATCCCCATATCTTAGTAAATGAGGTTAAGCTCTGCTGATTACCATCATCCAGCCATGTGCAATCAATATTGCTGTTTTCTTCATTTTCCTTGCACCTGATTGGGTCTAGTTTGCAAAGTCAAATTGCACCACATTCACTAAGCTCTGAGGACATTTTCCTTGCCCTTGCATATCCAAATATGTGCAAGGAAAATCAAGAAAACAGAATTTCTCTTGCAAAGTGAACAGCCTATTTGCCTTTAGTAAATCAACCCCTATGTATGTACAGGTTAGCTTAGACTCAAGCAGACTGAACACTTTGCCAACATTCAACAAGAGCTTCCATACGGTACATATGTGTACAAGCCCCTCAACGGCACTGAGAGCCTGGAACTAGTGGTGGTCAAGAGAACCTAGATTTAGGTATATTTTTTCATGTTAGTGCATAAGGGCAAAATAAAATGTAAATGTAATGCTTAATGCTCTGTTCACACCTATGGATCATAACGTTTATGACACATCAAAACACGTTACTTGGCATCCTACTGTTTTCAATGGGTCTGGTTCACATATATGTGTTGCATTGTGGCGTGCCATAAAAATAGCTCAGGTATGCTTTTCATTTGTCGAAAAGAGTCACAAGGCCTATGGACGTTAAATGTATTGCATGAAAACACGATACATGCATTTTTGTGCACTGCAAATGCATAATTACCGAGACCCATCCCTGGCAAAATGAACATGTTCTCCTGGCCTAGCTACATATAGAAAATGACAGGCTCTTCTCACAATGCTCTAGATGCTAATCATATAATTCAAGAAAGTGCACAGTGAAAACGGGCTTTAATGTGTGTAATTAGTATAAATTCTGCCTTATAGTTATCAGTTGCCTCTCACAGAGAGGTATACTCCCTGACTATCTCCCCAGAAGGTTGTCACCATCATTGTTCAATCATCATCCAGGCCAGCCTCTATGCCTGGGACAAAATTTTGGTACATAATTGATGAAAAAAATAAAAACCATCTAATGCCTTCTTTATACTCACCTTGTTGGCAGGCCCCTAGCTGGATACATTTCTCAGAATTCTGCAAGGGGGCTCACCACAATTCAGGGCTGTACCAGGGCCCAACTCTTCAGCCTACAAATGCCTCACATCCCACACAGACCACAATGTCTGACAACAACTAATGTACAGATAATAAAGGTTGAAAATCCTGTACAACCCCATCCCTCTGGTCCAACATAGCCCTGGACCATAAGTGATAAGGGCTCTGATAATCCAATATATATATTGGACTATATACATATTATAGGGAACACTATATACTACAAGAGACTCTTGTAGTATATAGTGTTCCCTGTAATATGTATATAGTAAGGTATATACTCCAGCCTAGTTGTACTCTCTTGTAGTATATATTGTCCCTGTAATATGTATATAGTAAGGTATATACTCCAGGTAGTTGTACTCTCTTGTAGTAAATAGTGTTCCCTGTAATATGTATATAGTAAGGTATATACTCCAGGTAGTTGTACTCTCTTGTAGTGTATATTGGTCCCTGTAATATGTATATAGTAAGGTATATACTCCAGGTAGTTGTGCTCTCTTGCCATGATGAATGCATGTCCTCGCTCACCTCCTCCGGACTCCTCTCCGCCCTGCCCTCTTCCTCCAGATGCCACTCCCATTGGCCGCCGGGCTATCGCTGCTCCGCCCAGAGTAGGCAGGGGGCCCCAGTGCAATGCATTGCCCAGGGGCCTATAAGGCTCTTAAGATGGCACTGGTGAAGGCAGCAACTTATTTTCCTAAACACCACTATTCCTGATCCAACCAGGTTTGCATCATTCACTTTGTATTCAAGACCCTGTCCACCAGCCACTATGTGGTGAGCTGTTCCCATTCAGCTGCCTGTGGCCTGTGTTCTGGCCACCTGACACACTTCCACTCAGTTGCCAGGCATCTTTTTTAAATAACAGCATTCCAGCCACAAACAAAGTATAATTACTTTACTTAAATGGAAAGCATAACTTCCAAACACTTGGCAAGGTAAATAGGGCACTCTAGATTTTATTCCAAAAAAAAAAAACCCATATCTTCTGGAACAGTCCAAAATCTGTGCTCCGTTCAAAAAAGTGCTGGTATCTCAAAGTACACAGATAGGGATGCCCTTTAGGGGGAACCAACATGCTTCCGTTAGCTACTTTTATCCTGTCCAAGGTACATAGTAGCTCCAACAACCTTATAAGCTCCGCCCACCTTTTTTCACGGATTCTGCCAGAGGGGCAGTGACAACAAGTCACTTCCTGTAAAGGAGAAACACTTAGCTAGGGAATAGGTTAACACCTTCCTGCAGCCTACCTCTTCCATCCATGTCCTTTTGCTTACACCATTTCTGGGAGTACGCATAGGCAGTCTGTGCCATGCCAACCGATTGCCTCTTTGTGACATTACCATGCCATACCATGCATCAAAGTCAAAGATGATAACAGACTGGGGATGTAGTGTCAAATGACTATGGATTTAGGCAAGTAAAAGGTGCATTTAGTTTTGTTTTTTTTTTTAACTAACTCAGCGATTCGTTTTTTGGGTGATGTACTATCAGAGGCGTAACTAGAACCTTCAGGGCCCCAGTGCAAGAAACCATGAAGGGCCCCCCAGACCCCTGGCCGGGGCCCTTCCCTTCAAGCCTGGGGCTCTTCCCACTGATCCTGGGGCCCTTTACTCTCGTTACGGGGCCCTTTCACAAGTTCTGCAGTGGGCCCCCTTCCTGCCATCTTGGGTCCTCCCCAGGGTGGTGGAATTCCAGGGCCCGGTTGCAAGTGTGACCTTTGCGATCCTGGAAGTTCACCTACTGGTGTCAGTAGTTTTTATTTTTTGGTATTTTAATTGTATTATTTTTTATCATTTTATTTATATTTTTTTTACAATGTCACTGACTATGACTCTGTCCATTCAGAAAAGGAAGGAGCTGGTAAATTACATATTTACCGACCCCTTCCTGGTTCTCTATTGTGACATCCTATCCTATCCAGGTGTACAGGGGAGCCACACAGGCCCCCCTGGAGCATTGGGCCCGGTTGCAGTTGCAACCCCTGCAACCCCTGTAGTTACGCCCCTGTGTACTATATAAAGCAACCAATAGCACATTGGAACATTATGCACAGCAAAAAAAAATCTTCAATTTGTTGTCATTTCTCAAAATGAAGCAAGCTTAAAGAAGTTAAAAAGAAAAAGCTTGAGAATCTTTTTGTGCTGTAATGCAGTACAAACACATTGCTGTGAAATGGACAATGAGGACAATTAATTTGTCATTTGTTACTATACCGATATGATAGATGTTGCAAGGCTTCATTCTGAAACCAAGGTAAACACAGTTGGCAAAGTAAACTTCAGTGGTGCACAAAGTACATATAAGGTTTGCAAGTAATTTATACATCCTAATGTCTGAGAATAATGTCATTTCATTTCATGGTCACGCTGCATAAACACTACATGAGCTTATGTTTGTGCACTTATCCATTTGGTGTTTTCATTTATTAATCATTGGGCCTCATTGTAGCGACCCTGTCAGGGGAAAATTCAAAATCCAAATACCGGCTCCCTGTAATAGAAGTGGTATTATACTCACCTCCCTGGCAACCTGGGTCTCCTACTTCCCACCGCTCCAGCAGCCTTTGCACATTCAATACTCAGATGCCTCTCTCCCCTACACTGGTTTCTTCTTCTGATCCCTACATCATCGCAAGATTAAGTAGTCAGAAGAAGGAGTCCAATGAGTGCTCCCGTTTAAGTACATTCTACTATTGCCAAGCCCCCAATAGTTGTTCAATGGGTAGGGATTCTCAATGACCACTTTGCCTTGTTTCAGCTCCACCATGCAGATTGGAGTCTAGTACATTTTGTAATTGTTAGACAGCCAAAAAATTGTTCTATAGATTTTGAAGAGGGATCATGTTGTGGATAAAATTAATTCCTAATGCATATTTAATGTTAAACGTATTAGTGAAGAAGAATCACCATGCTTTTTAATTTTACATGAGATCCGTTTTTGTTTTTTGTTTTTTCAGTTTAATTGAATTGTTATATATATTGGTTCTTAAAATGAATTTTGTCATCATTTTAAATATTTAAATATGAGTTGATATTGGCTATAAAATCCGTTTGCTTCTTATGAATTGTTTACACATTTAAAATTATGTAACCCGGTGTAAATGAAAAAAAAAAAAAGACTTCATATTTTTATGTATGTTTTGTAGCCCTAAAGAAGGGGGAGTCCTTTGGGACACCAAAACACTGTGTTGTCTCCTTGTGTGCAAATATCATTATTAAAAATTTTGGACTTTCAAACCTTTTATTTCGGCACTCTTATTGGACTTTGTGCATGGGAAACCTCAGATCTTTTGGGACACCCCACTTTTGTTGAGAGCAACCCTAACAGAGTCACTGTGCCTCAGGCCCGGACTGGCCATAGGGCAGACCGGGCATTTTCCCGGTGGGCCGCGGCACCGCAAGTCATCACGGTAGAAGTGAGTTCCCTCACTGCGGCCGCCGGCTGGTGTACTTGCCGCTACACTGGCTCCGCGGCCAATCAGCCTTCTGCTCAGGGGGGGGGGGGGTGTGAGTCACACCCCCCTGAGCAGAAGGCTGATTGGCCGCGGAGACGGAAGTCAAGTAGTCTCAAAGTCAACAGTGTGTTACTGCCTTATCACAGTCTGTTTGATCCACTCTTGATTTTTACAAGATTAAAGCTCAAAGAGATACTAACACGTTGCTTATGTGCTGCAAAAGTAACAGTAACTCTGCAAAGAGCCCAACTGACCCCTTATTACTCACTTAGCTTTGTTTCATTCCTTCGTTGCAACCAGAGATGCTAACTGGCACTTCCAGGTATGGGGGAGCATTTGACCTCCTCCCCTACAGTAGTTCTCAGTCTTAGCAGCCAATCACTAGGCTCAAGCTATGTTATATGACCGAGGGAGTCATGTCAATGCTTCCCCTCACTGCTGATTTCAGTGACTACTGCAATAAAGGTAGAAGCAGAAGGGAAGCGCAAGCAAGGGAGGAAGTCTTTGCAGAGGGGCTTAATGTACAATCAACTGGGTATTTATCTGCTTGTAGCCAGGTTGACCTGTGTATAGCTGCAGTAAGTCAGCAGCTGGCCTAGGCTGGGGAAAGGGGTTATATGTTGCAAGTTCAGTTCCTGGGCTTTTGGTCCTATTCAACCCACCTGTGCTTTAAAAAGGGGGGGGGGGCTGGGGTTGGAGGCTTCCTGGGGTCCAGTGGGTTCCAGATTACCTGTAATTGGAATCATTAGGTGCAGCTAAGACACTGGGGTTTGCGGAAAACATTCAGCCATGAACAATGCCGTTATGGACTTTCACCTCACCAAGGTATGCCTGGACCACTACCCTACTCTAGTTAGGATTAGGGCAAAGACATTGTTCATAATGAACTGTATGCTGCATCATGTTCAGGAAAGTTAAATTAACCTTTATGAGACTGGTCTGAAGTTATTCAAAGGAGTGCATGTGCAGGGAGGGACTGGCCTACTGGAATTTTGGGAAATTTCCCGGTAGGCGGGCACGGCCGCCTGCCCTGGGGCAGCAGCGCCTGTAAAAAATATGGCCACGGCTGGGCCCAGGCCGACATGTCAACTGCAGATGCGCAACCGTTGCTTGGGAAAGCCCGTACATGCTCGGCCATTCTCAGGCAGGCGGGCGCATGTGCAGTGACGTGATGGCACCGGGCGGAGCCATTATTAAATGTAAGGCAGCAGTGGTGTTCTGTCTGGTGGTGGCGCGCGCCTCATCACAGCCCGGTAAGACCCCTCTGGAGCCTCTGACATCTCCTGTACCATACCCGCAGCCCCTGCATCTCCTGTACCATGTCCACAGCCCCTGCATCTCCTGAACCATGCCCGCTGCCTCCTCCAGTACCATGTCCGCAGCCTCTGAATCTCCTGTACCATGTCAGCTGCCTCCTCCTGTACTATGTCTGCTGCCTCCTCTGTACCATGTCCACAGTCCCTGCATCTCCTGTACCATTCCTGCAGGCTCTGCATCTCCTGTACCATGTCCACAGCCTCTGCATCTCCTGTACCATGCCCACAGCCTCTGCATCTCCTGTACCATGCCCGCTGCCTCCTCCTGTACCATGTCCACAGCCCCTGCATCTCCCGTACCATGTCCGCAACCTCTGCAACTCCTGTACATGCCCGCAGCCTCTGCATCTCCTGTACCATGCCAGCAGCCTCTGCATCTCCAGTACCATGCCCACAGCCTCTGCATCTCCTGTACCATGCCCGCTTCCTCCTCCTGTACCATGTCCGCATCCCCTGCATCTCCTGTACCATGCTCACAGCCTCTGCATCTCCTGTACCATGCCCGAAGCCCCTGCATCTCCTGTACTATGCCTGCAGCCTCTGAATCTCCTGTACCATGCCCGCAGCCTCTGAATCTCCTGTACCATGCCCGCAGCCTCTGCAACTTCTGTACCATGCCCGCAGCCCCAGCAATACCTGTACCATGCCCGCAGCCCCTGCATCTTCTGTACCATGCCCGCAACCCCTGCATCTTCTGTACCATGCCCGCAGCCCCTGCATTTTCTGTACCATGGCCGCAACCCCTGCATCTCCTGTTCCATGCCTGCTACCTCCTCCTGTACCATATCTGCAGCCCCTGCATCTCCTGTACCATGTACACAGCCTCTGCATCTCCTGTACCATGCCCACAGCCTCTGCATCTCCTGTACCATGCCCGCAGCCTCTGCATCTCCTTTACAATGTCTACAGCCTCTGACCGTCACCTCCTGTACCGTGCCTGCAGCCTCTGACCATCTCCTCCTGTACCGTGTCCGCAGCCTCTGACAATCTCCTCTTGTACCATGTCCGCAACCTCCGACATGTCCTCCTGTACCATGTCTGCAACCTCTGACATGTCCTCCTGTACCATGTCCGCAGCCTCTGACATGTCCTCCTGTACCATGTCCGTAGCCTCTGACATGTCCTCCTCTACCATGTCTGCACAGCCTCTGACCACCTCCTGTACCATGTCTGCACTTTTACCACTTTTAACCAGAATTTGCTCTCATAAAGCCCTAAATGCCTTCATATCTGTCTTATCTATATATGATACACTCTTCAAATGTGCTTTAAAATGCATGGTTTTCCCTTTTTTGAACAAGAAAATAATGACGTTATGCTGTTGGGCTGGTTTAATAATGGGGCTGATATGAAATTTTTTCAAGGGCTGGTTTTTATTCCCAGTCCGGCCCTGTGCATGTGGGTACTAGCGTATCAAAAGAACTTAGGCCTGTAAAGCACAGAGGGATATGATGTAACACCGCGACAAAAGGCTAACTCAGAAAGACAAGAAGAGGAGTCGTTGTTATGAGTTACCAAGTGAAAGAACAAACTACAAGCAACCATTCCTTAGGTGTGGTAGCGGTGAGGTCATTATCTGGCTCCCTCCCTAGCAGTCAGTCTCCAGTAGCAAAGGGATTTGAGCCTGCGTATTGGAGATCTATGGCCTGGTCACAAGGTAGGGAAAGGAATGAGCTAAGCGAGAGAACGCATGAGGCCCATGCTATGTGCTTGGCAGGACAGAGCCCCTGTCCTGGTAATAGCGATAGAAGAGATTTATTCTCACTTCCTGTTGTCTTAAGAAAAGGAAGTAAGGGGACATCTCCCAAATGGATTTGAACCATTTACAGCTCTATCAAAAAGAATGAAAAAGCTGATGTTTCTTTACTCAAAACGGTCCTGAAATAAAATTATTTTGCGTGTTCCATGGTTCCTGCTGTGTCTACCACAGCTTCATTTCTCTGGATCATCTGTGGGTATAGGATTGTGTATATGGGATTGTATGTTTTTTTTTTTTTTTTTATTGGTTTAACTAGATGGACTTGTGTCTTTTTTCAACCTGACTAACTATGTAACTATTTGTACATAAGAGAGCAAAATGAAGGTCGTACCTGTCTATATAGCTCCTATTAAAGATACATTATATTGTAAAAAGTATTGGGACTCCTACCTTTACACACACATGAACTTTAATGGCATCTTAGTCAGTGGTGTATTTAGCTTTTGTGCTGCCCTAGGCCTGACTAAACTCGTGCACCTCCTAATTTAAATATGACCCACCCCTTCCTGTCAAGCCCTGCCCCTTCTAGTTTAAGACCTGCCCTGCAATCTGTAAACCACACCTATTCCTCTTTAGGCTCCACCTTTTGTAACATGCATGGTGAGCCTTAAGCTGGCCATATTCTATACAATCTGATTGTACAATCTTCTTTTGAGCCACCATCAAATGTGTATTACAAGGGCCTGCCTGATTGGATACAGAGTGAATGTATGTTTAGCTATGTCCTTATATTTCATGGTTTTACATGGACCATTCTTCCAGAAGCGGATTTGTGAGGTCAGGCACTGATGTTGGCTCCCAGTCTCTGCTCTAATTCCTCCCTTAGGGATGAGGTCCGTATTCTTTCCCCCCAAAAAATATCAAAACTTATTTTACAGTGGTTTAAAAAAAAAAAAATTGCAATTTGGGACAAATTTTCCATGTCTGAGGCCTTTCTTGGAAATCTAGAAAAACTGGCAGTTGGGTGGTGGAACTGAAAGTCCCATCTAATGTGAGGCTCAGCTAATAAATTCATGGCACCTGTTAAAGGAAAAAGCATTGGTGGAATTTTAATGGCAGGTTACATTCACTACATCTCAATTTCACTGCAGCTGTTATCCAACAGAATTTCCTCAAGAAACAACAAAAAGCAGAGAGCAGGATTATATATATTGACATTTTAACCATAATAAAGGCAGTCACTTCCCCCTGCATTCCTTTACAGGGAGAAACAATGGAAAGTAAACAGAGCTCTTTCTGTCAGGAGCCCGGCTGACTCACAGCCGCACGACTTCTGGATCTAAGTGTGTCTGAAGAGCGCCACTTGCCACCTGTAATGGGCGGGAATGGAAAACAAATAGGCACCGCGTGTTCTGGCGGGAAACCTGTTCACCGCGAACTCCACATTGTCCCAGGGCAAACAAAGCCTTCAATTGATAGGGCTTGTGCACTTTGTTGACATTTTCATGTTGATTTAAAGGGAAGCTATATTGGTTTTGGGTAATTTTTTTTAAATTCGAGGTTTTCACACTGATGTTTTATGTCTACTGATTTTTGTTTATTATGCATACATGACAGAGGATCCCTTGTGCACTGTAATTGATCTAAAGAGATATCAAGGAAGAACCCTGCCTTTTAGATGGCTTTGCTTGATTGAAACCACAGACTGAGCTATCTGATAAGAGAAGAGTCCATTTCAGCCTCTTGCTACTGAGATCCCAAAGCAGCAGGTATGTTTTAAGGAGACAAAGCAAACTTTCAAAATGGACCCTAAAGAACAATCTGCTGATTTAATAGAGGACTGCATAATATGTGTGTAGGGTTGTTAGTGTAGGTTTTGTAGTTGTTAGTGTAGGTAAATTTGGCATGGCTGAGAGCCAGGCCTGGGTTGAATCTGGGTCAGGACTGAGTGACTCAGGGAGGCTGGATGACTCAACAAGCAGCATCTCTGGTAACTCCCCCTGCTCTCCTTGGAGAAGCTTCCAGAAGTAGAGGGTGGAGTCTAGGAGGATCTGCCTGGAGTATTAATGAGGGCCCCAGTCAATTCCCAGCAAATTGGGCTGGCAGGGGGCAGGTACCTCATAAATGCTCATGGGTCAGGCCAGCAGGGGCAGTCAGGTGAAAGATGGAGATGGAGTGCTGAGGAGGCTGCCAATGGCCTTTCAGGATGCCCCCTAGTATGCGGGGGGTGACCTTGGGCCTGGGGCTCAGATGCTGGAGGGACCCTCTACAACACATGAAGGAATCCTTCCTGGAGGCACCAGAGCAAAGAGAGCACAGCAGGAGCAGGTCAGCATGTCCGGGGTTTTTCAAAGGAGTCAGCTGGGTGGGATGGTGAGTGAGTTCCAGTCTGGGAGGACTGTGGAGAAGTAGCCAGGAGGGCTAGTGAAAGGGGCAGCTGCAGCCAGGTGAGCTTGCAGAGCCTGAAGAGGTGGTACTGGGATCAGTAGCCACAGGGATTTGCTCAACAATCTGACTGAGTGCTATACTATAGATCAAAACCATATAAATAATATAAATATAAAGTGCAATAGTATAAACAGTAAATGATTAAATGAATCAAAAAAATGCATCAAAAAATATATATAAAGTGCTCCGTCATAGAGGTGGCCAATATATAGCCACCTCTATCACGGAGCACTTTATGTATATTTTTTGATACATTTTTTTGATTAATTTAATCATTTACTGTTTATACTATTGCACTTTATATTTATATTATTTATATGAATTTTATCTATAGTATTTATATATGGTCTTATTTTTCTGCATATGAGTTAATGTAATTTAATTGTGACACCTATACTCGATATATCATACACACCTACAGGCAGCGGCAGGTACCTCACTACCCTTAACACAAGTCCTAAAATATGTTTTACCTTAAAGCGGAGCTCCACCCAAAAGGGGAAGCTCCGCTTGCCTGCCCCCCCCCCGCCTGCCACATTTGGCTCCTTTTGGGGGGGAACAGGTACCTAATTGTTGCCAGGTACCCGCTCCCACCCCAAAACCGACCCATTTCCTTCGCGTATGCACAGGAATTCGGATGTGAACCTGCAAGGCTTCACTGTTGGTTTCCTTTAGTCAAGATGGCAGCACGGCTCAGGTGAGGACACCACTGGATTCCTGGACAGGTATATTATTATATTAAAATATTTTTATAATATTAAAAATCAGCAGCTACAGTTTTTTGGGGGGAAGCCTGGAGCTCCTCTTTAACCGCTTGCCGACCGCCGCACGACTATTTACTGTGGTGGTCAGCCCCTCACAGGCAGAGCAACGTAGGTCTATGTCGCTAGCCTGTGAGGGTCTAGGGAGCGAGCGCGCGCTCCCGCGCGGTCACGGACCCCCCGCGCGTGTGACCGGCGGACCCGATGTCCGCCAGTCACTCGGCGATCGTCGGTACAGCGGGAGAAAGGCAGGCGGCTAATGTAAACAAGCTGCCTGTCATTCTCCCCTGTGTAGAAACAGTGATCATACGGTTCTACTATGTAGGACCGTTGATCATTGTTCCTACACATCAAGCCACAGCCAATCACAGTTAGAATCACGCCCCTAGGGACACATAGCCCCTCCCTCTCAAAAAAAAAGTTAACCCCTTCACTGCCAGTGTAATTTTACAGTAACAGTGCATATGTATAGCACTGATTACTGTAGAAATGTCACTGGTAACCCCAAAAGTGTCAAAAATGTCAGTCAAGGGTCCGATCTGTCCGCCGCAATGTCGCAGTACCGCAAAAAAAATCGCAGATCGCCGCCATTACGCGTTAAATAAAAAAACAACAAAAATGACAAAAATCTTTCCCTTTGTTAGTAAACGCGATAACATTTGCGCAAACCAATCAAAATACGCTTTTTGCAATTTTTTTTACCAAACATATGTAGCAGAAAACAAATTGGGCAAAAATGTTAAAAAATTTTGATTTTTAAGTTTTTTTTTTTGGGGAATTTCATATAAAAAAATGTGAAAAATATTTGTTATTTTTGTTTATAGCGCAAAAAGTAAAAATCGCACAGGTGATCAAATACCACCAAAAGAAAGCTCTGTTTGTGGGAAAAAAAGGACGCCAAATTCGTTTAGGTACAGCGTCGCACGACCGCGCGCAATTGTCCGTTAAAGTCACGCAGTGCTGAATCGCAAAATACCCCCTGGTCGGAATGGGGGTAAAATCTTCCGGGGCTTAAGTGGTTAATGTAGAGAATACATTAGGGTAAAATGGTTTAGCTTTAGAATCACTTTATTACACCATTACATTTCTTTTCTAAATGGAAGCAGTGTAAGCACTTAAACTGTGACTTGTTATCAGCCTCTTACAATCCCAGTACAACAGAGCTCAGACTGGTAGAAGCACAGACTGGTAGAAGTAATGCTGAGGAGACAGCAGAGTAACAGGGATGAGCGCATCTATTTCACAATGTCCAAGGATAACTGTCGCCTACCAGCTTCCATGCAACGTTCTTCTGTGATGCCAGGATCACTCCTTGGTTTAACCTCCACAAGTGATGCCCTCCAACAAGTATTATTCAGTCCATATTACTGCAGGCCCTCAACCAGTGTGAGGCCCAACATCAGCTCTCAGATACGTAGGCTGCATCCCAGGGGCAGTAACCCCCGGGGCAAGAACATTGTGAGCAAGCCTCCCAAGCATTTTTTATTTTATTAAACATTTGATGTATTTTATTTGAGATGCATAGACTTGTGAAGTCACAGGGACCTGTGCTTATAGGGATAGTCTTGTCCCAGGGAGGTATATCACTGACATGTGGCCTAGGACACAACAAACAATGTTTGCATAATTCTGTTGTCTACATTGCAATTTAGCAATCAATATTCTTGGCAGTTCTAGAATGGTTCACTGTAGGACAGATTGCATGAACAGGCCAATGTTGAAAATTGCCTGGAGACTATCACGTATACCTCTAGAAATTGCAAATTTGCAGGTGCTAAAGGAATGCTACCAATGATTTATCTATCCAATTTCCTCTTGACTCCCTGCTTAAAGTGCTTGTAAACGATAAAAAAAAACATTCCGTTTAAAATAGAAATGAAAGGCCAAAAATTTGTGTATAGATATACAAAAAAAAAAGGATAAATACCCTTCTTCCCTTTTTTATAAGTGATCACATTCCTTCTGTTCTCAGCTGCATAGGAGCTGGGGGAAGGAGAAGCAGCAACACACTGAGCTTTCCTGTGAATGGCTATGGAGTGGGGGCGTGTCAGGACAAGTCTGATCATTGGAGGAGAGCACACTAAGTTCCCAGCACAGCTAGAGACCTGACCACGCTGTGCTCTCCTGCTTAGTGTGGTCAGTTTTATTAGGAAAGCAGAGGAACACCAGGGATTTCACATAAAGCAAGCAATACAAAGAGAACAGGATACTTTCTCATACAAGTACATGGTACCGCAGGCACATATCAGGAATATGAAGTGTTGGGGTAAGAAACACTTTTATCATTATCAAACTGGCTTTTGCTCTTTACATTCTTCTGAAACTCACTCGAGGTATCTTATGATCTGCTAGCCACCATGTCTAAATGTGAGTACTCTTACTAATGCAACTATTCAGTCTTTGATGCATTTTAAGGGATCCTCCAGTTTAAAAGTCTCTAACACTTCTCCTTACTTTTTCCAAAATTCTACTCATTTTTTATCTTAGCATTATTAATGGTTTCTATGTAATATAAAGTGAGCCCCAGCTTAAAAAATGTAAGTTACCTACACATGGAAACATTAAGGGTTTCTACCACCTCTAAAGGTATTACTATTACAATTGTTATCCATATATATTGATTATCTATGGTTAGGTATGATTATCATTAGGATGTTGCAATGCATTTTTCCCCTCAGTTTATTAATGTTTTTCAGTTTGTTTACAGGGCCATCTTACCGAATGGGCACGCTGGGTAGTTGCCTGGGGGACCAACTTGCCTGGGGGGCCCCACCTGCCAAGCGACCCAGCCCCAGCCCCAGCCAAGCATTAGTCTCGATTCCCGTGTGCATCCCGCCGCCGAACTTAGCAGGTGGCAAGCGCCTGTCGGCCCTGCGCTGCTGTCAGGCCACTTGGGCAGTGGAGGAAAAGCCCACAACTGCAGGAATGCCTGTCTACACCAATAGGAAAAGGCACACACAGGACAGTCAAGTCTGACTCCCGTCCGTGTGTGTTTTCACCGGACCCAGCCTTCGAACTTGGAAGCTGTCATTAGCCTGGCACTGCTGTACCAATAAATATCGCCTTATCAATAATTTGCATTTTTATTCTCGTGGGTGATTGTGTAGGCGGGGCCCCAGTGCACTGCATTGTCTGGGGCCCTTTAGTGCTCTTAACCACTTGCCGACCGCCGCACGACTATCTACGTCGGCGGTCAGCCCCTCACAGGCAAACTAACGTAGGGCTACGTTGCTTGCTTGTGAGGGTCTAGGGAGCGAGCGCGCGCCCCCGGAGGCGCGCTCCCGCTCCTGTGTGGTCACGGACCCCCCCCGCGCGTGTGACCAGCGGACCCGATGTCCGCCGGCCACTCGGCGATCGGCGGGGGAGAGGGAGAATGTCAGGCAGCTTGTGTAAACAAGCCACCTGTCATTCTCCTCGGTGCAAAGACACTGATCACATGGATCTACTATGTAGATCCGTTGATCAGTGTCCTTACAGCTGAAGCCACAGCCAATCACAGTAGAAAGCACGCCCCTAGGGACACACACAGCCCCTCCCTCCCAAATAAAGTTAACCCCTTCACTACCAGTGTATTTTTACAGTAACAATGCATATATATAGCACTGATTACTGTAGAAATGTCACTGGTAACCCCAAAAGTGTCAAAAATGTCAGTCAAGGGTCCGATCTGTCCGCCGCAATGTCGCAGTACCGCAAAAAAAATCGCAGATCGCCGCCATTACGCGTTAAAAAAAAACAACAAAAATGACAAAAATCTTTCCCTTTGTTAGTAAACGCGATAACTTTTGCGCAAACCAATCAAAATACGCTTTTTGCGATTTTTTTTACCAAACATAGGTAGCATAAAACAAATTGGCCGAAAATGTTAAAAAATTTTGATTTTTACATTTTTTTTGGGGGGAATTTCATATAAAAAAATGTGAAAAATATTGTTATTTTTGCAAAATTGACGCTCTTTTTTTGTTTATAGCGCGTGATCAAAAAATCGCACAGGTGATCAAATACCACCAAAAGAAAGCTCTGTTTGTGGGAAAAAAAGGACGCCAAATTCGTTTAGGTACAGCGTCGCACGACCGCGCAATTGTCCGTTAAAGTCACGCAGTGCCGAATCGCAAAATACCCCCTGGTCGGAATGGGGGTAAAATCTTCCGGGGCTTAAGTGGTTAAGATGGCACTGTTTGTTTAACTTATCTGAACTCAAAGCACCTTTCACTAGAAGTGATTCAATTACACTTTTAAATTTGTTTTTTCGAAACCAATAAAATCAGGCATTTTATTAAATTTTTTTATAATATGAGGATAAAATGATGTTTTGAATTTTAGGTTCACCCTATTCATATACAGTATATTCTTTAGGATTGTCATGCTGAATTTTTTATGTGATATTCTTACAGCCCTGATGAAGGTGGTGGGGTAGTTCATTCCCCAAAATCCATTGGCTCTGTATTCAACTTTTTTATCCTCTTTTAGAATAAATGTATATCTTGAAAATCAACTTTGCATGTGATGCTTCTGGTAGACATCAGTGGCAAGTAATAGCTTAAAGCAGGGGTCTTCAAACTATGGCCCTCCAGTTGTTCAGGAACTACAATTCCCATCATGTCTGTGAATGTCAGAGTTTTACAATGCCTTATGGGATGTGTAGTTCCGCAACAGCTGGAGGGCTGTAGTTTGAGGATCCCTGGCTTAAAGGGTAACTCCACTTTCATGGGGAAAAAAAAATAGCGAATAAAGAAAAAATAATTAAATGTTATTAAAATTTACCTTTACTTTTTAATCTGCAGCTCTGTAATTTTCTGAAAATGCAATGCAATATGGCTACCTGGAGACAGAACGCCCTGCAGAAACATCATTTCCTGCTTGTGTGATTGGCTCACCAATTTTCCCAGAAGTCTGCACTAAGATACAAGTCAAATATCAGGCATCCCCTGCACCAAAAATTGTATTTTTAGTGAGATACTTCCAATAGACCATCACGTCTAAAAGAATGCAAATCCATCAGATTTCCTCATTAGAGCCCTGCAGGTGCACAGCGGATTGATAATTAGGAAACCGCTCCCATTAAACTCACTTTCCCACATGGATACAAACAAGCACATGGATTTTTTCAGAACAAACAATGTAGGAATCTGCAACAAAGTTTGATAAAATCCTTTCAATGTAAATAGATCACCCAGAGCAGAATTATTTTGTTCTCAACAAAAGTGGAGTTACGCTTTAACCAATGGCTACATACTCTATTAGACGTATATATTTTTCTAGGATTGTCTGATTTGGACTCTATATGATGCGTTAGCTATACTTGTCCATAGCCCTTTGCCCCTTGCGGTATTTCTCAGTCCACCCCTTGTCTCCTCAACCCTGGGATATACACGGCTTCTCCAGACCCTTTCACGTCTGTCACATGTGCTCAGGGTGAACCTGCTGTCATCTGTGAAAAGCACAGGGCGCCAGTGGTGGACCTGCCAATTCTGGTGTTCAATGGCAAATGCCAATCCAGCTCCACGGTGCCGGGTAGTGAGCACAGGGCCCACTAGAAGACATCGGGCCCTCAGGCCACCCTCATGAAGTCTGTTTCTGATTATTTAGTCAGAGACATTCACACCAGTGGCCTGCTGGAGGTCATTTTGTAGGGCTCTGGCAGTGCTCATCCTGTTCCTCCTTGTACAAAGGAGCAGATACCGGTCCTGCTGATGGGTTAAGGACCTTCTACGGCCCTGTCCAGCTCTCTTAGAGTAACTGCCTGTCTCCTGGAATCTCCTCCATACTCCTGAGACTGTGCTGGGAGACACAGCAAACCTTCTGGCAATGGCAAGTATTGATGCGCCATCCTGGAGGAGTTGGACTGCCTGTGTAACCTTTATAGGGTCCATGTATTGCCTCATGCTACCAGTAGTGACACTGACCCTAACCAAATGCAAAACTAGTGAAAATCAGTTTGAAAAGATGAAATTTCGGCAAAATGGTCTAGCCTGCTGCATAATTTTTTCACGTTGATTTTTAGTGGTGTCTTTGAAGTCTGTCCTCTGTACCTCTGTAGGTTGATCATTTTAATTTCCATCAAACGATGTGACATCCTTTCATTCCTAACACATTACCCAGTCCTTAACAGTATAAATATCCAGCATGATATTTTTCCCCATTGAGATCTGATGTGTTTTCAAAGTGTTCCTTTAATTTTTTGAGAAGTGTACTTTCCATCTGGTGATTTACCCATTGGATTATGTTTAAACATTGTTTCCGAATTTTTATTTATATTATATTTATATTAGTATACTTATAAGTGGGGCTGGCTAACAGTTTCCCCAGGTTTTTGTCTTTTTTCATAGGAAGTATTTCAATGTCTTCTTGATCGACAGAAATCCTGTCAGAAATACCAAACTCCTGATGAAGTGAACATTGTTTCACGAAACGCGTTGAGATTATTGATGTTTTTCGCTTCTATATTTTGATCATTATTCAAAAAAATGTATCAGTCTTGAAGACCAAAGTACATTATTTATGTACATTTATGCTGTGTGGTTCATCTCTTTGTTTTTAATAATTTTTTTCTATGTAATAAAGTGCTTATTTTTATACATAGTTTATATAGGGCATTTGTATCTGCTTACACCTCCATTTAAAGTCCCTTTGGACAATCCTATATGACTTCTTTGTAAGTATTTGGGACGAAGGTACCTGAGCCTCTGTATGAGATCCAGTTGTTGTGTGGATTCTCTGAATGATGCCCGTGCCTGTGCCGCTAACCTCTTGTGTTCACAAAGCAGCTGGGCAGCCATTCGGCACCGGACTCAGAAGCAAGTTAAGATCACAGGAGTAGTAGTTGACAGCTGCTGTAGCTGGACAGTGCTGGATGGTGCACCTAGCAGTACTTATGTTTAGGGTAGTATGTGCCTAGGGAGGAATGCCAAGAACACAGACTTCTTGGGTTTTGTGTATTAATCCTGAGATGCATGCCAAACCTATCTACCACTAAATGCCCCATCCAGCTACAGCAACTGTGAGCCTCCTGAGAGAGTTTAAAATGTTTCCTGCAGTGGCTGCACAGTGCACCCATTCCTTCTGCCCACAACTAAATGCCAGAGCGGCATGCCCCGGGGCTAAACACCCTGCGTGCATGGGTACTTACGTTTCTGTAAAATGCAGAAAACTGCAAGATTTCTTCTATCTGTAATCAACTACCTCACTTTCTGCTGTTTAGAGATTAGACTGAATAAAAAAAAAGGGTTATATCATAGGCGTGGGTAAGTGTGTGCCAGGTGTGCCTATGTGCATTGCCAATGCCCCCTGCTTCCCCCACCTTGTTGCCCCCCCCCACCGTGCTTCTGGCTTCCCTCCCCTCCTCCCTGCTGCTGCAGGGGGATGTTTCAGGATGGGGAGCGGGGGAATGGGCTAGTAATTAGTTTCTTTTCTAAATTAAAACAGCAAACACACTCACCCACTGTGTTTATTTATAACTGAAGCATAGTAAACTGTTTTTAATATGCTTCAGTTTGTAAATGAACAGGAAGCCACTCAGCACAGAGCACTTCCCAATTGCCTTGAGGTTTCTTCAGGAGTGCCTTGGCAAAATGGCTAAAAATTACCCAAAAATGGTATGCAAGCCGGTATGTGGATGAAGTCTGCCTTTTAGTTACACTAAGCCACAGATTTATTGTGTGCACCAATACAACCTTCTAGCTGCAGGTGTCCTACGGACCAATGGCATCATCAGTTGAGAGGGAGGAAGTCAGTCACCTTCATAGCATCCTTGTTTTATCCTCCCCTTCCCCTCTCCATCAGCATTGGGGTCACATTAGTGATGAGTGATAGACAAAAACTGAGGGAGAAGAGAAACATTGGATTACTAGCCAGTACCATTTTTCAAAAGTGTATTTGCTTTGGAAGAATAAATCACCTCTAAAGTTGATTATCCTACTTGTGTGGATGTTTCTGCATTATGTAAAACTATTAGAATAGCTTTTACATTTTAGAATGGGGTGCCTTGAGACTGTCCATAATTTTTAAAGGGTGCCTTGACTGAGAAAAGGTTGAGAAACATTGCTCTAGATTAGAGATCGACCGATTATCAGCAAAGCCGATATATCGAGGGCCGATATGCACTTTCCCTGATATATCGGAATCGGCCTTTTGATTTACCGATATTGCCGATATTTCGGGAAAGTGCTTGTACCGGGGTGATGCCTGCAGCTAGAGGCATCACCCCGGTACCGGTGTCCATAGCCGACGGTCGGCTGTCTTGTAATGACAACCAGAGATGTATAGTAACTAAGTAAAACTACTTCACTACTGTACTTGAGTACCGAAAGGCGGTATCTGTACTTTTCTAGAGTAGAATTTTTTTCTCCTACTTCCACTTTTACTTCACTACATTTTTTCAACGATTTCAATACTTCTACTCCAATATTTTTTTTTTTGTGCTGCATAGTTACTCGTTACAATTATAAAGATTACCACTGCCAGAACAGTAGATGGCAGGTTTCATGAAGCTCAAAACATTTGTATTATCAGCACATACGAAAATAAATGCTACTGTATGTATAAATAAAAGCTGCATTTGAAATAATAAAAAACAATATGATGTTCAAACTTTTGACTTCTTTCTTTAATAACTACATAACACAGTACTTGTACTTTTACTTTCAGTACTTGAGTAGCAATTTGTTTTTCAAAACTACTGGTACTTTTACTTTCAATACTTGAGTAGCAACATTTTTTAAAAAACTACTTGCAGTACTTAAGTACAAAAAATGTTGAATACTTTAGTGCTTCTACTCAAGTCACTTTTTGATCGAGCACTTCCACTTCTACTCAAGTCACTTTTTGATCGAGCACTTGCACTTTTACTCAAGTATGGGTTTCAAGTACTTTATACAACTCTGATGACAACCAATGCAGCTGAGAAGCCGCTCGGCTGTCATTCCATGGAGCGGGAGGGGATGTCCCCCCCTCCAGCCAAACTTGGCGTTTTGAATGCTTTTATGTGCAGAGGAGGGGTTTAGGGACTTTTAGACCCCCAGATCCCTCCACCACAGTACCTGAAGACAGCGTCCGGAAATACCGGGAAATATCGGCCAATTTCGGCTGATACCGATGTCCGATGACCAAAAAATCGGTATCTGCGGGAAAAAACTATATTTGTCGATCACTAGTCTAGACGACATGCAGTTCCTCCGCTGGTCATGGGTAGAGCATGGGGGAGGTCAAGAGAAAACAAGGCAGAACATGATTAAAATGTGGCTAAAATCCAAAATTCCTAAGATCACATACTCTTGTCTATGGCTATTGATGAGCTTTGAGCTCACGTTCACATTGGTCTGATTTGACATGCGACTTGACATGTGAAATCGCATGTCAAATCGGAGGCAATTGCCGGCGATGGCACTGTCTGAATTGTTGTGGCGCCGCACCGATTCTCAGAAGTAGTTTCTTTACTACTTTTTGGGATTGGGGGGGGGATTTCCAAAGACATCTGTGCAGGAACCCGCACAGATGTCTGTGAAATCGCCCCCGTGGTCAGACTGAAATTCCCGGGTTGAAATAATGCGAGTTTAGCTGAACTTGCATGTTTCAAAACGGCCTTAGTGTGAACCTGGGCTAAAGTAACTATATAACTATATAAAACCAATTATATAAACTAACTAAATAACAGGGTTATTGTACCTTACAGCATTCATTTTCCTTTTTCTCCCAGAATTACTCCACCAGCGCATAATATATAACTCTACCACGAGAAAGCAGTGCTTTGTGAAATGTGAAACATGGAACAATTACGATGTGAATTTTAGTTGTAGGGCATTAAACTGGTACCAAACTAAAACAAAGTGCTGTTAATACTGTCAGAGGTTAACTGACACCTCTGCTATCTCCACTGGTCATTTGGTGTCCTGCAGATGAACTAATCTTGAACGGACATTAATTATTACAAAGATCATGCTGGAGTGGCTGGGACCATCCTTCCAAAGCTGGGATGGGAGGTTGGGTGCCTGGGACACAGCAGCTGGTGTGGACATGGGCTGACGCACCAGTTGACAAGTTGCTGGATTAGAAACAATATTAAAAGGCAGCAAGTGTAAGATTAAGGGGTAAAAGAGCATCTGATGGCAGTTTGCAGCAGGAGAGAACAGATGATAAACAATGAGAGCTGGGCACTTGAGGGGGAGGTCTAGAGGTGATGAGGGCATGGGAAAAACTTGTCAGTAATCAGTCAAGCTCCAGGTTGCTGATCTTCTTGAAAAGGGCAGGAAATAGGATTTGTGATGTGATGAGCAGACTGGAGCAAACAAGCAACAGAAAGCCTTCCGACACTCATCTATAGTGTTTTGTTTTTAGTGTTTTAATGTTGTTATAATGATTACGTTGTGGTTGTCAAAAAATTTTTAAAAAAATTCTGCTATATATATATATACTGCTTTATTTTAATATGCCTTTATTATAATCTTATATATAGTTTGTGATCACTCTATGTATATGTTATGCACCATCATATGCATTCTCTTAACCTAAGCATTATGTGCCCTTTCACACTGGCCATGTTTGTTCCAATCAGCAAGGGGTCTGTGAACCAAGGGCAAACTGGCAACTTTCGGCCCAGGGGGCAAGTACAAACCAGAGGCCCATGGTGCAGTGACTCGGCCCCCTTCCCACTCCCAATCCTCCTCCTGACCCCCATTCCAAGATGAAGCCCTGCTCCAGATACTCTCTACTTACTGACTGAATCCAGGTTCCCAACCTGGCCAGCAGGGGGAGGTGGGACAGTTCGGTTTGGGGCTGGCCGGGGCAGAAGAGTCTCCAGTGGGGCATGGAACTGGCTTCTGCTCAGACACAGTTTACACCATCCATGCTGGGGGGGAGGCCTGTGCTTTGTCCTTGTCTTCAACTCGCACTCATCTCTCTCTCTGATCAGCCTTCTCCTTGTATGAGCTGAAATATTAGAGGGACGGCCAGGTCTTCATAGATTTGCAGTGGTCTGATACTCCTTCCATTTCAATATTACCGCTTGCACAGTGCTCCTTGGGATGTTTAAAGAGGTTGTACACCGAGAAATTTTTTTTTCTCTTCTTTACATCCTGAAAGAGAAACCCATAATGAGCTAGTATGCATCGCATACTAGCTCATTATGAAATACTTACCTTAGAACGAGCCCCCGCCGTGCCGTCCGCTTACCTGTATGACGGGCGACATGTATAGTCGCCCGTCTTCCGGGATCGTGGCATCCGGCCATCTGATTGGCCGGAGCCGCGGTGACGTCACTTCCGCGCACGCGCGTGGGAGCCGACGGTCACGGCACGGGGCTCTGAAGGAACGGCACGATCTGCCGTTCCTTCAGAGCGCATGCGCCAGTGACGTCACTGGCTGCATTAAAGGTAAATATCTCCTAAACGGTGCATGTTTAGGAGATATTTACAGTACCTATAGGTAAGCCTTAATATATGCTTACCTATAGGTACAACTTCCTGAGGAGGGTTTACTTCCTCTTTAAAGCTTGGGAAATCTTTTTGTATCCAAATCCGGCTTTAAACTTCTCCACAACAGTATCTCGGACCTGCCTGCTGTGTTCCTTGTTCTTCATGATGCTCTCTGCGCTTTAAATGGATCTCTGAGACTATCACAGTGCAGGTGCATTTATACGGAGACTTGATTACACACAGGTGAATTCTATTTATCATCATTAGTCATTAAGGTCAACATTGGATCATTCAAAGATCCTCACTGAACTCTGGAGAGAATTTGCTGCACTGAAAGTAAAGGGGCTGAATAAAATTGCACGACCAATTTTTCAGTTTTTTATTTGTTAAAAAAGTTTGAAATATCCAATAAATTTTGTTCCACTTCATGAATGTGTCCCACTTGTTGTTGATTCTTCACAAAAAATTACAGTTTTATATCTTTATGTTTGAAGCCTGAAATGTGGCAAAAGGTCGCAAAGTTCAAGGGGGCCGAATACTTTCGCAAGGCACTGTAGCCTAAGAATAGGTTAAAAGGAAGGCTTAATATTAAAACGATGCAGACCTTTTCCATGTTTTTTTCAGACTTAGCTACACGCATTCGGCTCTGATCAGGTCATGACATCAGTTCCAGATACTCGGTGGCAAATTTAAAAAAATGTGAGCATTAAAAACAGCCAAACGTGGCGTTTTTAATGCTTTTAAGTGCAGAGGAGGGGTTTGGGGTCTTTTGAATCCCCAGATCCCTCCACAATAGTACCTGTGAAAAATAAAAAATAAAAACATTTTTTAAATGTCGAAGAATATCGGCCAATATCGGCCGATACTGTTATCCGATGAAAATATCAGTATCGGTATGGGCACCAAAAAAAATATATCGGTCGATCACTAGTACAAAGTTCAGCCTTCTTCCACAGCTGCTTATCTCTACCTTCCTTATCCACATCTCACTTTCACCCCTCTTCAGCTCTCACCTCTGCATGCAACCCTATCCTCCAAGGCCCCCATCTTCTCTCTACCTCTTTTAAAGCTCCACCATCTTCCCCGTCTTACTTTTGTTGCAGTATTAGGCAGAAGCACCCAGCCGGCTCTAGTACTTCCCCTGCACACTGTAGGTGGCTTTGCCTCTCTCACTTGCAGGGAAATCGTCCACTGGGGTTGTCGGCATCGGCACCCCGGGCACCTGCATCTCCCTTGTCCCCATCCTGCACCAAATGGGAACCACTAAGGAGATCAGATATGTGGGAGCCGTTGGGAGACAAGCTGTCACTTGTAAACACAGAAGTCAGACTATATATATATATATATATATATATATATATATATATATATATATATATATATATATATATATATATATATATATATATATATATATATATATATACATATTATAAGCATGTTAAATATTATTATAAAGGTAATAGGATGTGATAGGTATAGCCCCAGTGCAGCCAAACTGAGCACACTCCTTTATTAAATCTTCTTACAATTCACAGACACAAGACTAGTCCAAGTTTTCTTGTGTGAGCAAAGCTAATCCTTAAATCCTGGATCTTAACGATGTGTCCATATGGAGTTCTCCCCTTTATCAGCGCTGGAACAAAGCTAAAAAAAACAGCCCTGGCCTGTACTGAATACAAGGCTATGTTTTTGTGTATGCAGCCAAACTGCTTATTTCTGATGAAGGCAATAATAATTGTATAACTGTAACCCAACTGCAAGCAGCTGAGAACCGACTGAGGATGAGCCAGTCATATTAAAATGGGTTTTAATGTGGAGAAATGTAAGGTAATGCACTTGGGGGCTAAAAACATAAACGTAAACTATTTACTAAGGGGAGATGCTCTGGGAGAATCACGGATCGAGAAAGATCTGGGGGTCCTAGTAGAAGACAGACTGAACAATAGCATGCAATGTCAAGCTGCAGCAACCAAAGCTGGCAGAATATTAGCATGCATAAAAAAGGGGATAAAACCATAATCCTGCCACTTTCTAAAACTCTGCTTAGGCCACATCTGGAGTATTCTGTCCAGTTCTGGTCACCAATCTTCAGAAGGGATGCTCTGGAGCTGGACAGAGTCAAAAGAAGGGCAACAAAATGAATTAGGGGATTGGAGGACCTCAAGTATGAGGAACGACTACAAGCACTAAATGTATTTTCGCTGGAGAAGAGACACCTGAGAGGTGACATGATAGCGATTTACAAATACCTCAATGGTGATCTCAGCATAGGGAAAAAACTATTCAGTCTCAGGGAGTATAAGAGGACACGTGGCCACAGAGTGAGATTGGAGGAGAAGCCATTTAACCTCAAGTTGCGTAGGGGGTTTTTTACTGTCAGGGCGATAAGGATGTGGAACTCTCTTCCACAATTGGTGGTGTCAGCAGGGAGTATTGACATTTTTAAAAGACTCTTGGACTTGCATCTTAACCTCCTTAGCGGTAATCCCGAGCGTGACTCAGGGTTGGTTTTTCATATCAGGAGCGGTAACCCCGAGTCACGCTCGGGGTGGATTGCAGAGAGCGCAGCGGTGTTCTCTTACCTTATCCTGGCGATCCAGCGATGATCTCTCATTGCTGTGACCGCCAGCCGAGAGTCCCGCCCCTCCTCCGTCGGTCTCCGTCGCTCTGATCACTTCCTAGTTCCGTTCCCTGCAGCAGCAATGCTGCATGGGAGCGGAACTAGGGAGGGAAATTCAAAAAACAAAAAAAAAAAACGTTGCACAAAACACAAAACACATTTTATATTATATATATATATATATATATATATATATATATATATATACATATATATATATATATATATGTATATATATATATATATATATGCATGCATATATATATATATATATATATATATATGTATATATATATATATATATATGTATATATATATATATATATATATATATATATATATATATATGTATATATATATATATATATATATATATATATATATATATATACACACACACACATATATCTATATATAACATATAATGCATGAATTATAATCTAATCAATAATATAATTTTATTATATATATTATATATTAAATAATAAAATAATATTATTGATTCGATTATAATTCACGTGTTTGTGTTTCAAATTTATCACTCTGGGATGTCTACTAGACTCTTGTTTTGATCAGGTTTAAGTCAGTAATTACTAAGAATTGTAGGCCTATAATACATAACGCCAAATTTCCATGAAAAGAATTGTACCGCTTTTGGTATGTAATTCCTGACATAATCATACCGCCAGGGAGGTTAAAGAACACAACATACAGGGATATGGGAAATATTTATCGACACAAGAGCAGCGCCACTGTCTATCGCTGCTGTCAATCAAAGTCAGTTAGCCAGTCAGGAGAGAGAGGGGGCGGGGCCAAACTGCAGCTCCTTGTCTGAATGGACACATAAAGCTGCAGCTCGGCTCAGGTGCCCCCATAGCAAGCTACTTGCTGTGGGAGCACTCGACAGGAGGGAGGGGCCAGGAGCACCGAAGAGGGACCCGAGAAGAGGAGGATTGGGCCACTCTGTGCAAAACCAACTACACAGAGGAGGTAAGTATAATATGCTTATTTTAAAAAAAACAAGACTTTACAATCACTTTAAGCCCCAATTCTAGTGTCAGTGGGAGGAATAGTGTATTGCATCAGTGGGGTGAAACGTGCGGGATGCAATTTGGAGACCACTGTGTTAGAGGAAAAAAAACATGAGGGAAGGAGGAGTTGAGTACCACTTTAAGTCATAAAGTGAAAAAGCCGTAGCAGGGGCTGATCTATGTGAGACATTTGGGAACATGGCCAAGAACCGCACAGGCTCCAGGATTTATATAAGTAATCTCTAAACCTTAGATGATGCCCACACAAAGATGGCTCTGTCCTCCTGGGGAGAAAAATGGATGAAAGCATTGTCAGAAGGACTACTGTGATCTCTGTAAAAAGGTAATAAACACCTGTAAGTTTTCACATACATGTGAATTAGTACTGAACTTAACCAGTTTCGGACCACCCGCCGCAGATATACTTCGGGAGGCAGTCCCTCCTGCGTGAACCGACATAGGGGTACGTCGGTCAGTCACATTCGAGGTGCTGGGGGGTGAACGTGTGCCGTTGCCAGTGTGGTCCCGCCCCCACTAGGCAGCAGGGATGGCGATGAATGGGGCCGGCGGCTGCGATTGCCGCCTGACCCCCTGCGATCGCTCCCCACTGAGAGAGGACGGTCGGCTGTTTTAAACACAGCTGACCGTTCTTCTCTCTGAAATGATCAAAGAGCGCCTGTGATCCTTCTATATACTGTAGGATAACAGGTCTCTATGGTCATTCCAAAAGCCCCTCCCCCCACAGTTAGTAATCACTCCCCTAGGCCTACATTTAACCCCTTGATCACCCACTAGGTTAACCCCTTCCCTGCCAATGTCATTATTACAGTAACAGTGCATATTTTTAGCACTGATTACTGTAGTAATGTCACTGGTCCCCCCAAAAGTGTAAAAAATGTCAGTTAGGGATCCGATCTGTCCGCTGCAATGTCGCAGTCCCGGTAAAATTCGCAGATCGCCACCATTACTAGTAAAAAATAAATAAATAAAAATGAAATAAATCTTTCCCATAGTTTGTAGACGTGATAACTTTTGCGTGCACCAATCAAAATACACTTATTGGGATTTTGTTTTACCAAAAATATGTAGCAGAATACATATTGGCCTAAAATGATAAAAAAAAATTAGATTTTTAATTTTCTTTTTATGGGGAATGTTATACAGCAGAAAGTAAAAAATATTGTTTTTTTTTTTTTTTTAATTGTTGCTCTTTTTTTGTTTATAGCGCAAAAAATAAATGTTGCACAGATGATCAAATACCACCAAAAGAAAGCTCTATTTGTGGGGAACAAAGGGCGTCAATTTTATTTGGGTACAGCGTCACATGACCACGCAATTGTCAGGTAAATTAACGCAGTGCCGAATGGCAAAAAATGGCCTGGTCATTAAGGGGCTAAAACCTTCCGGTCCAGAAGTGGTTAAACAGGAAAATGTATTTATTTTCAGACCCTTGCACAAGGCCTACAGGGTATTGAGAGTGAAGTGGTAAGGGGTCTCAAAGACTCCTTCATCACTGGATTGGGGTGTTTATATTTTAATTCAAAGAAAAATTAGTACATTAAAAAAAAAAAAGGCGCCATCTGACGGTGAATATTCAGTCTCTTGAAATGAATCAGAGGGATGAGAGCAAATTGTGTTTCAATTGCCTTCAGGGTGCAATTTTTCAGTAAAGTAAAACGCCTGAATTCGCATAGCACATTAAAGCCTTCAGTGATCTGAGGAGCAATTTGAAGCTACACTAGAAGTGCTTCTTGACATTGGGATTTCCATTATATACAGGGATGCCTAATAACAACTTAGCCTGCATTCACACCTAAACAGAGCGTATTCCTGGTGATTTTGCAAGTCATTTTTAGGTGTTTTTCAGGCATTTTACAGGTCTATTGCAGGCATTTTACAAGCATTTTTGCACATGTATCAAGCTCCAGATGTTTGTTGCCTGAGCAAGGGGATGAAAGCAGTTCTAAAAGAGTAAACTAGTTCTATGAGAGCAAAAACACTTGAATACTGTTCAATAAAAACTCAGAGCATAGAGTAAAATAAAATAAAATAAGCTGCACTGTGTAGACAAAAGTGACACACTTACGGGGACATGACACACATCCATGTCCCTGCTTAGCAGAAACACAGGATCACTACCTTCCTTACATCCATGTCCCTGCTTAGCAGAAGCACAGGATCACTACCTTCCTTACATCCATGTCCCTGCTTAGCAGAAGCACAGGATCACTACCTTCCTTACATCCATGTCCCTGCTTAGCAGAAGCACAGGATCACTACCTTCCTTACATCCATGTCCCTGCTTAGCAGAAGCACAGGATCACTACCTTCCTTACACCCACGTCCCTGCTTAGCAGAAGCACAGGATCACTACCTTCCTTACATCCATGTCCCTGCTTAGCAGAAGCACAGGATCACTACCTTCCTTACATCCATGTCTCTGCTTAGCAGAAGCACAGGATCACTACCTTCCAGGGGCGTAACTACAGGGGTTGCAGGGGTTGCGATTGCAACCGGGCCCAATGCTCCAGGGGGCCCATCATTGGATAGGTGGGGCGGCGGGGGCAGCCTGTAGAGAAATCACTGTCCTTCTTTTTCCTCCTGTAGCTGCAGAAAGAAAACGGAGGAGATTGGATGCCCTGTACGCTGCCCCCGCTACTCCTCCTATCCAGTTAACTTGTGTTCTGCTGTCTCAGGGCCCCTGTGTGCTCTCCTGGTTCCCCCCCCCCCCCACTGTGATCCCTTCCCTCTCCTGCCAGCTGCTGCAGGGGATGTATCACAATAGAGAACCAGGAAGGGGTCGGTAAATATGCAATTTACCAGCTCCTTGCTTCTCTAAATGGACAGAGTCATAGTCAGTGACATTGTAAAAAAAATTAAATAAAATGATAAAAAATAATACAATTAAAATACCAAAAAATAAAAACTACTGACGCCAGTGGGTGAACTTTCAGGATCGCAAAGGTCACACTTGCAACCGGGCCCTGGCATTCCACCACTGTGGGGAGGCCCCAAGATGGCAGGAAGGGGGCCCACTGCAAAACTTGTGAAAGGGACCCGCTGTGGGACCGTAATAAAGGGCCCCGCAAGGGGAGTAAAGGGCCCCAGGATCAGTGGGAAGAGCACCGGGCTTGAAGGGAAGGGCCCGGCCAGGGGTCCGGGGGGGCCCTTCATGGTTTCTTGCACCAGGGCCCTGAAGGTTCTAGTTACGCCTCTGCTACCTTCGATACATCCATGTCCCTGCTTAGCAGAAGCACAGGATCACTACCTTCCTTACATCCATGTCCCTGCTAAGCAGAAGCACAGGATCACTACCTTCCTTACATCCATGTCCCTGCTTAGCAGAAGCACAGGATCACTACCTTCCTTACATCCATGTCCCTGCTTAGCAGAAGCACAGGATCACTACCTTCCTTACATCCATGTCCCTGCTTAGCAGAAGCACAGGATCACTACCTTCCTTACATCCATGTCCCTGCTTAGCAGAAGCACAGGATCACTACCTTCCTTACTGACAGAACGGCAATCCGCCTTGTTTAGATAGGCAGACCCCTGTTCTGCTTCTGTCCTGAACAATCAGCAGGTCCTGCCAAAATCACAGCAGGAGCTGGTCGCCGGCGGCGCCCGTGCGCGCCCCAGACCCAGATATACATACAGGTATGTGATCCTGCGCAGCAGAGACACCTTGCCACCGTATATATACAGCATTCAGTCAGCAAGCAGTTAATGGTGAGATTGCATCCTTCATCATGTGAACACCAACTGCAACACGTTCTTCCGCTAAAATGATTTGTGATCAAATTTAAATGACAGATATGTTTGAAATTATATGATTTACTTATTTTATGTTTTTTTTTTTTTTTTTTTTTTACTCTTTTAGCTTTTGATAAATTATTTTTGCTATGAAAGGTGTGTGACTGCTTTAGGGAAGGTCATTTCTTTATCCTTTCATACCTATTATTACACCAGCTGAACAAGGCAGAATTTACCAGTTGTCACACTGACATATGAATAAGTGTGTCTGTGTTTGTTTTACATCCTACAGTGCCGAAAGGAAATCAAAGAACCTTCAGAGCTATGGGTGCACCTTGCTTCAAAAGTGCTGACTACCCTGAGTACTGAGGGAGTAAAAAAAAATGCTTCTAAATACTTGTTGCATTGTGCTATTGCTGGAATTAATACAGTTGTTAATGTGTCACTTCTGTTACAAGACCATGTGTAAATATCTGTTCAAGCTAAACATCCGGGCACAAATTCTTTAACTCAGGTATATTTCTCAGGAGCTACAAAGGATATAAATCTGCTTTGTGTGCAGCAAATGCCTTTGCAAAGCCAGATATTTGTAAAAGTTTTGTAGACATCATTGCTGTGCTATACATAGCTTGTGCCGAGAGCAGAGCTGTGGGAGGGGACCAGCAGGCTCCACCCACTACAGGTTGCCAATAGAAAACTACAGGAGGAGGCGGAGACAAGACCAGTCACCCTGCACAAGAACAGGGAGAAGCAGTGACGGGTCTTTAGTAGAGGAGCTTAAGCACAGGGGCAAAATTACACACTGCACAGATCTGGAAGTAATACACAAAGCACACCAAGATTCAAAACGAAAATACACTTGACTCTTGTATGTGACAATATTTGCTTGTCCTTGGATCTTTAAAGCGGTAGTATATTCCGCTTTTTAATTTTTACCTACAGGTAAGCCTTATTATAGGCTTACCTGTAGGTAAAAATTAAAAAGCGTAGTATACTATCGCTTTAACCACTTTACAACCGCTTACATTGCTTCTACTGCAGCAATGTGGCTCGTTATCGTCCAGCGACATAGACCTACGTCGCTGGACTCCTCCCCTTGTGGGCGGCACGAGCGCGCCGCCGGGGGCTCGCTCCCGCTGTATTCAGTCACAGCGGGAGTCGGGCCAGGGGAGGAGCGGTGGTGATCGCCGCTGCTCTTCCCGATCGTCGGGGATCGACTGTGGAGATCCGCCCGCTTGTGTAAACAAAGCGGGCGGATCTCCTAAGTGACAGGCAGGGTCAGATTGCAGGATTCAGCATAGCTGAACCTGCGATCTGTCCTTGTGTCACATAGTCCCCTCCCCCCACACACGTCAGTAAGCACCAGGCATACATTAACCCCTTGATCACCAATAAAAATTAACCCCTTCCCTGCCAGTGTCATTTTTACAGTAACAGTGCATATGTATAGCACTGATTACTGTAGTAATGTCACTGGTACCCCCAAAAGTGTCAAAAATGTCAGTCAAGGGTCCGATCTGTCCGCCGCAATGTTGCAGTCCCGCAAAAAAAAATGCAGATCGCCGCCATTACTAGTTTTAAAAAAAAAACAATAAAAATGACATAAATTTCCCGTAGTTAGTAGCTGCGATAACTTTTGCGCAAACCAATCAAAATACACTTATTGCAATTTTTTTTTACCAAAAATATGTAGCAGAAAACAAATTGGCAAAAAAAGTAAAAATATTTTGATTTTTACATTTTTTTGGGGGGGAATTTCATATAAAAAAATTTGAAAAATGTTGTTATTTTTTCAAAATTGTCGCTATTTTTTTGTATATAGCGCAAAAAGTAAAAATTTCACAGGTGATCAAATACCACGAAACGAAAGCTCTATTGGTGGGGAAAAGAAAGACATAAATGTAATTTGGGTACAGCATCACACGACCGCGCAATTGTCCGTTAAAGTAACGCAGTGCCGAATCGCAAAATATGGCCTGGTCAGGAAGGGGGTAAAATCTTCCGGTCTTAAAGCGGTTAAAAATACGCTCATTGAGAATTTTTTTGTCAAAGACATGTAGCTAAATACATTTTGGCCTAAATATATGGCAAAAATTTAATATATTGGATAATTTTTAACTGTCAAATTAGAAAAATATTGTTATTTTTTCAAAATTGTCACATTTTTTTATTAATATCGCAAAAAATGAAAAGCGCAGAGGTGATCAATTTTGTTTGGGTACGGCGTTGCATGTCCGCGCAATTGTCAATTAAATTTGCACAGTGCAGAATCGCAAAAAGTGGCCTGGACTTAAGACAGCAAAATCCTCCGGTGGTAAAGTGGTTAAAGCTCCAAGCCAGAACCTGCAGGGTTTAGGAGATATTCACCCTGCATACAGCCGCTAACACCAGGGGCCCATGCTCTCTGAAGGTCCGGCATACCTTGCCGGACCTTCAGAGCTCCTTGCCGGAAAGTGAACTCCCGTGCGCATGCGCGGTAGTGACGTCATTGCACTCCGGCCACTCTCAGCGCCGGAGCCGCCGAACCCGGAATAGATGCCGAGGGAACATGTCAGCTCCCTCAGCAGTATCCGGGCGACCATGTGGGGGGCTTCGTTCTAAGGTAAGTACCCAGTCCTGCAGGGTTTTTTTTTCTTTTACACAGGGGATACAACTGCTTTAACCACTTCAGCCCTGGAAGGTTTTATCCCCTTAAAGACCAGGCCATTTTTAGCGATACGGCACTTAGTTACTTTAACTGAAAATTGCACGGTCGTGCGTCGCTGTAGACAAATAAAGTGTAGATCCTTTTTTTCCCAGAAATAGAGCTTTCTTTTGTTGGTATTTGATCACTTCTGTGGTTTTTATTTTTTGCACTATAAACAATAAAAAGAGCGACAATTTAAAAAAAAGAAAAAAACAATATTTTTTTTCTGCTATAAAACATATCCAATAAAAAAAAATTATTATTTTTTTTTTTTTTCAAATTTAATTTTTATTAGAAGGAAAAAGAATGGGTTTACATTTCACAAATATCAGTCAGAAGAAAAAAAAAAGAACTATTATACCAACATAAATACATGTTAAGAGAAGAAATATTTATTTTCTCCTCCCACCTCTTAAATATGGTAACATATTTTCTCCCTATCCTTAGGGAGTATCGTTTTTTTTATTTCCAACCCATTCTATCCCCCTTACCTTTTCTCCCTTTTTTTTCCCCTCACCTTCCCTCCCTCCTCCCCCCTTCCCCTTCTTTCCCTCCCTTATCTTCCCCCTATTAAACACAAAAAAAAAAAAAAAAGGGGGGGGGGAATTTAAAAAATTTAATTTCTTCATCAATTTAGGCCAATATGTATTCTGTTACATATGTTTTGTAAGCAAAACCCCAATAAGTGCATATTTATTGGTTTGCGCAAAAGTTATAGCGTCTACAAACAATGGGATATTTTTATGGAATTAAAAAAATAATAATTTTACTAGTAATGGTGGCGATCAGCAAATTATAGTGGGGTTACGACATTGCAGCAGACAAATCGGAGACTTAATTGACACTTTTAACACTTTTTTGGGGACCAGTGACATTATTACAGTAATCAGTGTTGAAAAATGATGCACTGTTACTATACCAATGACACAGGCAGGGAAGGGGCTATTATCAGGGGCAATCAAAGGGCTAAATGTGTTCCCTGGGAGTGCTTGCTAACCGTGGGGGTTGCTCTGACGGGGGGAAAGACAGATATCGGTGTTCCTGCAGGAACTCAAGATCTCTGTTTTCCTCCCTGTCAGAATGGCGATCTGCCTTGTTTACATAGGCAGACCGCTGTTCTGTGTCTCTCTGGAACAACTGCGGGTGGCCAGCGGACATCGGGTCTACCGGATCTGCTGATTAGCTCCCCCTCTAGCCAATCAGCGCGCAAACGCGCCTCTGGCAGCACACGCGCGCGTGCCCCCTGGGACCCCTGCGCGAAGTGACATACAGGTACGTGATTTTGCTCAGGGGAGCCGACTTGCCGCAGTAAAAGTACGGTAGGTGGTCAGCAAGTGGTTAATTCCCTAAATCTATCAATCTCAAATTAAGCAGGCCATTAAAACATCATAGAAATAGCAAACTAAAATAATATCCAGGTATTGATATTATCAGTAATTATGCTTTTTTTCTGCACACATTCTGCACATTTTCCGGCAGGACTTTGTGAGACTCTATGGTAGTTTTATTACCTTTGTAGCACTCCAGTGGCCTTTATGGGCAGACTAGTTAAAAAGTGACTTATCTTGTCTGCTGTTTTGGTGAATTCCATTAGAAGGATGAGCTTCATTAGACTTGAACGGGTGACAGTGAGTTTTATAGCACACATAATTATTCCTTTTTCAACGTCAGCAAATAAATAGGGAATTGTTAGTCATTCCTTAATGAGTAAAGCTCCTAGGGGTTCTTGTCCATGTTAAAATTAAGTTATATAACCTGAAATGAAACTATTGGCAGAGCATAAGCCTACATTCACACTGTATGCTCTATGAAGCCTTTTCTCCTACAGGAGTTTAGCAGCAGAAAAATGTGGTAAAAAGACGCTTTTTTCATGCACGTTTATACGCATTCATGGATTCTTTTTACCAGAATGTTACTCATCGGCAGTTAGAATTTATTAACGCAAGAACGTGCCTAGCATTAAAGCGTGTTTATGCGTGCTTTGGCACTTTAGAAAGTTTATGATCAAAATCATTTTTTTTTCTGCCTCTAAACTCCTGTATACGCCTATAGTTTGCATGGACACATAGGCTAACATAAAGGGACATTTAGAGTCAGAGCCTAAAAAAAAAAACCCACGCCTGTAAAAGAAGCTTTTTTGAGCTCAAGTGAGCCCTTAAACTGCAAATCTGTTAGAGCAGGCATGTCCAACCTGCGGCCCGAGTTCCGCATGCGGCCCGGAACCGCAGGCAATGTGGCCCACTGCCCCCTGACAATTATTATTTTTTTGCTGGGGAGGAAGGAAGTCGAGTCGGGGGCACAGCCACAGCAGCTTCCAACTAACTGTAGGCAGAGGCTGCCTCAGAGGGGGGGAGCGCTGCCGGATTACAAGCAGATCGGGGATCTCCTGCTTACCCAGCGGCCGCTGTCATATGAAGCCCCGCTTCCTGGACTGGCTCCTATGATAGACCGCACATTGGTGACTACTATCATAAGAGCCGGTCCAGGAGGCAGGACTTCATATGACAGCAGTCACCAGGTAAGCAGGAGATCCCCGCTCTGTGTAATCCAGCAGCTCTCCTCTCTCTTCATTGCAGACTGCATTAGATGGGCACGCACTGGTGAGGCTGCATTGGATGGCCATGCACTGGTGAGGTTACATTGGATGGACACTGATCAGGCTGCATTGGATGGGCATGCACTTTTGAGGCTGCATTGGATGGGCATGTACTGGTGAGGCTGCATTGGATGGGCATGCACTGGTGAGGCTGCATTGGATGGGCACTGATCAGGCTGCATTAGATGGGCACTGATCAGGCTGCATTGGATGGGCAGGCTCTGGTGAAGCTGCATTGGATGGGCATGCACTAGTGAGGCTACATTGGATAGGCATGCACTGGTGAGGCTGCATTGGATGGGCACTGATCAGGCTGCATAGGATGGGCATGCACTGGTGAGGCTGCATTGGATGAGCACTGTTCAGGCTGCATTGGATGGGCATGCACTGGTGAGGCTGCATTGATGGGCACTGATCAGGCTGCATTGGATGGGTATGCACAGGTGAGGCTGCATTGGATGGGCACTGATCAGGCTTCATTGGATGGGCACGCACTGGTGAAGCTGCATTGGATGACACTGTTTAGGCTGTATTGGATGGGCACACACTAGGCTGCAAGTGCCGTGCGAACCCCTGGCTGCCGTGGGAGACTTAAGATGTCTGCAGTCAGTGACAGAGCCGCTGCTTGCTGTAAAGTTCCAGCTCTGTCGTAGGCGGAGTGATATGAAATGCACCTGTGACAGGAGCCATACAGGAAGTAGCGGCTCTGTTCTCTACTGCAGCCACTGCTTCCTCCAGCAGTACCCAACGTCATGACCAGCAGTACCTGCATGACCAGCATTACCCGACAGCAGTAACCGCACCAGAAGTACCCGCCAGCAGTCTGCAAAATAAGTAGAAAAGGTAGGTGCATTAGCGTGTGTAAATTGTTGCAGTATGTTTTTTAATAACCAGTTGTGTTTTGTCATAATATGTCATGTCCTTGTTCATACATGTCCATCTTTTGTTTGTTTAACCAGCGTGTTGAACAAAAAAAGTGACCCAATTCTCCCATCCACACATTTGATTTGAACTCAGGAATCCTCACCACTATGCTATTATATACTGACTGCAGGCAGATTCCCCCGCTGTCAAGATACACAGATCAGTGCTGTAGCCTATTGCTTGAAACACTGATCAAGCAGCTTTTATTTGACAGCACGGTTGAACAGATTCAATCAGTAGATCAAACTTCTACTCAATTGCCCTGGCCGCACAAAAATTGGAATTCTACCAGTTCTTGCTGAAACAGCTGAATTTCGAACCATGTATTGCCAGCTTTTTTGGTTCCTCTCTTTTTTCTTAACACTTTACAGGTTGACATCCCATAGAGTTCAGCGGGAGGAATCAGTATGAGCTGGGGGTCGGGGGATCAGTTTCAATACTTCAACAGAAGATTTCTCAGGATCGCCAGCACCACTGCGAGATGGTCAGGATGGCTGACAAGCCAGGATGTGACCTCCTGTCACCAGGATCCACTCTCCTCTGACAGTGCCCTTGGACATGTACAATAGGATGTGATCCAAGGTATCTTACCTCTTCCTCAGCCTTTGAGGAAGAGGAATTGCCCATGTTCAAGGGTGACGATGGAGCAGAGTGGATCTTGGTCTTGTGGCTGCATGTCCTGGCTTGTTGGCGGATCTAACCATCTCCCAGTGGTGTTGGCCCTCTGCTATCACTGGATCATCTATGCTTTCGGGTGAGACGAGGTTGTCCCTATCAGAGATTGTTGGTTTCCTCACTGTGTAATGACCTAGTGTATTCCACCATCCATCTGTCACTTTAAAGTGATATTAACAGGCGGTTCACACTGAGGCGATCCGACTTCGAGGGGCGACCTGTGAAGCGTGCACAGCGTGCACCGCGACTTCGGCGCAACTTGCAGGGACCTCACATAATGGAAGTCAATGCAAGTGGCTCCCAGGTCGCCCCAAAGTAGTACAGGACCCTTTTTCTAAGTCGGAGCGACTTGTGTCGCTCCTATTAGAACGGGTCCTGTGCTAATCAATGGCGAGCAACCGAGCACGACTTGTCAGGCTGACAAGTCGCCTGACAAGTCGCGCTAGTCTGAATGGGGTCTAAAGGTTTGGGGTTTAAAGCAAACAAACAAAAGGTAATACTTACCTGCTCTGTGCAATGGTTTTGCACAGAGCAGCCCTGATCCTCCTCTTCTCAGGATCCCCTCCGGTGCTCTTGGTTCCTCACCCTTGACCAGTGCCCCCAATAGCAAGTCGCTTGCTATGGGGGCACTGGTGCATGCTTGCTCCCGAGTCCCGCTCTATACGTCTGCGTCCATAAGACACATAGAGCAGCAGCACAGCCCTGCCACCCTTTCTCACTTCACTGGCTCACTGGCTATGATTAACAGCAGTAGGAGCCAATGGCTCCTTCTGCTGAGTCTCAGCCAATGAGAGAGACCCGGGACAGCCAGGGCTCCCATGCACATCACTGGATCGAGAAGGGGTTCAGGTGAGTATTGGGGGGGCTGTGGGGAAAGGAGCACACAGATGTTTTTTTGCCTTCATACATTGAATGCATGAAGGTACAAAATCTTCAGCTTTTCTATCCACTTCAACCCTTGTAAGTGTTTTTTAATACATTTTCTGGATTTGACTTACTAGACTATGCAGGTTTTGTGCTGTGTCTTTTCTCTCCTTTTTTGCATTGAATGAAGCTCCCCCTCAGATCAACCGACAGCATTCCATGTTTAGTTAGATCAGTTTTTTCCCAATTAGTGTTGGGTTACCCATAAACCTGTGTGTTCTCAGGTTGTGTTCAGATATGATCCTATTGACTACCTATCACATTTATTGTGTTATATTTCACAATCTATCCAACAATGACTTGGTTGGGCAGCTTTCACAGATGGCTGGTATAACGAGTGCTGTTGATCCCGTAGAGGTTATTAAAGGATTTTCAATAAACAACGCAAGATAAGTGCTAGGTGCTATAAATAAAGCCTTAAAGGGGAAGTCTACCCTAGCACTAAAATCGCCACATCTACAGGCATCCACGATCTAAGACTAACCTATCTAGCCCTGTAAAGAAGAAGTCGGTTTTCATACCTTTTTAGAAGCTAATCTGCTCTGGTCTCCAGTGGCGGAAGCTCTGCAGAGGAGACAGATGACAACGGCAGGGAAATGAATGGGAAGTGATGTCATCCATAGAGTTAGTATGGGGCTTTCGTTGTCGGCTGCCTCCTCTGCACCCGCCTCCTCAGTAAAGCTGCGTGGGACCGAACTGGCTTCAGAAAAAGGTATGTAGACTGATTTCTTCTTTACAGAGCTAGATAGGTTAGTCCTAGATCGAGGATGCCTGTAGATGTAGCAATTTTAGTGTTAGGGTGGACTTCCCCTTTAACCTTAAATGTTAAGTCCACCGTTAAATAGGAACTGCAGTCTGCTCACATAATTTGTAATAAAAATGAATTTGCTATGCGGAAGCTTCCCTCCAACCACTTTGCATATTTTTTATATATATATACTGTGATTCTGTACTTGCAAAATATGCTGCAGAAATCTCCCTCCACTAAGTCTGGCTGCAGCCATTTTAACTGTGGGCAGCTGAAGCTGCTGCCTGTTCACTTCCTGGATTTACACAGACACACAGAGGCACACAGACACACACACTAACACACACATATTTGCAGACACACACACATACACATACGGTATATAGAGACAGACACACTCCCACCACTGCTTGCCTGTACATTTCTGCTCTCTTGATGAATACTCATGGATCTCTGCAGCCTCCTGTTATTTCTGCCCTCATCCAGCTCCCTCCAGCTCTGCAGCTCTCCTTGGCTCTCCTATGACTCATCCCTCCTCCCTTGATGGCAAACTCTCTTGAGAGAGAGCTGTGCACGATGTCATTAGCCTAGGCTAATTACCAGACAAGAAAAAGAAAGTGGACAGTATAAGGTATTTACTGGCAGAAAAAAGATGAAAAAATGACTGAAGGTCCGCTTTAAAATAAACCTCCACAATATAAATTGTAAATTACTACCCTTATACAAATGTGCAATGATCAACGTAATCCCAAGTGAGAAAAATAATAATTAGAGTGCATGAAGCCATGAACTATAATAAATCCATCAATTAAAGTGCATAAGTTATAAAAAGTCCATCAACGGGGCCAAAATTCATATGTAAAAAAACTTTTCCCAATGTGCTCTACAAACTCCATGCAGATGAGACTGCCTGTCTCCACTCAGTGCTCCTCCATGTGTGCACACACCCTGTCCCCCTGTGCAGTTATGACTCACCCGATCCCTAGACCCATAGTGAAGTTGGTCTAGTAATGCTAGTTGGGAGTCAAGCATAGGCAGTGATTTGACCGATATTCTGCTATCTTCCTCTATTGATCCTCATAGATAAGAGTAAACCAGATCATAGCATGATCATAGTGCAACCCATTTTATTGAATTTTTCATCTGGTTTACTCTTATCTATGAGGAAAGATCTGTGGAGAATGATAGCAGAATATCCGTCTCATCACTGCCTAGGCTTAGGACTCCCAACTAAAGTTACTAAACCAACTTCACTTTGGCAATCTCATCTGCATGGAATGTGTAGAGCACCTTGGAAAACGTTTTATTACATATGGATTTTGGCACTCTTCATAGCTTATGCACTTTAATTGATGGATGTATTATAGTTCATGCACTCTAATTAATATTAGTCTCACTTGGGAATACGTTGATCGTTGCACATTTGTATAAGAGTAATTTACAATTTATATTGTGGAGGTTTATTTTAACTGTGGACTTAACAATTAAAGCAGAGCACTGACAGTGAAGCCTTGCAGCCTATGTATCTTGCATCCCTTCTGCGCATGTGCCAAGCTCGCTGCACTTTGTGAATGGCCCGATGGCGGGAGAAGGAGGAGGGGGGGCTGAACTTCCAGCTGAGTTCTTTACAGCAAAGTCAGCTGGAAGTGGGAGAGGGTACCTGTAAAATCCAGGTACCCTCTCCCTCCTCCTCCCCAAAGGGTGCCAAATTTGGCAGCGTAGGGGAGGGGTGGAGGAGGCCAACAAGCCAGGTAGCAAGTATAACTTGCTACAAATTCGTGGCAGTGTTGAATTGTAAGTCTGTTAAATTGCTGCACATTTTCACTGGCAAGTTGTACACTTGCTGAGCACTTGAAGCACAAGTTCAAGTTGACATTTTTCCAATTTGTAGCAAATTTGCATGGCAAGTCTCTAAGAAGAGCAAAGTTGCAGTTGTGAGTCTATAGCAAGAGCTCTGCAAGTCTCCAGCATGAAAATTCAGCAACAGTGACCCCTGTGGTGGGATGGCTATTGCACAACATAACTGAACCAGAACTTGCAGCAGACTTGCAGAATGTTTGCAAAGAAAGTTGATGTGGAGTCCTACAATGCGGACTTGCTGCAATTGTGCAACAAACTTGTGAAGCCTGGCAAGTCTAGCAATAGCTTAGCAAGTCATTTTCAAACGTGCAGCTCAATTGCTTGCTTTCTGAGAAGTGGAGCTCCACCTATTGGGTGGAGCTCTGCTTTAAGGTTAAGGGTTCTTTAAAGCATCTAGAGCTCATCTTGCGTTATTTATTGATTATTTGCACTGTGGAATTACACAGGGGAGTGTGAAGAGCAGCAAGGGTGACATCAAAAGGATTAACATTTATAGGGGGATTTTTGGCGCAGTATACAAAGGGCTGGCACTACCTGTAAAGCGATCTAGGCAGCCTCCTAGGGCGCAACTTAGTAGGGGGCACCGGCATCCTGCATCCAGAACCAGTAATGGACCGCTGGCCGGTGCAGCACTCCCCATGCTGTGCTGCCTGAGCGCTACAGCAAGCCACGCTATGTGAGGGCTCCAGAATCGCCGAAATCCTCATAGGAAAGCACTGAATAATGAGGTCTAACGTGCGTGCGCGGCCATTGCCGTCAGCTGGCGGGGAGACCTAATGCGCATGCACAACAAAGGAGAGTAGGCGGAGCCTGACCCAGCACCGAGGTAAGTCACTGAAGGGGTTTTAACCCCTTCAGCAACTTGGAATGGGGGGTGGGAGAGAGAGGGGCACTTAATGAAACATACAATTTGAACTATGTATTATGAGGTTCATTTGAAAAAGTGTGAATTTTTGGGAATCAAAATGAACGTCACAATAGCCAAATGGGGAAAACACCTAATTTCAACCAATTGCCAGATTCTGATGTCACGTCGTGGGCCGAGGCGGCAAAAATTCTTGCACCGGCCCCAATACACATTTGCTATCATAGGATTTTACTTTCTATTAGTAGCTTCTGTCCTGCTTCAAGTTGCTTCTTCTAAGCTGCTTTACCTGTTTTGGCATTCTTGATGACTTGTAGAAGAAAGGGTAGAAAGCACGTGGTCAGAAGCAGAAATCTGACCACGTACACAAGTCGTTAGAATGTCCCAAGACTTTCATTGGTTCCGCAGACACAAATCAGAACACGGCGTACCCAAGCCTAGCTGCAGTGCAGAGATTTACGATTTGAAAATGCTCGTTATCAAGATCAGGGAACATCCGTTTTCAAAAAGCTGCAGAATAGCTGAACAGGAATGAAGTGTGTGCTGTGCATAATATGAAAGACATGGCACGTAACTATTCATGCAACAAAGGAGACGGGAAGGAAACGTCCTACTTTGTCGGACAAGTCTAGGCATGAACAAGCCATTCAATACATCATTCTGTACTGTTCCAGTTGAAGCAAATAAAGAGAAAACACTGCTCTGAGTCTTCACTGCAGATTCTAAACACCTTACCTTCTGATGAAGCTCTGTACAAAACCAAGAGCATATATATGCAATTTCTGCAATCTGTGTTGAGTATACACCTTTCTACACAAGGATAAGGATATCAATGCTTAATTACCAATAACAGGTCTATTCTTAGGTGCATTTTGCAAAAGTCAAACAACACTTATACGTTTTGCAGTTTCCCTATATCTGGTCATATACATTAGGGCAGGGGTGTCAAACTCAATTTCATTGTGGGCTACATCATCATTATGGTTGCCCTCAACGAGCCAGTTGTATCTTTAAGACTATGTGAATTTTTCCAGAGTTTCTTTTTTCTCAGAGAATAGGTGCAGGAACTCAACCATGACACCCCCCCTCCCTCGCAGAACCGCATTGAACGGTGGGTGTGGCCAAATTGCACAGTGAGAGGGTCCTGAAGGGGCAATACCAGGAATGCAGTACATGTGGCGTTCAGGGAGTCATTATGTACAGAGTGTAGTTTCAGGGGTGACCAATGCGCAGAGTTCAGGGGTGCACTAAGTGCAGGGTTTAATGGTTCACTTTGTACAGAATGCACATCTCACTTCCATCTCTCCTCGGCTCTGAACTCTGCACTACTCTCCCCCATCGCCCACCTCTGCACGAATCTCCCTCTACAGCCCTCATCTCATACCTCCCAACTTTTTGAGATGGGAACGAGGGACACCTATTGGCAAACGTATGTAGGCATAGGACACACCCCCTGCCACGCCCCCCTCAAAGAATAATTATTCAAAAAAATTATTAGCTAAACCTATATGTGCTTTTTTTTTACCACTACTATTCCTTTATACTTGCTTTTTAGCAAGAAATGCAGCCATTTAGAAATTGGATGAAAGGTTTAGCACTGAGAAACACTTTTTGAATGATAATAAGTGCATTTTATATACAACTATATAAATCAGACCATAATGAGGGACAAATGAGGAGGGAATGGCTGCAGAGTCCATGGACGGGCTGGAAGGTAGGCCTCCTCTCCGTGGCTGATTACCGGCACAGCCGCCATTTTGCTGCAGCCCGCTGCCTTGTGATATGAGGAATCCGGCCAGGTTATTCAGCTGCGGCGGGTCCTTTTTGCGGCGGGCCATTGCTGGGTGTCTGGAGGAAGGCTGGATTTGAATGAATGGCTGGTGGAGAGGCAGATGAGCCCGATGTTTGTGGATTCCCCGGCAGCCTAGCGGAGCCTCAGGAAGATGTGGCCATACTCGTCGGCGGTCGCCACACCCCCCAAGATATAACCACTATTGATGCAACAGGATAACTCTGTTATTGTATGGTTCTTGGTAGCAGTGGTTAAATTGGCCATTCAAAAGCTTACTGTTTTTGGCCTGCTGGGTTGGTAGATACCTTTTTAAAAATAATGGATTGTATGTAATCTGGCTAAATACATTATTAAGGGTACTGCATCCAAAGAAGAATACAAAAGGAGAAAAGAGAGGACTTTTGAGGTACACACCAGAAAATGCAAACATTAAAACTGCAGTTTGTATTATTATTTAATGGGTAATAAAAATGTCATAGCAGCTTAGACTATCCAGTTAAAGCACACTACCTATACATACCTATACATATAACCTCATCCACCACCTACTATTCATATAGAATTCTCGACTTTCATTACTTGTACAATTGTTTGCATGATTTCATGATTAGGTTTTGCAAAAATACACAGCGAGCAGTGATATAGAAAACGTTCTATACACTTCTTCGGGAGGATGGTAGAGGTATCTAAAAGAAAAGACAATAGAATATATGTACAAATCCAATATACCCACCTTTATATACAAACATTTATGAATAAAGGTAATACATTTGTAGTTATACAGTTGAAAGTTAGACTAATTTTCAAGCACAGGAGCAGCATACCACTAGCACCGAACAGTTGGGACTTTCAAAATGTGATATCTCTATAGAACATACACATAGAAAAAACTTAATAGGGCATAAACTACTAAATATAAAAAAAATTGACCACTAATGTCATAAAAAAAGAAGTAATGTGCAAATGACGAAAGATATTTACCTTCAAAAGAGACAATATATTTTAAGCTAATAGATATCCAATATTATAGGCAAGAGTGTAGCCAGAATAGCCTTTTCCAAATTGGTTAGAAATCCTGCCACTAAGGACACAGCCAACATAAAAGCCAACATAAAAGCTGAAAGAACATGAATTAGCTACTGTACAAGTTAAATATACCTTATAGATCTTGGGATGTAATGTAGCTTACAAATATCTCTAGCTGTAAATCCTTATAGTATAGTTGATACTTCATTCGTCCACCTTTGTCTTTTTTTTTTTTATATTTAGCCATTTATCTGGAAAACCATGTGAGTCTGAACTTCCAGTAGCATTTCTCACCAAGTACACCATTTTGATATGGCACATGGACGGAGAAGACTATGTGACATGTGCTAACGAACATTTACCTGACGAACGACATTGCAAATACGTTATTCACCTAGAAATAGAAATGGGCCGAACATGCCTGGGGGACATGTATCAATGCAGAAAAAACTTTTAAAAATAATTGTTTTTAAAGGAACAGTGACTTTAGTGATGCACAACCACTTCTGGACTGGAAGATGTTCCCCCTTAATGACCAGGCCATTTTTTGCGATTCGGCACTGCGTTAATTTACCTGACAATTGCGCCGTCATGTGACTCTATACCCAATTAAAACTGATTTTTTTTCCCCAGAAATAGAGCTTTCTTATGGTGGTATTTGATCACCTCTACTATTTTTATTTTTTTTGCGCTATAACCAAAAAAAGAGCGACAATTCTGAAAAAATATATATATATTTTTAACTTTCTGCTATAAAACATTCCCAATAAAAAAAAAAAAATATAATTTTTTCATAATTTTAGGCCAATTTGTATTCTACTACATATTTTTGGTTAAAAAAAAAACATCCCAATAAGCGATTTTAAACGGTTTGCCCAAAAGTTATCCCGTCTACGAACTAGGGGAAAGATTTATGTCATTTTTATTTATTTATTTATTTTTTACTAGTAATGGTGGCGATTGGCGATTTTTAGCGGGACTGCGATATTGCACGGACAGATCGAACACCTAACTGACATTTTTGACACTTTTTTTGACACTTTTGGGGGGACCAGTGCAGTGACATTACTACAGTAATCAGTGCCAAAAATATGCACTGTTACTGTACTAATGACACTTGCAAGGAAGATGTTAACACCAGGGGCGATCAAAGGGTTAAATGTATGCCTAGAGGGTGTTTTCTAACTGTGGGGGAAATGGGCTTATGGAATCAACACAGGGACCTGTGTTCCTAAATAGGAGGAACACAGGAGCCCTGTGTTGATTGCTAACAGAACAACGGTCTGCTGTGTTTACAACAACAGACCGCGGTTCTGTCTCAACAGGGAGCGATTGCGAGTGCATCACTTTGCGGGAACCTGCTGACGTATATCTGCGGTGGCTGGTCGGCAAGTGGTTAAAGTGAAACAAAAAAAAAAATGTAAAATTCCTTTAAATATAAATATAGTGACTGGATGGGTTCCCTCAGTCTGCCTGTAAAGTGACGCATCTGTAGCATGTATAGAACCTGCTGCAGAAAAAATTACATTTCTAAAGAAACAAAAATTAGTCAAATCACATTTAAATTGACTCGCAGTTGCCATTGCTGGCCCGGCTATTTAAAAAAAATAAAGAGAAAAATGGCATGGGTCCATACCAGGCCCCAAAATATAAAATAAAATAAAAAAGCAGCGTGGGGTCCCCCAAAAAAAAACATACCAGACTCTTATTCAAGCACACAGCCTGGAAGGCCAGGAATGAGGGTGGGGGGAAGAGCGAGCCCCCCCCCCCTCCTGAACTATACCAGGCCACATGCCCTCAACATGGGGGAGGTGCTTTGGGGCAGGGGGAGCCCCCACCCCAAAGCACCTTGTCCCCCTGTTATGTAACACAAAATTAATCATGTTATTATTTCCCAAAATTTTACAGGGGTCTCTTCAAAGATCTATGCCAACAATTGATGGAGTGCTGTTACTCACACATAATTAGGCAAGAATAAAAGAGGACAAGGATGTTTTATAAAACAGGAGGGACAGGAACAATTTGAGACAATAAAATTTGTTAAGTCACAGGACTTGTGGGCCTATCTAAAGTGCACATGTTTGAGAATATAAAAAGCAGTTGGAACTAAGAAATTTGCATGTACATCTGGAAACCCAATGTGAACCAAAATTAATATTTAAAGCATAACTTTACCCATAACAACTTGATAAAAAAATAATGTAGAAAGGAACATACTGTTCATTCCTTATTAATAATTATGCTACCTAAATTAGTGTGCTCTGTAAATTGCCCCCAGCATTGCTCCTGTTTCTTCTTGCTGGAGGCAGCCAATTTGCTAAAGCCCAGAGCCCCTGAACAGCAGTAAATCTTTAGGCTGTCAGAAGACTGACCTCTACAAATTCGGTATAGTGTCTAAAAATAGAGAGCAACTGAGCATGTGAGAAAATGGATTTTAGACAGTATAGACACTTATTTTAATACTATTTTACACAGATTTACCTGCAAAGAGGCAAGCCTGAAGTGATCTAGCAGAACAGAATTTTCTAACTAAAGTTACACTTTAGGGGGGCGTGGCCTGAAGACCTATGTGAGCGGATCTAGTGAGGCTCTCCCGGCGGATCTCCGTTTAAGCTATCCTGCGGCTCCAAACTCGAGCGATACCCTCACCCCCGACCGCTGGTGGACACCGCCATCCAGCCCTGGTCATGTCTCCGCCGAAACGGCCTTCTGAAGCGGCGGCTAAGCTGGAGAAGTTTTGGCGCCAAGAGGGGAGCGGCGTGGCCCAAAATGGCGGACCGTCCCAGCCAGCTCCCGCAGCAGCGGCGCAGGCTGCGGACCAGGCGATCATCCTGGCTGCCATCACGGACTGCAAGGCGTCCCTGACCACCAAAATAGAGGAGATAAAGGTGGACATATCCTTGCTCAGACAGGACTTTCAGGAATTGTGGGGCAGGATGTCAGAAGCGGAGGGACGGCTTTCCAGAGCGGAGGATGATTTACCCCCCATACAGAACGCTGCAGAACAGGCTGCCAGGGACATACAGTTCTTGCTGCATAAACAGGATGACCTGGAGAACAGAGCCAGGCGTAATAACGTTCGTTTTGTTGGCTTGTCGGAAGATGTGGAGGGGTCGTCCCCTGCCACGTTCCTGGAAGACCTCCTGGTTAAATCGTACGGCAGGGAAGCGTTCTCGCAGGCCTTTGTTGTGGAACGGGCGCATCGAATGCCAGCTAAGAAGCCGCCCCCAGGAGCACCACCCCGGGTCTTTATTGCCCGCTTTATGAACTTTCTGGATAGGGATGCGGTGCTCCGGCTCTCCAGGGAGCGAGGGAATATCCCGCTGGACAACCATAACATCATGGCGTTCCCGGACTTCTCAGCGGAAGTCCAGAAGCAGCGCAGTCAGTTTGGAGAAGTCAAGAGGCGCCTTAGGACCCGTAACCTCAAGTATGCAATGTTATACCCAGCCAGGCTACGAGTGGTTGGAGAGGATAGAGTGCATTTTTTCGAGGACCCTGACGCTGCGATAGCCTGGCTGGATCGTCTGCCGTGAGTGGTGAGTCCGTTGCCCCTTCCCTGCCCCTGAGTACATTGGAGGACTATACGTACTTCAGCCTGAACTGCCCTGGTGGTTTTCCCACTGCTTCCCCCTCCCTTCACCTGCCCTCCATGCCTTGGAAGCTCGTGCTGGCGCTCCCATTGTTCCCCTGCCACTCTAGTATCTTTGGAATGTACTCCTCCTTGGGATGCCCGGATACCTTTGTCTGGCCCCTTTTTTCTCCCCTTGGTCGAACTAATCTTTCCCCCCCCCCCCTCCCCCCTGGAACTTTTTTCTTCTTCATGTCTGCTTTGCGAAACTGACTCTTTCCTACTTTTGCCTTCCTGCCGGGAGGCCTCTATACCCACCATGGGTACTGTGAACCTTCGATGCCATGTTTTGTGCTCACTGTTGTGTTCCAGAAATGGGACCCCTCTTCGGAGATTGTTCGCCCTCACGGGTATGCGGTGCTCTGGTTGGTCCTGGGGGGCTTCGCCTTTTGGTGGAACTGCCTGGGGCGGCTGGTCACTGCTGCCTGTGGACTATTTGGTTCTGGGATTGATGCTCACACAAGTTGGGGTGTGTGTTGGGCTGGGTGGGGGGGGGGGGTTTATGTTTATTGAGTTTTGCTATGTGAATTGTGTACTGACTTGTATTTGCACTACCCTATATTTTCACACTGTTTGGTTGGACTCCTGGGTTTCGGGCCATGGGTGGCGGGTGCGGTTTAAGCTTGTCCCGGGTTGCTGTCCCCATCCTGTGCCACGACATGTTCTCTCCTCCCCGATGATATGGCAGGGCTGACCTTTCTCACGTGGAACGTGCGAGGCATCCAAGACGAGGTCAAGCGCACGGTTATCCTGTCCTATCTCAAGGAACAGAGGGCGGATGTCATTGCGCTAGTTGAGACACATGCTGAGGGTAACCTGCTTGGGGCCCTCCGCAGACCGTGGGTTGGCTGGGCTTTTCATGCGTCGCACTCCTCTCATTCGAGGGGTGTGTCGTTGCTGGTCTCTCGGTCTGTGGCTTTCGCGGTGAGGGAGGTGGTGACGGACCCCTTGGGTAGATATGTCTTTGTAGCTGGAGCTATAGGGGGGCATGACATACTTCTCTTAGCCTGGTACTTTCCTCCCCCTTTTAGTGCTACCCTTCCGACTGAGGGCATGATGTTTATGGCAAGATATCCCTCCGTTCCTGCAGTCTGGATGGGGGACTTTAATACGGTCTCCAATCCGTTTCTGGATAGGGTGGGTGCACCGGGCTCCCCACCCTACCCAGATAGAGCCACGCGCTTCTATAGAATGCTAACCAGCTGTCACCTCCTTGACTCATGGAGGTGTCTACATCCCATTGCACGGGCCTACTCGTGTTTCTCAACATCCCACTCCACCATGTCTAGGATTGATGGTATATGGATCTCCCAGGCCCTTCTGACCAGGCTTCTGGGTGCCCGTTTTGGCCCGAGACTGCTCTCGGATCACGCCCCGTACATGGCTACTCTGTCCCGCTTACTGCCCCTCCCCAGAGGCATTGGCGCTTGAATCCTTTTTGGCTCAAGACTATTCCGGACATTGACACCTTGACGAAAGAATGGGACTTTTTCTTCAGCTCCAACTCTGACACTGCTTCCGTGCTGACGGTATGGGAGGCCTTCAAGGGCCATGCGCGTTTACTTTTGACGTCGCATATAGCTCGACATCGGAGGGCGTCGCGGACCGACCTACTTACTGCTGAACATCAATTGGCTGAACTGGAGGCATAGTATGCCAGTTCTCCGACGCCGGACGCACTTTCCCAACTTAAACGAAGGTCTAGGGCCCTGGACCATATGTTCCAGGAACAGGCTAATCATAAATAATTTTTCAGCCGGCAACGTATTTTTGAGTATGGTGAGCGATCGGGCAAATTGCTTGCCTATTTGGCACATATGGATGATAGACCGCCCGTGGTGATTACACTTCACCCTTCGGTGTTGGGAGACTCCTCGGATCCCGCGGCTGTGGCGGAGCTGTTTGCTTCGTACTTTAGCGAGGTTTATTCCTCTAAGGTGGATTATGACCCGTTGGATCTGGCCGGTTTACTGGATACCCTGGAGTTCCCTACACTGACCCCTGAACAGGTCGCGGTGCTTGAGGCCCCAATTTCTCGGAATGAAATAGTCTCTGCCATTTCTTGCTTTGCTAGGGCTAAAGTGCCTGGATCTGATGGCCTTCCCGTCGAGTTTTACTTGCAGTATTCGGAGTCATTGACCTCCCGTCTGCTCGCGGTGTTTGAGGCGGCATTTGAGTCGGGCTCTCTTCCTGCCTCGATGCGTGAGGCACTGATCATTTTGCTTCCCAAGCCTGGCAAGGATCCCCGATATCTGGAATCCTACAGGCCCATCTCACTGTTACAGTGCGATGTTAAAATCCTGGCTAAGGTACTTGCCCTCAGACTCAATGTGGTGATCCTCTCTTTGGTACACCCCGATCAGACGGGATTCATGCCAGCCAAGAATACGGCCTTCAACACCAGGCGCTTGTTCATGAACATGCAAGCCCCCCATGACTGTGTCGGTACCAGGATGGTTGTGACCTTAGATGCCGCCAAGGCCTTCGATTCTGTTGAGTGGTCGTACCTGTGGCAGTGTCTACGCAGATTTGGGTTCGGCCCGAAGTTCATTAAATGGCTTACAGTGTTATACAGTCAACCTCGGGCCCGGGTGGTAGCCAATGGCTGGACCTCTAGGTCCTTTCCTCTTTCCCGTGGCACGCGTCAGGGCTGTCCCATCTCCCCACTGCTGTATGCCCTGGCGGTCGAGCCACTCGCGATGGCCCTCCGGGCGGACCCAGGCATTAATGGTCTCCGTCGTGGGGACCTTGAGGAGCGTGTTGGACTGTACGCAGACGACATGATCCTATACCTGGCAGACTCCGGGCCCTCATTGAGGTGTGCCCTGGAGATCATACAGCGGTTTGGGAGTTTTCTGGTCTGATGGTCAATTGGGACAAATCCCTCGTCCTTCCTATAGACAGTTTCCCCCCAGCAGCTGACCAAGCGTCGCTCCCCCTGTCGCGGGTGTCGGAATTCAAACATCTCGGTGTCCGGGTGACTAGATCCCTTACTGACTATATCCCTTTAAATATTGAACCCCTCTTTGCCTTGGTCAAGAACAAAACGCAAGTTTGGGCTCGGTTACCTTTGGGCGTAATGGGCAGGGTGGGCCTGGTGAAGATGATCCTGCTTCCTAAAATCCTATACCTGCTGTGGCACTCTCCAGTTTATATTCCATATAAATACTTTATGACTCTAGAGAGCTTTCTGCAGTCATTTATCTGGGGCTCCTCCAGACATAAGCTGTCCTGGAGGCACACCCAGAAACCCACCAAGCTGGGGGGCATGGCGGTTCCGGAATTGGCAAGGTATTACCTAGCTGCCCAATTATCACACTTCTTTCATCTGGAAAAACAGGATTCGGGCAGGTATATGGCGTTGGTCTGCAGAAGTGCGGAGTCACGGCTCCCTCACCCGTTCTGTGATCTCCTTAGAGGTGTTGCTGGGTCTACGCCTGTGGCTCCTCGGGGCAGTCTTTTGTTCCATCACAGACGGGTCTGGGACCTGGCATTAACTAGAACCGGAGATGCGACTTTGCATTCCATGACTCCCCTGTGGTTCAACCGTCAGCTGCCGGAGCTCCTCCATATCCCTAACCCTGGGGTGTGGATCGGTAAGGATATATATTTGTTGTCTCATGTTGTTTCCGCTGGGTCTATTAAGTCCTTTAGCCTGCTCCAGGAGGAATTCCAACTCCCGGCATCCATGCACTTTTACTATTTGCAGTTGTCCCATGCTCTGAGAGGACAATTTGCCCTTGTAGTCCCTGACTTACCGTCAGTTGACATACTTGAGGTGATCAGGGGCCAGGAACACCGCAAACTCATTTCGTTACTGTATGAAATGTTGGGTACTAAACAGGTGACTGCTCTGGCATATGGGGTGCGGGGATCCTGGGTGGGCGATGTTGGGGAGCTGGGGGACGAGGAGTGGGATGAGGCCTTGGAAGCCTGTACCTTGGTATCTCCTAAATTGTCGGACCGGCTCACTCAAATCTACATTGCCCACAGATCGTATCTTACTCCTGTGAGACTGGCTCGCTTTGGCTCCTCCCGCTCCTCGGCATGCCCTAGGTGTTCTCACTCCCCGGGGGCATGATTTGGTCCTGTTCGGGCGTGCAGGGATTTTGGACGCAGGTCGTCCGGTTCCTGCACGACCGCATGGGATGCCCGACTACCCTGGACCCCAAACTGTGCCTCCTTGGGATATTTCCTGAGACTGACGCGGACAAACATATGGTTCAATTTCTCCAGGAGACCCTGTTTACTGCCAGGAAAGTGATAGCCTTGAAGTGGATGCAACCTGTGTCCCCTACCCTTGTGGCTTGGAAGGCAGCGGTGAGCGCTACTCTCCCCTTCAAGAAAGTCATGTATGCTAATAGGGGCTGCCCCAAGAGGTACAACAAAATCTGGGATAGGTGGCTGGAGGCCCCTGACACCTGTGAGACTTAGGGAAGGGTGGATACTGTATGTTTATGCCTTGACACAGCGGCTGTTTGCTGGGCCTGCACCCATGGCCTCTGCTATGGTTTAGACTGAGGTGGGTAGTCCTGTTCTGCTTACAACAAGTCACGTACATCGTTATTTTATTGTCTAAATCTTATCTCTTTTACTCTTTGCCCAGTGTGAACTTTGCAGTTTTTTGACTATGTGATCCTGTACTTGTGCAAATGTCTGACGATACTGTTATTGTATATTTATATGCGGTGCTTAACTCAATAAACGTTTGTTTGGTTCAAAAAAAAAAAAAGTTACACTTTAAGGGAGCGTTTGTATGCATTTGCTGAGAAACTTTTCCCATGATATTTCTTGCTACAAAATGATTCTTTGACGTAGACTCAACTTAACCAAACTCTGGATTCTTCTGCTCCTGGTCCCTATTTGGTTTAGCAGTCCAGCTAAAACGTTGGTCTTTACATGACCATACTCCTGCCTCACACATTATCAGTGTTCTTAGTTTTCTGTTACTGAAATTGATATAGACCTGGCCCTGCTCCTCATTCTTTCCTAATTCTGCAACTCCCGTCTTTGGTTTCTGACAGCCTATTTGGAGCTGACCTGTCTTAATCTCTGTTATATTCACCTCTATCACCTTGGTCTCTGCCAAATTGTGTCAGTTGATACCAGTGAGGCACTTGGAGACCTAGAGCTGCTGTCTTGTAGCAGTGTGCATAGTTCCTTGATGGACTCTTTGTGAAGTTTTGGTGGTTACCAGAGCCTATTTAGGCCATCCAAGATATCCATCTTCCAGTATTGGACAGCCCATGCATCAGATTTTATCATTTACAGCCTGATTTGTAAGTGATATGGGTGGTCAGCAACTGCTTAGGCCATATATGTCAGAAATCAATGTGGTTGTCTAAATGATAAGTGCTTGCAAATATCTTTCATTCCACAATTCAAAGCATGTACCTATGTGGCTTCGACAGACAGAGATGTGAGCTCCGTGATTTATGGAATGCAGGAGTGTGTGTTGTAGGTCTAAACTCTCCCACACGCCATGTGCATTCTTATTGTGTTCTTGTACTGTTCACCTCAGGGTGTCTCTTTATTTCTTTTTGGCTTTGGTTTTAAATTCTAGCTTTAGTCTTTAATCTTCCCCTTGACATTTCTTAAAGTCCCTAAAGTCATAACATGATCATTACACGTTATGGACCAATTTAAACAGGGTCGATATATAATTGTACACTGCTCAAAAAAAAATATTAATCAGAGTACGGCATCAAGTCAATTAAACTCCTAGGCTATTGATCTGGTCAGGTAAGTAGCAGAGGGAGTTGTTAATCAGTTTTAGCTGCTTTGGTGTTAAGGAAATTCACTAGATGAGCAACAATGAGACAACCCCAAAAAAGGAATGGTTTTACAGGTGGAGGCCACTGACATTTTTTTTCCCCTACTCATTTTTTCTGACTGTTTTTCACTAATTTTGCATTTGGCTAGGGTCAGTGTCACTACTAGTAGCATTAGATGATACCTGGACCCTATAGAGGTGTCACAGGCAGTCCAACTCCTCCAGGATGGCACATCAATTTATGCCATTGCCAGAAGGTTTGCTGTGTCTCCCAACACGGTCACAAGAGCATGGAAAAGACTCCAGGAGACAGTCTGTTACTCTAGGAGAGCTGGATGGGGCCGTAGAAGGTCCTTAACTCATCAGCAGGACTGGTATCTGTTCATTTGTGCACCGAGGTACAGGATGAGCACTGCCAGAGCCCTACAAAATAACCCCCAGCAGGCCACTGGTGTGAATGTCTCTGACCAAACAATCAGAAACAGACTTCAAGATGGTGGCCTGAGGGCCTGACGTCCTCTAGTGGGCCCTGTGCTTACTGCCCGGCACTGTGGCACTCGATTTGCCATTGAACACCAGAAGGCAGGTCTGCCACTGGTGCCCTGTGCTTTTAACAACTGAGAGCAGGTTTACCCTGATCACATGTGACAGACATGAAAGGGTCTGGTGAAGCCATGAAGAACGTTATGCTGCTTGTAACATTGTTCACCACGACTGGTTTGGTGGTGGGTCAGTGATGGTCTGGGGAGGCATATCCATTGGAGGGACGCACAGACCTCTACACGCTAGACAATGGCACCCTGACTGCTATTAGGAATCAGGATGAAATCCTTGGACCCATTGTCAAACCCTACGCTGGTGCAATGGGTCCTGGGTTCCCTCTGGTGCACGACAATGCCCGGCCTCATGTGGCGAGAGTATGCAGCCAGTTCCTGGAGGATGAAGGAACTGATACCATTGAATGGCCCCCACGCTCTCCTGACCTAAATCCAATAGAACACTTCTGGGACATTATGTTTCGGTCCATCCGATGCCGCTAGGTTGCACCTCAGTCTGTTTAGGAGCTCAGTGATGCCCTGGTCCAGATCTGGTAGGAAATATCCCAGGACACCATCCGTCGTCTCACTAGGAGCATGCCCCGACATTGTCAGGAAGGCATACAAGCAGGTGGGGGCCATACACACTACTGAGTACCACCTTTAATTTGCTGCAATGAAATTTCAGCAAAATAGACAAGCATGCTGCATCATTTTTTTATTTGATTTTTTGGGGTGTCTTTTAATTCAGCCCTCTGTAGGTTGATAATTTTCATTTCCATCAAATGAGGTGGAATCATTTTGTCCCTAACACATTACACAGTCTATATCAGTATAGATATCCAGCAAGAGATTTTTCCCCATTGAGATCAGATGTGTTTTCAAAGGGTTCCTTTAATTTTTTTGAGCAGTATATTCAGGGGAAACCCAGCAATATCTTCAAACTTCCCGTGGATGACTGCTTTTTTGGAATCGGTTATCTGGACTAGGTTTCTGGTCAATTGCTATTACATCTGAAATAAAGAAAGGCATGTATTGCAAATAACAAGCATTCAGATTGTTCTTCACTACAATGGGGCTTACTTTTTTCATAGATAGGATGTCAACAAGCAGTAAGGAGACAAGTTTTACATGTTTGCTATTGAACAAGGAACCTCTTTAAAAGTTTGCATTCTGCGATCTGTACCATGGATTACCCTATGGCTTCAGCTGTGAATTGAGAGCTGGTCACTAAAGTGCTACTATAACACTGAATGGGACCTGGCTTGATTTACTAAAAGAAAATAGGCTGTTTATTTTGCATGGGGATTTGCCCCAGAGTTTAGTGAATGGGGAGAAGTTTCATTTTTAAAAGAATATCCAATCGCATAATATATAAGGAACATTCTAAAAAATGCATTTTTGCTTGCACTTAATTGGATGATGTAGGTCAATTAAGCTTTACCTCATTTACTTAGCTCTGGGACAGATCCCTTTCATGATCAGGGGTCAGGCTCAAAGACCAGTGGCTATTGCAGTAGTGGAACTACCTCCAAGCAGCAGGATAGGTACACAGGCAGTTACCCTGGTGAATGACAAAAGCTCACCTGAGACATGGAATCCAAATACTAACCCGTGTTCACCAGAGCCCCTGATGGTGGAAATGGATTTTGCTGCATGTTAGTACTGGGTTACGGTCCTCAGGATCGCCCTTCTAGGAGGTGAGCAAGCCAGAGGCCAGTAGTGGATAAGCACGTAGGGATCAAATAGTAGAGTAGTCAGTAAACAAGCCAAAGGTCAATAACGAATAAGTGCAGGTTGAGATCAGGCAGAAGCATAGCTGAGGAACAAGCCAAGGGTTGATAACAAGTGGTAGCAAAATGTGGACGGCAGCAGGGAAGACAGGAGTGAGATACTGGCTGGAGAGAGCACAATAATCTGCCAAACAGGAAGTGCAGAGACGTGGCTAAAATCAGGAAGTTCATGGGACGAGCAAAGAGTTCAGTGTTCAAGACAAACAAGGTTCAAGACAGGATCATTCAAGGAATTGTCTATGGAAATGTATAGCATTCCAGGTAGATCAACAAGGAGAGGCATTGACTGACACAACAGAGGTTCTGGGTTCAAATCCAGGCATTCCCTTGCAAAGTGCAACTTCCCTTACAAAGTAAACAGCCTTTTCGTCTTTAGTAAATCAGCCCTATAGAGTGCAATATGGCTGTCAAACTGACAGCTAAGCACCTTACTGTTCATGTGGCACAGAGTGGGGCCTGGCTGTTAAACTGACAGCCAAACCTGCAGAGTAGACTCTGTAGAATGATTCCTGTAGGCAAACAGGCAGCAATTGTGAAATAAAAAGATAAGGTAGCTTAAAGGCATCTCCATCTAGCAACAGGCACATACTGCTCAGAAAATTCCTATTCCAGAAGGTACATCTAACCACTTGTAGGCAGGTGCAGTCTATTTTCCCCATTGCAGGTGGAGCTCTTCCACAGTAGCCTTGTTGTTGGAGAGGAAGTCAAAAGGAACAGGGTTCCTCTATGGTCACGGGAGAAGCTATTGTATTGGATGCTGACTTTAGTAGCCAACTGAGTTCAGGCAGAGTCTATTTAAAGTCTGGATTCCCAGGTTTGGCATGCATTTTTTAAGTTGGCAGAGTAAGGACAGGTACCCCATCTGTTAGGGACAGTTCTAGCGGTAGGGAAACGTTCCTGACGAGGAGCGAAATCGTAGGTTCTCTGCTCTTCTGGACATATTCCCGACTGGGTGCTAGATGGCCAGGCTGCATTCTGCCCCTCTCTACAGATGCTGTCAGTCTGCCTGGAACCCACGTTGTTGTGCTGCAAACTGTGAATGTACGTATCTGGCTGGGCAGTCTTTCCACCAAGTTTGTTGTGAACTGTTGCTGCATTACTTCAATACAAATTTGATATTGCACCTGAATGTGTAAATTATTGTCACTGCACCACGATTCACCCCTCCTACACACTTATTGGCTATATATGTTTTTATTTTGTAACTGAACTATGATATCCTGAACACAAAATATAGCAGATTCATTCCTATTTTATTTCTCTTTTATAACAAAATATATTTTTGAATCTGTTGCTTGATTAGTAGAGCTTTTCTAGAACAAAAGGCATTTACAGCTCTTGTATATACTTGTTGTTGGGGGGGGGGGGGGGCTGTAAAAATAGGTGGTCGAGCCACAATTTTATTGCCCACAACTGCCCCTCTTAATCTATTTAAGATCACCTCCTCACACATATGTGCGGTGGCAAAATGGAGGGCGGTCAATTGAATAGTTCTGCTGCAAGTGTAAGCTCAGCCATACTGTCACATATTCTGAAAAATATTTTTCATTTAAGGATTATTTCTCATTTAAGGCTAGTGGGTGAAGCCAATTGGAATTATTTTGCTTCACTCCATTGGCTAACCATACATTGAGAACCACTGGTGTATAGTAAGATGCAGCCTGATATTTTATAGCCCCTTTAAGGCCCGTTTCACACGATTGGACTGATCAGGTCTGCCTGTCTGTTTTTCAGAAGGACCCGATCAGGCCACCCTTTGTCCTTTATGGGTAGGCGGATGTCGGCAGACAGATGTTTGCCAAAATCTTTTAAACACAAATCAACAAGATTTTAATATCACTTTAAGTAATGACAGATGCAAATAATAATAATAGAAAGTATAACAAGAATACTTAGCTAAAGATGCTGTTTATATGGCATGGCACAGAGGATCAAAATCAGACGTATGCCTGATGGCAGCTCTGAGAGGAGACAAATATTCCAAATTTTTTCTTTAGTATATATAAGACTCAAATGTTGAATGTAAAGAAATGGTCAACCCACCCCCATTGGAGCAACATGACCTTCAGGACTTGGTCAGTTTATAATGACATTCCTTTGGTATTAAGTCAGCTAAGGTAATCAGGATATTGGAGGCAAGATATTGTGAGACAACTTTAATAAGGAAATATGAAAAATGTATTTTCCCCATCACCCACTCTCTTGAAATGAGGAATAGTTTTCTTATTTATGGGATTAAACAAGACTGCACATACCTTCTGCTCTACGAAGGCTGTGCTATCTCTTGTTCATTGGAGGACTTTTTGGTTCCTTTAGTCCCTTCTCACCATAATCTCCTGGATTATACTTTCTCCTTGATCCTTTACCAAAGATTGGCCTGGCTGAGCACATTAATGAGCAGGCCAGAGAGTTAATTATCACGAGTGTGGCCTTTAGGAAGTTTGCATTTGGAATGACCTTGTAGACATCTTACACCTAATGACACAGCCATGTAAAGGTTTTTTAAACTCCTATTCAAAGCAAAATCAAATGCGGAGCATCAAAACAGAATTCCCATGTGTGCATGTTGCTTCTTCTTGGTCGTAATGTGTGAAATTTAGTGAGCAGCCATGTGTAACTGTATCCACTGCAAGTAATGCGATACGATTGTAATTAAACTTTGAACTGGCTGTGGTGCCTCTTCTTGTTTGATGTTTTCCTTACTCCATGTCACTGTCAGCACTCAGCCTTAATTAGAATGTAGATGTCCCTAAGGGCTCTCACACTTTTACCTACAGACTACATCCAGTCTATATGAGTGGATGTTTGAATTTTTTTGAAAGGAGGGGCTTTGCCAGATTTGTTTCTTCGCATGGGGCAGGGGAAAAAATGTAAAACGGTGGTGTGGTGTACAAATATATCCTCAGCTCTACTTTCAGATTTCTGAAGCAAGCAAAGCTCCATTCACTTTAATAAATAGAGAAAAAAGTGCCTAGAGGAGGAGAGCCCGCCCGGTCGCATTACCTGTCAAAGTCAATTGACTGAGCTCTCCTATGAAGTGGTTCTTGTTGTACACTAAATTAAAAGGAGGCTAATATAAAGACAAATGCAGGTACTTAATACTAGTAGCATATCCATGCAAATTGAGTCAGTCAGATTAATTTATTATTTAACTCCAGAGCTCAAGAAAGTTGAGAATCCTTTACATTCGTTTTACCAACTGCCGACATTACTGTAATGTGTCATTCTTGCTGTCACAGTGCCATGGCATGATCACTTCTTTATATTAAGTACATGAAGCACAAGGCACAAGCCTTAGCAACTATTTGCTAACTATTATTAATTTCTCTGTACAAGTCATAAATCTAACTGTCAGGCATGGTGCCCAGGTGATTTTATTTAATTGGAAATATATACTATTAAGGCTTTATCTGGACAATATATTGGGCGATGTGAGTGACTATACTTTACGCAAGTCAATGGGCATTGTGCCGATCCTCATAAACAGGTGTGTAGTATAGCTCACAAAAAAGACCAATAATAAGCGTAAACGTAATCAATACAATCATTATAAACTTTTCTGTGCTGTCCCAGCTAGTTAGATGTTAACCACTTAAAAAACAGGCCTTTTTGTTTACATCAGTATTTTTTTGCTAGAAAGTTACTTAGAACCCCCAAACAATATACAGGTATACTGATGCATCTCATAAAATTAGAATATCATCAAAAAGTTACATAGTTACATAGTTACATAGTTAGTGAGGCTGAAAAAACACACAAGTCCATCCAGTTCAACCTATGATGTGTGTGTGTGTTTGCTTTTAACCGTACATTGTATACCCCTGTATGTTGTGGTCTTTAAGGTGTCCATCCAATAGTTTTTTTGAAACTATCAATGCTCCCTGCTGATACGACTGCTTGCGGAAGAGAATTCCACATCCTTACCGCTCTTACAGTGAAGAACCCCTTACGCACTTTAAGGTTAAACCGCCTTTCCTCAAGTTTTAGTGAGTGGCCACGTGTCTTATTGTATCTCCTTTCTCTGAATAGTTTGTTCCTTATGCTAGGGTCGCCAGTACAGTATTTGTACATTGATATCATATCCCCCCTCAATCGTCTCTTCTCCAGAGAGAATAGGTTCAGTGCTTGTAGTCTTTCCTCATAGCTGATGTCCTCCATTCCCCTAATTATTTTTGTTGCCCTTCTCTGGACTTTCTCCAGTTCCAGCACATCCTTCCTGAGGACCGGTGCCCAGAACTGGACAGCATACTCCAGATGTGGCCGGACCAGAGTCTATTATAAAGTTAATTTATTGCAGTAAATAAATTGAAAAAGTGAAACACATATATTTTATATAAATGTGTTACACACAGAGTGAAATATTTCAAGCATGTTTCTTTCTTTTCATTTTGATGATTATGGATTGTAGCTAGTGAAAACCCAAAATTCAGTATTTCAGAAAATTAAAATATTACATAAGACAAATACAAAAAAGGATTTTTAATTCAGAAATGTTGGCTTACTGAAAAGTATGTCCATGTACAGTAAAGTATGCACTCAATACTTGGTCGGGGATCCTTTAGCATGAATTACTGCATCAATGCGGCGTGGCACAGAGGCGATCAGCCTGTGGCACTGCTGAGGTATTATGGAAGCCCAGGTTGCGTTGATAGCAGCTTTCAACTCATCTTCATTGTTGGGTCTGGTGTCTCTCATCTTCCTCTTGACAATAACCCACAGATTCTCTATGCGGTTTAGGTCAGGAGAGTTTTCTAGCCAAAATCTAAACCCTATTGAGCATCTGTGGGGCATCCTCAAACAGAAGGTGGAGGAGCGCAAGGTCTCTAACATCCACCGGCTCTGTGATGTCGTCATGGAAGAGGACTCCAGTGGTAACCTGTGAAGCTCTGGTGATCTCCATGCCCAAGAGGGTTAAGGCAGTGCTGGAAAATAATGGTGGCCACACAATATATTGACACTTTGGGCCCAATTTGGACATTTTTACTTAGGGGTGTACTCACTTTTGTTGCCATCGGCTTAGACAGTAATGGCTGTGTGTTGAGTTATTTTGAAGGGACTGGAAATTTACACTGTTATACAAGTTGTACACTCACTACTTTACATTGTAGCAAAGTGTCATTTCTTCAGTGTTGTCACATGAAAAGATATAATAAAATATTTACAAAAATGTGAGGGGTGTACTTACTGATACTATATATATATATATATATATATAATTTTTTTTCTTATGTTCTTTATATTTTATATATTGCCTCATATGTCATTTTTATCTCCGTTATTTTTGTCTTCACTATTGCTTACCAAAACACTCCTCAAGCCCTCCTTATCTCTCCGTTACTACTACTAATGTTCCGTTACTACTACCATGCCCATTATCAGTCCAGTATCCCATACACATGCAATCTGCACACATTGCTAAACATTCCCTCGGCTACATCACATCAGAATCTGTCATATCCACGGGGCATCTTCCTCCAGTATCTCTCCCCGCCCCCGCCTCGCCGCCCATCAACCAATGGTTGTAGACATGTCAAAAGACTCCTGCTAAACCAATTTCCCTGTTACGAGCACCTCCCCTTTCCCTGCCTCCCTTCTGCTTATAAACCAGTTGTTTCCCAGGGGCCGTAGGTCTAAAGAAGGAGCCCGCGAATGTTTCGAAACGCGTTACCGCCCGCCAACCCCTGACATCGGCTGCGTGCGTTTCAGCGTGGTTCCAGAAGTCCATCCGCACCGTCGTCTCTCTGTTCCTGCATACGCCAGCGTTCTCTTGGAAACATGACAGCCACGAGTCGGCTCTCCTCCATCACATCTGCATAGGACAACGCTGAGCTCACAGGATAACTATGTTATATGCCTTACCACTATGGACTATTCTGTAAGTGCTTTTAACCCTTGTGTGTCACATTAAAATTGTCTATGCTGCACTTAGAGGCGCCTTGTGCTTTTCTCATAGTGCTGGTATTATTGCTCTGGCTATAACGTTATACATCTGGGCAAGAGAATAGATTAATATGATAGCAGGTATTTTACCTTTGGTTGGCGAATTGGGCGGCAGAGGAGTGAAGGGAAGGTAATCATCTTCTCTGGCAAAGGGAAAGGTGGGGGTTGTGTACCTGTAGTGTTGCCCTGCATTGGCAAAATCTCTTTTTAATATAAAAGTTATATACTGTATATAAACTTTTCCAGGTTCCATTTCCCTTTAAATATACAGTATATGAAGGTGGTCTCCAATCTTTACTCTAATCCATAGGAGAACCAACACCATCCTATCGAATGGAAATATTCTCACTGTTTACATCTGTTGCGTGCTACCTGACCCCTTTGTTTAAATAATTCACGCCGTGCCAACCGCACACTTGATTCGGCGAAGTCAACACAAATGAATACACGCTACGTACGAGAAGGTTACATCTTTCCGAAGGAAACCTCTCATGTGCCACAAACCTTTCTAAGCACTTCAAAGATTATTCTCATATGTTTGCTATTTGCTAAGAAGACTTGTCAGGTTAAACAGCCCTATTGTCTTACACCCCCAGGCCATTTGAATTGTACAAACTCTTACACACCTTGGTAAATGTGCTAACTCAGAAGTTTTTGCTTGAGCAATTCGTAAGGCTATTGAAATTCTCCCAAGACATAAAAAATATTATTTTAAGGTGTATTCACCACCAGGACTCCCATAGTACTTCCTATGAAATGGTTGTTACAGATAATCACTCCTAATTGATGTGTAGTTTAAAGGTCAACAATTAGATCTGACATGGGGCCTCATCCAACCACAACAATATAATGACAAGGGCTTTGTGGCACTGTCAGAAGCACATCATATTACTATGCATGAGTCAGGACAACGTGGACTTCTGCCAGCATGAATTCAATGCTAATGTTACAGTAAATAGCGTAGAACATTTTAATGTACAATGTATCCTGCTGGCATAGATGTTTTCAGCTTTATCCCTCCAGTAGGTGCTGGATAGTTTTATCTATTTTTTTTTTTTTTTTTACAGGTGCCTATATAGTGCAGACAGTTTATTAAGGCTGCATTCACATGTCAGCGTTTGGATCGCGGGCAGAACCGCCGCGGTTCCGCCCGCGATCCGGAGATTATTGCAAATCGCGGGACGCCTAGCGTTGCCCGTTGATTTGTAATAGACCCCCAAACGCCGAGCGATGTTGCCGCGATTTCCGCCTGCCGAATCGCGGCAAAATCGCGCAAACAAAATCGCGGGACGCAATACGCTCCAAAGAAGCTCTTGTACTTCTTTGGAGTGTATTGCGTCCCGCGATTTTGTTTGCGCGATGTTGCCGCGATTCGGCAGGCGGAAATCGCGGCAACATCGCTCGGCGTTTGGGGGTCTATTGCAAATCAACGGGCAAAGCTAGGCGTCCCGCGATTTGCAATAATCTCCGGATCGCGGGCGGAACCGCGGCGGTTCTGCCTGCGATCCATACGCTCGCATGTGAACGGAGCCTTAGTGTTTTACATACAGTATATATTAGTGATCGACCGATATCGTTTTTTAATACCGATACCGATATCGGCCAATATTTTTGGACATGTAAAAATATATTTTTTTTTTCACAGGTACTCCTTGTGGAGGGATTTGGGGGTCTAAAAGACCCCAAACCCCTCCTCTGCACTTAAAAGCATTCAAAACGCCAAGTTTGGCTGTTTTGAATGCTGTAAGTTTTTTTAATTTGGCGCAGAGTACCCGGAAGTGATGTAATGGAGACCCGAGCCAGAGAGCCAAATGCGGCTTTGATCGGGTTTTCGTCGGCCGTGCAGGTAGGATGCCCAGGTCTCCCGGTGGGAATGGAGACCCGGGCGAGCCGCGGAAGTCAGTGGGAGGGGGGGAAATGCCCACCCCCGCTCCTTGTATTGACAGCCGAGCGGCTTCTCAGCCGCATCGGTTGTCATTACAAGACAGCTGACCATCGGCTATGGACGCCGGTACCGGGCTGATGCTTCTAGCTGCAGGCATCACTCTGGTAGAGCACTTTCCCGAAATATCGGCAATATCGGTAACCTCAGGTATATATATACCTCGATATATCGGTGGTGCCGATAATCAGTCGATCCCCAGTATATATAGTTGAAGGATAACTCTAATATACTTATCCTTTAAAAGCTCCCACAGCAACTGGAATAGAGCAGGCTAAATTTGTTGGAAACTCTCAATTTTCTCTGTGGAGCAGCTTAGGTAAAATTAGCTTTTTTTATGTAGAGACTATTTTTTGGGATGTGTTTATTATGGTAAGCTAGTTTTCATTCATTTAGTGTTTTCAGTATTTTATTTCTATTTACTGTTTTGTGTGTTTGATATCTATTTGAGTATTGTTGGGGTCACTTAGAGAGCAAACACATGTACTTACCTTTATGCTGCAGCATTGATGTTGTGCTGCAGCTGTCCCACAACGGCTCTAAGGCTCCCTTCACACCTAGGCAATTTGAATCGAGGGCGGAATAGCTGCAATTCTGCCCGCGATTGCAGAAATGCGGCAAAATGCAGGACACGTTTGTGATGCCATTATTTCTTAATGGCCCCCCAAATGCAGTGCAATTTTGCAGCGATTGTCGAGTAATAAAACATGCTAAAATCGCAGCCCAATCGCATCGCCAAACGCTCCTGGCTCTATGCTAAGATTTGGTACATGAGTTTCTTTAGAGCTTTTTTGGAGCAGAGGGAGGCCCATCTAATGAATGATGTTGCTCCAAAAAACGTTCCACAAAAAAACTAAAACAAACTATCACTGCACTACGCTCAGGTGTGAATGGAGCCTTAGGCCAGCCACAGACCATTCGAATCTCAGTTGGTTCAGCAGGAACCGGCCGAGATTCGAACCATTAACGGCCAGACTGAATGTACCAAGTTGATCAACATGGGTACAACCAGCCAGCTGGATTTGCATGCGAGCTAGGGTGGCTCTTCCCGCAACAGCCCCTCGATAGACATTTGTCCAGGTGCCCCATTCCCCTCCCAGATACTGAATCCATCCTTTGAGCTGATATGTAAGTAATTAGGCCGTTTAAAATCCCCCCCCCCCCTTCTTGCTGTGGGGAGTAATGTAACATACCCCCTGTACATGGGACTGTCTTTTTCTAAAACATACCTACATTTATAGATATCCTTCTGCATCAAAATCCTGATGAGTGGACATATTTGGATCCACGAAACACGTAGAGTCCCAAAGGTGCCAAGATATTTTATTTGCTATAGTATAGACCAATCATGTACCTTTATATACCTTAATATCATTATAGCATGAATTTGGTTTATTACTATATGAATTTTTCCAATGTTAGCTCTTTTTTAACATATATCTGTATTTTATTTGGAAATTACTTATGTAAATCATGGAATGTGTAATTATTACTACTTTTAATACATTTGTACTTTATTAAGTGACCTGCCTCATTTAAAGTCCCATGACCATCGCAATGTCTTTGTATGTATATTTAGGGATGGAGGCATGTCTCTTTGTATGCTTCAGATCATATCTTTCTTTTTTTGCTAGCGATAATCACTGTCTTCTCCCAGCGCGGACGGCTTCCCCCGCCTGCCTCTGCTGGGAGAAGACAATTGATTGGTAGGAGGGATTCCCCTGTCAATACTGTCTGTGTTGATAAGGGAATCATGGATGCAGGAAAGAAATTTGCACCATCTATGACCTGCCTAAGACTGAGAACTGAGCAATCACATGACTGCTGATCACTCAGTTCTCCGTTTTCTTGGAGCAGAGAGCAGGGACTATCAGTCACTGCTCTCTGCTCTGCCCCTCCAGTGCTCACTGGAGCACCAGGCTGGGGAGGGAGTGGCTGCACCTGGCTCCAGCTCTCTGCCAACTGCCATTTAGGCAGCAGCGTATATTCTAACAATATTGTCGGGACCCTTCTAGCCTTCTAGTAGTGAAGAGGTGGTATTGTAATATTTTAGGAGCCATTTAAGCCCTATTGCACTTTTAAACCCACCAAAAGTTACCTTAAGGCCCCTTTCACACTTGTGCGACCTAAAAGTCGCACGATTTTACTGCAATTTTTTGTCATGATTTTACAGCGATTTTGCTGCAATTTTGACTGGACTTGAAGTAATGCATATGTCTATGGACCTTAAATCGGCCCAAAGTAGTGCAGTGACTACTTTGAATTCTGCCCCTAATTCTGAGGTTCTCATCTAGGCGAAAATGATATTTCACTTTCCACAGCCTCCTGAGATACCCATGTTATCCAAGGGGTCCTTAGAACATCCGACTGCGTATGTGCATTGGTGTGTCTTTGGAGAGGCCATCTGTCTCATACTGTCTAATCTGACTAATACTTGCAGCTGGTATCCCGATGACACACCAAGGTGCATGCGCATCATCTGGGACCTGTAAGCAGGTGCTTCCAAGTGATTTACTGTATTTTGTACATTATATGTTTTTGCATTTCTTGGTAAAACTGTATATTGCAAAGTGAGTTCATTGCATCTTTTAGTTATGTTGCCCTGCAGAGTTGGTAAGTCGTGAGAAACAAGGGTTAACACTACTGACCAGGTTTTCCTGGGCTTTTTGGGAAGGAACGCCCTCTGCTAGGGCAAACAGTTAAAAGAGGAACTTCCTCTAGGACAAGGGTTCAATTCTACTCCATGCATGAGAACTGGGAATAGGAAGCTGTGCCAGGATGTGATTGTTACCTTGATAAATACCACCCATTATGGGAGCCCAGTCAGGGTTCCAGGGATATGGAATTCTGCCACTGCTTAATGGATTCATAGTCATTAAAAATACTTTCTCACCTACTTAAGGCATGACTAACTCAGGGGCAAGGGCTTCAGGAAACATCTAACGGAAACAAAGAAGCACTTTGCATTGGGAAAGATGTATAAGGAGAATTGCCTGTATATTTGTTATACTTACACAACTTTTAGTAAAGAACTTTGTTGTACTTACATCTTGGCCTGGTCTGAAGTAATGTTAGGACATTCTTAAAGGGGTGCATGACTGCTTGGCGTATCACAGAACAGGGTTGACACCCTGGGTCAAGAAGAGATAGCAAAGATGCAGTACAGATGTGTAACGTGCAGTGAAGCTATTTGGAGTTGGCTATTTTGCCATTGCCAATGACTACAGTTCTAGTGTCGAGTGCATAAGCAGTCATCTGGTCAGGAAGCAGTCATGACTTGGCATAAATGATGGAGGGCCCCGGTAGTGACAGAGCTTGTGTGCTTAGGCTCCTTCCCTAGCACTTGGAACTCCAATGCTGAGATCGACAGCAAAGGGCATCCTAGGGACCCAGCCTGGAAGTGAAGGAAGATGGAGTGAGGCCTCGGGAGAGAATAAGCATGGGTTATGTACAAAGTTGAGCTTCCTAATATTTAAGTGTAAATTACGAACCAATGTCCCTTGGATGAGGTGACGGGTAACTGGACTGGTGGAGTCCGATGCAAGTTCTGCAGTGCCAATTTGGAAATGCTGCACAAAAGAGAGAAGAGTTATGGACTGTATTGATGAACTGTTGTCCGTAGCAAATAACGTAAAGAGTTACAGAAGCTGGGCCACAGATTACAAGCAGTTAATTGCGTCTGTGTGGAGAGGTGTCGCTCTTAAGATGGAGTGCTGCCTTAAATGCCATACTCGCGTTAAGAAGCAGCCTTAGCCAGCTTCTAGGGACATTGATGTGCGGTCCACAGGCTGAATGCAAGGACATAGACAGCTGGCTCCTGATGACGTAATCATATGAAGATGGTGGCATGGGACCCGGTACACTGCAGCAGCCTGGTGGATTGCTCAGGCATGTATGTGTTTTGTGGACTTACCAATGAAAATGGTAAGGGGGAATAGGAGGGGGGTCCTTCTTTAATGTTACCTTCCCTGTTGACTCCAAAGCATTTTGACAAAATGTCAGAGCAATGAAAACTCTCACTATTGCTCATTCCACTACACTGAGTACTGTATACTACTGTTTCTAACTAGGTTCACCTAAGTGCTGCCTTCTTACTCATTTTGTTTGCTTAGCTAAAGATGCGAGTTAAATATTGATCCCTTTAATCCATTTACAATACATTGCAGGTAGGCAATAAAAACTCTCTTCAGCAGTAGTTTGGTATGCACAGTTATACCTTTCTCCTCTAGGATAATGTACATCTCTGTAGTAGGTTTAACTGCTTACTGATCTACTATATCTGGAGCTGATAGATTTTGTCTGTTGCAGGTATACTGTACTAATGATAGCATGAGATTTTAAATTACTGTAAGGGTAATCCTGTTTCTATATCATTTTTTTTAAAACCAAGCCACACATGTCGAAGTCTGTATATACTCACCTCCCCTGCTGCCAAACGCAGTTCCAATCCTGAGAAATCTTCTGCTGATGTTCGCATTGAAATAGACACTTCCAGGAGTGTCCCTCTCCTAGGTCTCCCAGCTCTCACTGGTTCCTCCTGCTGACTTCCACACCACTTCTGTCTCCTGTAAAGTGTGGAAGTCAAAGGGGGGAATGAATAGGAGCTGCAGGGGACCCAGGAGATTGTTACTCCTAGAATTGCCATTTGCATGGCTTGTGGACTTCACAGATTATTTCTCAGGACTGGAGAAGAGTTTGGCAGTGTGGGCATTGCCGGGACAAAGTCATCCAGCGCCCAGGGCAAGGATGCCAAACTGTGACCCTCCCCTTCCCTTAGGATTAGGGTTAGGGTCAAGGCGCCCCCCCATCCCTGCAATAAACCATTGCGTCCAGGGCAACCCCTTGTCCCGGCCCTGAGTGTGGGCAGGTATGTTTATTTTTCTTTTTAATGACAGGGATGCTTTAAAGGGTAAGTTCACCTTTTTGGAATAAATTAAAATGTAAACTACCCCCCCCCCCCCACTACCACTTCCTGTGTCACTGCTCTACTACAGCTGTAATACAGTTTCACAGTCCATTCAGCCCTATACAGCAGTCCTGGGGTATGAAAACCGAGCTGTTCTTGCTCTTCTTTCCCAAAGACGCCAGGATGGATCAGAGCTTCTCTGATTGGTCAGCAGTGTCATGTGCTGGTGCTGACCAATCAGAACAGCTCTTATCTACCCCAGTGTCCATAGGGAAATAGGAGGAAGAACAGCGCAGTTTTTAAACCCCAGCCTGTGTGAATGCTGAAACTGCATCATCCAAGGAGATAAGTGCAGCAGGGAATGGGGGGGCTGAGAGTGAGACTGTGGGGTGTTAGTTCACCTTTTAATTTTTTAGAAAAAAAAAAAGGTGAACTTATACTTTAAAGCACTATTCCAGCTTACCTTGTTTTATAAAGTGGAGTTCCACCCTCAAAATGAACTTTTCATGGTCTGCTTGCTTTAATTTAACTGAAAAACAATTGGATAATTAATTTTTTTTTTGATTCACTTACCTTGTTTTTAAAGAAAATATACTTACCTTCCTTCCTCTTCCTCCCTCTGCGGCCGCGGCCCGCGCCGTCACTTCCTCCTTGCATTGACTCCTGGGAGATGAGCGGCATCGATCCTAGGAGTCAATGCGCCTGCACTGGCCCTGCTCGTCACTTCCTGTGCAGGTGCGTCATTCCCTGCTGAACAGCCTTCTGGGCATGCCCAGAAGCTGTGCAGGGATGACGCGCCTGCACCGGAAGTGACGAGCAGGACCAGTGCAGGGCATTCTGGGACTGCGATGTCAATGAAGAGGACACCGAAGAGGACGCTTCAGCTGCCCACACCTAAGATGGCAGCGATGGACAAGACATTTTTAAGGTAACTATAAAAGGTAAGTGAAACAGGGGACAGTTCAGAGGCTATCGTTGCTTAAAGGCACTAGCCCTGACTGTCCCGGGGGTGTTTTTATCTAAAAAAAAAATTTCAGGGTGGAACTCCACTTTAAGTTTTAAAAAAGAGTAGAGAAATGTTAAAACATCTGTCAGGTTTTCACTGCTATTTCAGTAACCATTGGGGATTCCTTTTGCAAGGGAATTTACACTTTATGAGAGAAATTCCCTTAGCTTAGTGAATATGGGGAGAATTTGCTTTGCATAAGATACCCAATCACATGCAAGGGAAATAAAAAAATGTATATATATTTATTCTTGCACATGAATGGGTGATTGAAGTCAGGAGAGCTGCACCTCATTCACTAAGCCAAGTAAAAATTCCCTTGCAAAGTGAACAGCCGATTTCCCTTTAGTTGTTGCCAGAACTAGATTTACTCTTACCAGTGGGTAAACCTGTTTTGGGCAACAGCTGTCTGAGAAGTGAATCACCAACTTTTTAGAGATTTTTCTATTACTTCCTGTTGCGTCTCTTGCCCAGGAAGGGAATCAAAATCTCACCAACAAGATACAGACATTGCAATATAAACTGGCAGGTGTTTTAACCCTTACTATTCTATCCAAAACTAAAAAAACATTTTGGCTATTGAAACCTTTTAGATCCCACAGTACAGATCTACATCAATGAGGCTGTAGGCATAGAGGTGCCTAGGCACACTCACCTGGCAGGAAGTGCAGTGCTATTTTTCAGCAGGAATTCAAGACGGAGGTCATTATTCAGAGCACTGCTTGTGTCCAATTTCTAGATGTTCCCTATAATGTAGGAAATCTTCACTTTCTGAGTTTAGGTCCACTTTGAGTAGTGTTTATTTATGTTGCATCTGCATTTCTTGAAGGATCTAGACAGCTTCAGTTTTGCCAATTATGGTCGGACCTTTATTACAGAAAAAAAGAATGAGGCGTGAAAACTGTCATGTGTCTCAGCTGTAAATATTACAAAACTGTTTTCATTGGGGAGCAATTTGTGTGCTGACGTGATGTGCCGCTGCTTCTTGTAAGTTGTCTCATTTCACTTGTTAGACAGAGGTTTCTATAAGGGATTCTGCCACATGTCATGCCATTTATCTCCGGTCTTACAACATTTGTCACTAGAAGTTTAGAATCTCCGACAGCTGCCCTCTTAATTTCTATCTGACTGCAGACCTTAAAATTTAGGAGGAATGCGTGATGACTTCATAGAGTGCTGCTTTTTCTCTAACCCACATACTGTATATTTATTACAATGATTAGTTATTAGTTGCTTAAACATACTCCTTTTTATAAAGATGGAACTGAAATCATCAGGTTTTTAACTAGAACAGACAAATACAACAGTTACATTTTTTGAAAGAACTCCTAAAGATTTACAGCTATGTAGGTAGCCAAACCTCTTGCTGGCCCGTCTTTAGCTCTATTACCTGCCATGTTAGGCTAAGTCAAATAAATAAACAAAAGAGTGTCAGACCAACCCCGGGCAAAAGAGTCCAAGATCATTTTAATTAAGTGAAACTGCTGTCAAGTTGTTACTTCATGTGGGTAGTTCAAAACTGGTTCTAATATAGATCTGTGAAGTCACTTCTTCCTTCATGTTTTATCCTGTGTTCAGCACTGATGAAGGGGGAGTGGTGTTGCCCCTGAAACATGTCTGATGTTTTTATATCACTTTTGTTTACCAAAATTTAAAATTATCTTTGACTGTTTCATCTAGTTTTGGTCTGGTGCTGCTTTTTGTATTTCTGTGATTTCAGTCAGTGTTGGGTGCCCATCACGGGGAAGCCTTACTGTGTGGGAGTGGCCTTGCCAGAGCTTTTAACCTTGTTTGAAGTTTTCCTTTATCTGACTACACAAGTCTAAATGTTCCCAGCGCCTCTTTGAGCATGTGAAGACAAAGTAAGCAGTTTGTGATTTCCTAACCCAGTGGTCCCTAAACTGCTGCCCACAGGCCGGATGTGGCTCTTTCCTTTATCTGGCCCACTGGGCACTATAACTCACACTGACGCCAATAGTAAAGTACAATACCTTCAATTGACACCAACAATGGGAAATCTCTCCCCCTCCCCCCCATACCTACAATAGGGCACTATTCCTCCCACTATTATCAATAATGGGGCCCTATTGCTCTTCCTACTAACCACAGGTACTATGTACCTTTTTTTCTAATTACTATTGACCATTAAGCCTGAGGTATTGTTTGTCCCACTGATACTGGGGCATTTTTGTCAGGGCTGGGCTTTTAGCAGCTCTGTTTCAGTGCTCATGCTGCTCAGCTGTCAGATAATTACCAGCCACTCATTGTTTCAACAATAACTCACCTAGTTACTATTGCCTGCTCCATTAGTCCAGCCTACAGCCAGCCCCTTTTGGCTATTTAAACTGCCTTTTTAATTTCTTCAGTGCCTTCGCCTGGTCAACATATCCAGTGTGTCTCTCTGCTATGTTCCTGTTTGACTTTGCCTGGCTGACATTTCTTCTGGTTCCTGATCCTGTTTGGCTTCTGACTAAGCTGATTGCTGGCTCCCTGATTCTGGCTTGTATGATTATCCATTTTGGCATCCTAATCCTGACTTCTGTTTTTGACAACGATCCTGGTTTGTATTATTTTACTATTACATTAAAGGTGTGGTTTTAACTGAATTTTCTGTCTCTGCCTGGTTCATGGCCCCTGACAATTTTCTAGTCCCGCTGGCCACAGTCTTGTCCCTATGATGTCTGAAAGACAGTAAACTGGCCCTTTGGAGTTTGGAGAACCCTGTTATTAACATTATTGGGAAGAATGTCAACAGTGTTTCTAAAAAGAAACTGTATCTAAACCCAATACCAAAAATGGAATATAGCAGTCCTTAAAGTGATTGTAAAGTCTTGTTTTTTTCTTTTTTTTTTTTTAAATAACAAACATATTATACTTACCTGCTCTATGCAGTGGTTTTTCACAGAGCAGCCTGGATCCTCCACTTCTCGGGTCCCTGTTCAACTCTTCTGGCCCCTCCCTCCTGTTGAGTGCCCCCAGAGTAAGCAGCTTGCTATGGGGGCACCCAAGCCGAGTAACAGCTCCCTGTGTCCATTCAGAGACAGAGCCGTGACCCAGCCCCGCCCCCTCTCACACCAGATTGGCCGTGCTGCTGTCTTAGCCAATGAGGAGGGGAGTTCCAGGCAGCTTAGACACTCCTATAACATTGCTGGATAAAGATAGGATCAAGTGAGTATTAGGGGGGCTGAGGGGGGCTGCTGCTCTATGCACAATGCATAGAAAGCATTAAGATAAAAAAACTTCTGCCTTTACAATCCCTTTAAGCTGGCCATACACATATCGCTGAACAGAAAACATACAATGCAGATGGTCAAATCTCCTTCAACTATTGTATTTTGACAGCCAGCCCAATCACCTGTCAAAGTACTCAAACAACAGCTGCTCCTTTTTGGATGCAGATGCAGTTTGGCCAACAATTTTCCACCAAACACCTTCGATTTTCAATCGAGAGATGTCAGGCAGGAGAGGGACAACAGGTCTACCCATTGAGCGAATGTAGCCATCTCATCAAAAACTGTTCAGGAATCAGGATCAATTTTAGATAAGGTGGCTACATTAGTTTCATTTTTGTCAGGTTTTTCTTCCTTTATTTTTACCTGGCGATCTCTTAAAAAAAATGATTGAACCTAAAATATTTCTCTGGTGGCCCGCATTATTATATAGCCTAGCCATTGGTGCCACTTTGTAAAGTAGATTACACAATTTATGGAAGTCTAGTGTAGAAGAGGTATTGTTTATTAGTTTGTTATGCATTAATCTGTTGGATAATGATGTTAATTGACCGAGCTAATTGATCAGTAGAAAAAGATGGAAAAAGGTGGAGTTGAATCTTCAGGGCATATTTTGTAGTGCAAGGACAGGCAATGCGTTAAGGCAGCCCATTGCAAAGAATGGGCTGTCAATGCACCCCAAAATATGTTCAAAAGTTAGGTGACCTATTTTTTCAAATACAAAGCACTACTGTTCATTGCCTTAGCAATCTGAGGTTTCTTTCAAAATGAATAACACCGTAACGCAGTAACTTTTGTATTGACTTTCATATTTTTGTTTATTTAACATTTGTTCAAAAGGTCTAATTTACTTTATTATTCTTTCTTTCTTGTTGATGCATCTCTGTCTTATACTTACCAGAAGAGACAAGAGACTTCCCAACAGACACTAGACTCTAAAAATTTAATGCAGCCGTAAAATATTATCAGATGCTTCTTCTAATTGTCAGCAGAGTGTCAGTAAATATTGATAATGTGTTCACCATAGATATATAGAGGTTGATTTACTAAAGGCAAAAAAGACTGTGCAGTTGCTCCAGAGCTTGGTAAATGAGGCAAAGCTTAGCTTTGCAAAGAATAGCCAATCACAAGCAAAGTAAATAAAATAAATAGCCTTTTTGCTTGCACATGATTGGATGATGGAGGTCAGCAGAGCTTATGTTTATCTACTAAGCTCTGGAGCAACTGATCTTGCAGAGTGCACAGTCTATTTACCTTTAGTAAATCCCCCCTATGGTGTCGGCATAGTGGACAGTTTGATATACTTTTCATTGGTTCCAATAACTCAGAAAAGCTTAGACAGGGTTGCGAGCAGTGAGATGCATTTGTAAACTGTGTGTTCACCAACACTTCCTACCCAAAAAGCTCAGATTTCATGATTTCCATCTCTTTCTTCTTGACGTGACTTTGTTGTCTACAGAAAGAGACAACATTGATCTGCTAACATCAATTATTTAGTTGCTATGTGACTTCCTATACTTTTATCTCACTGTACCATGTATAGCCTAACAGTGGCAAACTTCCAGGATCGTTTTCGGAAATCTACATGAATTCATAAATGTTTACCTTGTTAATTATTAACATACTACTGCATTATCGGAGATAACAGAGTTCCAATTTTGTAATTCCTAATGCTACATAATTTAAGTATATTCATTCCGAAAAGCATTCTTTATACCTGATGATCTTGCCAGTAACAAACATCCTGCTCTAGTGTGACAACACTTATTTACTGTACTGTGTCTATAAAGGAGCAGAGTTGTCAACATAGGACACAAAGTGTGTTAAGACTACATAATACCTCCACGGCATCTACTCATCAATATGACGTAACATATGTTCTGTAGTCCTAACACACTCCCTGTCCTAAGACAGGGATTGTGTTATTGCCAAGATCAGAGAAAGTGAGGGCAAGTAAAGCTGGCTATATATGTAAATTCGGCCAATTCAACAGGAACTGGACAGATTTTGTTCCATCTATAGTCGTTCCTGCTCATGAGAAGTTGATCTATCAATAGACTTCTCATAAATCTACTTAGAACAGGTTGCTTTGATCATTGTATGGGTATGTGCAGTGTGGTGCGAGAAGTAATGACACAGTGGGGTTGATTTTCCAAAGGCAAATAGACTGTGCACTTTGCAAAGGGCAGTTGCACTCTGCAAGTGCAGTTTCTTCAGAGCTTAGTAAATGAGGTAAAGCTTAATTTAAAAGCTTAATTTGCAAAGAGTACCTAACCACATGCAAGGAAAATAAAAAATGACATTTTTGCTTGCACATGATAGGATGATGGAAATCAGCAGAGCTTCTGCTCATTTACCAAGTTGTGGAGCAACTGCTCTTACAGAGTGCAACTGCACTTTGCAAAGTGCACAGTGTATTTGCCTTTAGTAAATCAACACCACGTTCTGTTTGAAGGAGCAAGAGCTTCCTTTTAAAGAAAAGGCTCAACTGAACAGACAACCCAGCAGGAGAACACCATGCCAAAGAAACACTCACAGCTCTGTTCAATACCGAGTTACAGTAGGTAAAGATGCACCGACAGTGTTTGTCTTGAGAGTGTGGAATGGGGCCAGTCTGGTCCCAAAGGGGAGGCTTCCATAGCAGGATTGTGTGTCCCTAGCTTGTCCCTACTCATCAGGAACCTTTCCCTGTCGTCACTACTACCTTCCCTCACAGAAGGGGGCTTTTTCCGTACTCTAACCTCTACATGAGAGCAGGCCAAAATGTGGAGGCAGGGACTTATAAAGCCTTTGCTGACCCAAGATGGCGGCCAGGGGTCACCTGGATGCAGCGTAGCCAATTAGGACCAGGAAACCATAGAGAAACCAGGTTTCTCTTGACTTCTTCTCTAGCCTGTGGTACCACTTGGGTTCAGCACCACCTACAGTGGAGAAAGCAGACTGCCCCTGCCTACAAACGCATGCAGCTAATTGGTCAGTGTACTCTGATGACAAAGGAGAATCACTGTAAGAATACAATAACACAGCAGGGAGGATTCACTGCCTGCTGGCTTAATGAAAAACACTGAACCATGTAAGGACAGCTAGTGTAAGACTTGGATAGGGGGTACTTTTAAGTGTTACTAAACCCACAACATTAAAATCAGCTTATATATGCAGGAAAGCATGCTTCTTATACTCACTGTTGAACCTAAGGATTTATCCTCTGTATTGCGTAAAAAGGCTGCTTGATCTTGTATGCAAATCCACCTCTTTTTTCCACTGACTCCAAAACATGTCCGGATAAGACAGAGCCTTTGGAGTCAGGCTGCACATGCTCAATTTGCTGTGTATTACTAGAAAGATTTTTTTTTTCTTGGGAGAGTGCTTGTGATCAGCGCAGGGCCAATCAGCACTGTCCAGACATGTCCAGACAGAGGGTCAGGAACCCTGCAGCCTCATAGGACAGCTCAGTGCAGTATGAAAACTCCTCCTACAAAACTTCACCAGGAACTGATAGAAATCATAAGAATGCTATATACTGCTGATGAGAAAAGGTATTTATCAGTTTATATTTACTAAAATATTTGCATTTCCATGTTCTGGGTACTGTGGGAGACCAGATATAGTGAATGCTGGGTCCTAGGTTTAGTAACACTTTGTTGTCATAAAATTACAGTTACAGCTTTATTTATTTTCCACTCAATTTTAAACCATTTTCTCTTGTATCCATTTTATCAGGGGCGTAACTACAGGGGTTGCAGGGGTTGCAATCGCTACCGGGCCCCATGCTCCAGGGGGCCCGGTAGCAAACCAGTGGGTGAACTTCTAGGATCTCAAAGGTCACACTTGCGACCGGGCCCTGGCATTTCACCACTGTGGGGAGGCCCCAAGATTGCAGGAAGGGGGCCCACTGCAGAACTTGTGAAAGGATCCTGATGCGGGACCATAATAAAAGGCCATGCAATGAGAGTAAAGAGCCCCAGGATTAGTGGGAAGAGCCCCGGGCTTGAAGGGAAGGGCCCCGGCCAGGGGTCTGGGGGGCCCTTCATGGTTTCTTGCATCGGGGCCCTGAAGGTTCTAGTTACGCCTCTGCATTTTATCAATTATTAAACTGAACTGAAATGAAAAAAAAGAGGGAACTTTCCTTCTACAAGCATCAAACAAAAGCTATCATGCTGCAGCATACTACATTTTTAAAATAGGAGAAATATGCAAATGAATGTATTGCAGATATTTGTAGGAAATAAAAGCAGAGAAATATATACTATGCTGCTGTTTCCTGTTTTTAGATATTTAATGATTAAAAGGATCAAAAGTTGCGCATGCATACTCTGAATTGTTGTCCTTCGAGACGCTATATTATCAGTGTACTTTTTGTGCATGCATACTATTATTATGTACATTTACAACACTAATCATGAGGATAAACTGTCACTTCAACTGCTAAAACCTCCAGGCAAAATGACTTTGAGAATGTATTTACTATGATATGTCAGCTGTAATTTTTTTTCTCAGCAGAAAACAGCTACAGAACAAATCCTACAAAAGAAAAACTCTCCTGCACGGGTACAGCACAAGTTTGTTTTGGTGTTTGATGATCTCTCCCCTATTCTCACCTAAGTACTTAACATAAATTGTTAAATTTATGGGTTTTATTGCAAGTTAGTTGGTAAGTGTTCTGGGAATGTTTTTTGTTTGTGATGTGCAAAGTTGATGTGAAAATTTATAAAAGTTGTAGTTATAAATTGGGATGGTTGCCATCTTCTTGTATAGCATGTTCACAGGATTTGGTGTGGGGACACATTGGATGCCTTCAGCTGCCATTGTGCTTTTGCTAGGAGTCTAATGTGTCCCTGAGCCTTTGAGGAGCAGCACACCTGCCCTTAGTTTATCCACTGCTATTTTACGTATTTGGTTATATTTATATCCTGATTTTTAACAGGTGACCAGAGTGAAAAGTGGCAAATGGCATCCATGTTGTATCTCAAAAGCTAGAGCTGATAGGGAAAAATGTGTGGCATTTTTGGAATCAGCGGGTCAAATATTGAAGCAGAGCATGATCCCCTCCCTTCGCAGACTAGGCCACAGGGCAGTATTCCAACATGGTAACGGCCCCAAATACACCACCAAGATGACCACTGCCTTGTTAAAGAAGCTGAGGGTAAGAGCCGGTTCACATTGGGGCGACTTGTCAGGTGACCTGGTCGCCTGACAAGTCGCCGTGGGTCGCCTGCCATAGATTAGCACAGGACCCATTCTAATAGGAGCGACACAAGTCGCTCCGACTTAGAAAAAGGGTCCTGAGCTACTTTGGGGCGACCTGGAGCGACCTGCATTGACTTCAATGATATGAAGTCCATGCATGCCGCTCCGAGGTCGTGGTGCGAGCTGCGCACCGCGACCTCACAGGTCGCCCGAGCAAGTAGCGTCGCCCCTATGTGAACGGGATCTAAAGGTGATGGACTCGTCAAGCATGTCTCCACACCTAAACCCTACTGAGCATCTGTGGGGCGTCCTCAAACGGAAGGTGGAGGGTGGCAAGGTCTCTAACATCCACCGGCTCCGTGATATCGTCATGGAGGAGTGGAGGAGGGCTCCAGTGGAAACCTGTGAAGCTCTGATGAACTCCATGCCCAAGAGGGTTAAGACAGTGCTGGAAAATAATGGTGGCCACACAAATTATTGACACTTTGGGCCCAATTTGGACATTTTCACTAAGGGGTGTACTCACTTTTGTTTCCAGTGGTTTAGATATTAATGGCTGTGTGTTTAGTTATTTTGAGGGGACAGCAAATTTACACTGTTATACAAGCTGTACACTCACTACTTTACATTGCAGCAAAGTGTCATTTCTTCAGTGTTGTCACATGAAAAGATATAATAAAATATTTACAAAAATGTGAGGGGTGTACTCACTTTTGTGAGATACTGTACATAGTTGATAAAGTTAAATAAAGGCACCAGTCTATCTAGTTCAACATGTGTTGGTGTATTCATGTATCTATGTTAATAATTCTAATATCGCTGTATGTTGTAATCATCAAGATGCCCATTTTCTTTTTTTTAGGAAGATTTTTTTTTATTCAGCTCTTTCAACCACAGCTGTAAAAATCACCAGAAGAAAGAAGAAAAAAAAAAGGAAAAGTTAAAAAGTTGCATAAGTCATGCAAGTTTCTCCATAAAGAATGTGAACCCAGCTACATAACCTGAGCATGGCTGTAGGCAGAATACATTTGCATTGACAGCGGCGTTGTAAAGCTTCAGGACACATAGACGTACATGGGACATGAAATTGCAGTTATATTATACAGTATGTTTAGCTATATACTGTAACCTGACAAAGCAGTTTCATTGAAATCTTTCTGCATACCTAGAAATGTTCAATTTTTCCATCTTTCTGGTCACATGATGACAAGCCATGCATGCATGTGGTTTTTATACTAGCTTATTTAGTGACAAATAGCTTATCATAATGGCAACTCCAGGCAACAATATTATAAGAGCTAATCCAGGCAAGAACAGCGTAAAGTGAGAAAGGTAAAACAATGGAGAACAGTTAAAGATGAAAAACCACTTACTCCAGTTAGATATTCCTTAATAAATCTATAATGAAATATAGCTAGCATAAGTATCCACATCATTTTATATCAGTAAAGAGAAATATCTATGACACATAGGGCCATCATCCATAATTGTATAACCGAGATAGAAAGAAAGAAGAATAATTGGACTTTACAGGCCACAATGGAGGCATAATCAAAAATGAGTAAAATACATGTTTTTATTGTATCCAAAATTGTTTAAAATCAATACATAGTAGCAAACCAATATACAGTAAACAGATTAAAAATTCCACAAAGGCCACCCCAATAAGGTGACTACAGGTTGGGAGGAGGATCTGGGTCCGGTGTCACCTGACCAATGGGAGGAAGCATATCAGGTTGTGGGTTATTGTTCTTTGAATGTGGCACATAGGCTATCCAATGCATTCTTTTATGTGCTCATTACACCCCACTGAGGTTGCATAGGATTAGATATGAAATGGCACCGCAAAGTCCTAGATGTCAAGGGGATGGCTGTGATTTAATTCACCTACTATGGAGATGCCCCAAGCTCCATCGTTACTGGACTCAGATTTTGAATACACTTTACATACGGTAGCAACATTTAAAGTAAGAATTCCAGTAGACCCTAAATGTTGCCTAATGAATATCTTAGAGGATATTGTTGAGGACAAGAAGATTAGGATGGCGGTAGGTAGGGCTCTCTTTCATGCTCGCGATTAATCCTAATAATGTGGACGTCTGTTGACCCCCCCTCACATAAATTATTATCAGCTGTGGGAGATGCATTACTTTTAGAAAGTCATATCTTTAAAAGAAGTGGATGTCCGGGTAAATTTGAAAAGTTGTGGGGCATGTGGTTGGATACCCCTGGCCTTGGTCCACAAGAATTAACCCTTTAAAGATTAGTCCTAGGCGTGAATAAGCAGTAGGGAACTGGGAAAGGCGCAGACCAAGGAGATAAAATAAATGAGTTGTTGGGGGAGGTGATGCATTGATACAATGCTGAATGGAAACGTGCAGGCTTGGCTCTATATGAAGTTTATTATAGCTATGTCTTTGACTGTATAAAGTGGAAGTATTGTGTATGGAATGTAATGGACTGTCATGTTACTGGTTTTTGTTTGTCTTTCTTTTTGTTTGTTTACAATAAACTTTTTCTGATTAAAAAAAAAAAAAAAACAGATTAAAAATTAGCTCCTAAATAGGAATAATAGTTGGTGCAGTAAATACTGTATGTAGCGCAGGTCTTCAATGCCGACGCGTTTCGCCAAATACTTATAAAGACCATACAGTGGTTGTCTACAAGAAAATAGAGTATAATTTTTACATCAAAAATCACACTTTATATATTACATATTGGACACTGCTACAACAGAATGTATATGGGAACGAACCTGCAGTACTGCACGTGCAAAGAGAGTTTTCCTGGACAGGCGCCCGGACCATATAAGGGGACAACCAACCTGTAGTGATCAATATGTAGCATCAATCAATTAAATAATTATAGCCATATATAGGCTACAAAACCCAATCCAATGTGCAAACTTACTTTATATCAGCTTCCTAAAACCCTCTGCATGCCAAGACAAGGGGAAGGTATCGAAGAACAGTGAGCCAATCAGGTTGCACTCATAGCCTTGCCTGGGCTGTCATTCTCAAAAAGGTAGATTGAAGACAGGAAGGAGGCAAATGAATATGCACCTTTATTGCATAATAAACAGACCCAAGTGGGTCAGGAAGCAAGTTGTATTGCCTAATTTCAGAGGAGAAAAGGAAGGTCACAGACACGACTGTGCTGTCTAGCAGGGGGTGCCTGAATTACTGGATAAACTTAAGTTAAAATGTTACTGAACCCAGGACCCTGCATTTACTATATCTGGTCTCCCACAGTATACAGAACATAGAAATGCAATAGTTTTAGTAAATATACTCTGCTAAATACCTTTTTTCATCAGTAGTATATAGCTGTGACTTCTGTCAGTGTCTGCTTAAGGTTGAAGGAGGAGTTTTCATTCTCCCCTGACCCTCTGTCTGGACAGTGCTGATTGGCCCTGTGCTGATCACATGCACTCTCCCAAGAAAAAAATAAACTCTCTAGCAATACACACCAAACTGAGCATGTGCAGTCTGACTCCTTATGCTATGTTCTATTAACCGCCTTAGCGGTAAACCCGAGCGTGACTCGGGGTAGGAATTTTCTGCTATTAGCGGTATCCCCGAGTCACGCTCGGGGTGAATGGGCAGAGCGTGCAGACAGCGCAGCGGAGCTTCTCTTACCTTATCCTGGCGATCCAGCGATGAGCTCTCATTGCTGTGACCGCCAGCGAGATCTCCGCCGCTCGTCTGTCGGTAGGAGGACTTCCTAGTTCCGTTCCCTGCAGCAGCAATGCTGCATGGGAGCGGAACTAGGGAGGGAAATTCAAAAAAAAAAAAAAAAAAACGTTACACAAAACACATAACACATTTTATATTATATATATGCATATATGTATATGCATATATATATGCATATATGATATATATATATATATATATATATATATATATATGCATATATATATATATATATATGCATATATATTTATATATATATATGCATATATATATATATATATATATATATATGTATATATATATATGTATATATATATATATATACCTATATACACACACACATATATATATATATATATATATATATATATATATATATATATATATAAAATTATATTATTGATTCGATTATAATTCATGCGTATATATATATCTATATACACACATATATATATAATATATAGCGCATGAATTATAATCTAATCAATAATATAATTTTATTATATATACTATATATTAAATAATAAAATAATATTATTGATTCGATTATAATTCACTTGTTTGTGTTTCAAATTTATCACATCTGGGATGTCTACTAGAGACTTGTTTTGGTCAGGTTTAAGTCAGTAATTACTAAGAATTGTAGGTCTATAATACATAACGCCAAATTTCCATGAAAAGAATTGTACCGCTTTTGGAACAGAATTCCTGACAGAATCATACCGCCAGGGAGGTTAAGAGATGGGTTGTAGTCATTGTGTATAACAAGCATGCTTTACTGCATACACGCGCTGATTTTACTGTTGTGGGTTTAGTAATACTTAAATTGCAAATATTTTCATTGGTAAGACAGCTTGCATATATTTCAGTTGTGCATTTAGATATTTTCCTGGAGTTCCATTTTAAGGCCTCATGGGCACTAAACTTTTTTACATCTGCTTCTAGGGGCGGCTGATGTTTTTTTTTTCTCCTGCCTCAAAACGCCCCTTCATGTTAGCCTAAAGCAGTGATGGCGAACCTTGGCACCCCAGATGTTTGGAACTACATTTCCCATGATGCTCATGCACTCTGCAGTGTAGTTGAGTATCATGGGAAATGTAGTTTCAAAACATCCGGGGTGCCAAGGTTCACCATCACTGGCCTAAAGGTACACCAAGAAACTTATCTGCATGCCCACCTCGGTATATCGGTACATAGATCTAATACAAATTTAACCGTTATTCAACTAAAAACAGGAATGAACCCATTTGCCTTCTTTGTCTGATACAGACTATAATGACCCATACTGGCATGAGTTGGCATGACCACGGGTAGGCATGTGTGTATGATCTTTATGCTGCAGACCTTCACTGACATTGACAGCTGTCAGCAGCAGACAAAGCCTGTGACGGTTACAGCAGAACACACTGGATGTCACCACATTACTTCTGGGGTACTGGAGCCTTAAAGGCTCCAGATTTCCAGATTTTAAAAACAATTACAGCATTCAACACAGCCAAACTTGGCGTTTTGAATGCTTATAAGAGCAGAGGAGAAATTTGGGGTCTTTTAGACCCCAGATCCTTCCCCAAAGAGTACCTGTCACTGCCTATTACTGTCTCAAGGGATGTGACAGCAATAAAAGTGATCACATTTTTTTTTTTTAAAGAACAGTGTAAAAAAATAAATAAATAAATAAAGTAAATAAAAAAAAAAAAGTAAATAAGAATTTTTTTTTTAAAGAACCCTGTCCCTTCGTTCTCGCGCGCATAAGCGAACGCACACCTAAGTCGCGCCCGCATTTGTAAGCGGTGTTCAAATCACATATGTGAGGTATTGCCCTGATCGTTAGAGTGAGAGCCATAATTCTTGCACAAGATCCCCTCTGTAACCCTAAACTGGTAACCATTAAAATGTTTTAAAGTGTAGCCTATGGAGATTTTGAAGTACCGAAGTTTGTCGCCATTCCACGAGCGTGCGCAATTTTAAAGCATTACATGTTAGGTATCTATTTACTCAGCGTAACATCATCTTTCACATTATATAAAACAATTGGGCTAAATTTACTGTTTTGTTTTGTTTTTTTGTTTTTTTTTTAAATTTGTGATAGCTCTCCCAAAAAAAAAAAAATTAGCATTTGAAAGACCACTGTGCAAATACCATGTGACATAAAATATTGCAACGATCGCCATTTTATTCTCTAGGGTCTCTGCTAAAAAAATATATATATAATGTTTGGGGGTTCTACTGTAAGTATTTTTCTAGCAAAAAATACAGATTTTAACTTGTAAGCCGCAATTGTCAGAAAAGGCTTAGGCATGAAGGGGTTAAAAAAAAAAGGTGTCAGATCAATGAAAACCAGGGAAATAGAGGTATAACACGAGTGATTGTGAACTGAGCTTGCTAAGATTAGTCTGGTGGTTAGGATTAGGTCACTATTAGCACATTTCATTGAGTAAGCAATCACTATGTAGAACATTGGGCACCTATGCCTAAACATATGCATCTGTAACATATCCATGTGCAACCAAATGTCTTAAAGAACTGGGTCAGAGGCATTATAGGCTCCATGGCAGACTGACACAGCTCAGGCCTGCTTCCTCCCACTGAGAACATTGGTGTCGCCCTTTATAAAGATCAAACAGACACCGGCAATGACAGTGCAGATTTACTGCTGCAATACGTCTCTTCAGAGTTCAGTAACAAATGACTGTACATTGATCAGGCCAATGACAAGAACAAAACATTTCAGGCTTCTTTCATGAAAACTAACCTATGATTAGCACTTTGCACTAATTCAGCAGCCTTCAAACTGTTAAGTACATAGGTGAAGTATGACAGTTTTTAACTGCTGATCACACAAGTGTGTTATGACAGCTCTTTAACTGCTGATCACCCAGGTGAGTTATGATCGTTTTTTTTTTTTTAAGAATCGTACTTACCTAGGTGGATGCAGCATTGGCCTGCTGCTGCATCTCTCCCCTCCTCCACCTCCAACACTAAGAATTAGGCAATCTAACCCCCACTGATCGCTCGGTTCTCACAGCTCCCGGAGCAAAGAGCTAAGGACCGTCAGTCACCGGCTCTCTGCTCTGCCTCACCACACTCACTGGAGCGCTGAGCTGTGGAGGGGTGGGAGTGGCTGGCTCAGACTCTCAGCAGCTCATTGAGAGGCAGGGCCGGGTGCCAGTCCAGGCTTGTGGGTGGATCCCGACTTCATTGTCACTATCTTGCCTGAGCCTGGACCAGCTCTGTGATGTCAGCCTTTATCTCGCTGTCTGCTGACAACGGGTCACAGGAGTGCAGAACGAGCACAACTTTGGCTGTACTTCTCCTTTAACTGTTGATCACACAGTAAAGTATGACAGTTCTTTAACCTCCCTGGCGGTATGATTCTGTCAGGAATTACATACCAAAAGCGGTACAATTGTTTTCATGGAAATTTGGCGTTATGTATTATAGGCCTACAATTCTTAGTAATTACTGACTTAAACCTGACCAAAACAAGAGTCTAGTAGACATCCCAGATGTGATAAATTTGAAACACAAACACGTGAATTATAATCGAATCAATAATATTATTTTATTATTTAATATATAATATATATAATAAAATTATATTATTGATTAGATTATAATTCATGCATTATATATTATAGATATATGTGTGTATAAATATATATATATATATATATATATATATATATATATATATATATATATATATATAAAACGCATGAATTATAATTGAATCAATAATATAATTTTATATATATATATATATATATATATATATATATATATATATATATATATATATATATATATACATATATATATATATATATATATATATATATATATGCATATATATATATATATATATATACACCGGTATATATATATGCGCATATATATATATATATATATGCATATATGTATATATATATATATGCATATATATATATATAATATAAAATGTGTTTTGTGTTTTGTGCAACGTTTTTTTTTTTTTTTTTTTTGAATTTCCCTCCCTAGTTCCGCTCCCATGCAGCATTGCTGCTGCAGGGAACGGAACTAGGAAGTGATCAGACCGACGGAGGACGGAGGAGCGGCGGGACTCTCGGCTGGCGATCTCAGCAATGAGAGATCATCGCTGGATCGCCAGGATAAGATAAGAGAACACCGCTGCGCTCTCTGCAATCCACCCCGAGCGTGACTCGGGGTTACCGCTCCTGATATGAAAAACCAACCCCGAGTCACGCTCGGGATTACCGCCTAGGAGGTTAACTGTTGATCACACAGGTGAAGTATGATAGCTTTTAACTGTTGATCATCCAATTGAGGTATGACAGTTTTTTATTTGCTGATTACACAGGTGAAGTATGACAGTTTTTTAACCATTAAAGTGGAGTTCCACCCTAAAATGTGACTTCGGTCCATCTTCATGCCCGGGGTCACCTGAAAAACAAATGGATAATAGCAATTTTTTTTTTTTTTACTTACCTGGTTTAGAAGAAAATATACTTACCTTACTTCCTTCTTCCTCCCCTCGGCGGCCACGGCGAGTCGTCACTTCCTGGCTTTGCAATGATTCCTGGGAGCTGAACGTCATCGCCCCCAGGAATCAATGCGCCTGCACCGGCCCCAACGTCAGTTCCGGTGTAGGCGCCGTCATACCTTGCTAAACAGCTTCTGGGCATGCCCAAAAGCTGTGCAGGGATGACGCTGAAGCACCGGAAGTGACGGCGGGGCCGGTGCAGTGCATCGTGGGACCCAAGAAGATGGAAGAGGACACAGAAGAGGATCGCGCTGGCTTCAAGCTGCCCACACCTGAGATGGCAGCGCTGGACAAGACATTTTCAAGGTAAGTATTTCTTCTTGCAGGTAAGTGCAACCCGGGACAGATCAGAGGCTATCCATTGTGGAATGCACTAGCCCTGACTGTCCCGGGGGTATTTTTATGTACTTTTTTTTTTTTTAGGTGGAACTCTGCTTTAATTACACAGGTGAAATATGACAGTTCTTTAACTGCTGATCACACAGGTGAAGTATGACAGTTCTTTAACCACTTAAGCCCCGGAGGATTTGGCTGCTAAAAGACCAGGGGTTTTTTTGCAATTTTTTACTGCGTGACTTTAACGGACAATTGCGCGGTCGTGCGACGTTGTACCTAAACAAATTTTGACGTACTTTTTTTCCCACAAACAGAGCTTTCTTTTGGGGGTATTTGATCACCTGTGCAATTTTTTGATCATGCGCTATAAACAAAAAAAGAGCGTAAATTTTGCAAAAATAACAATATTTTTCACATTTTTTTATATGAAATTCCCCCCCAAAAAAATGTAAAAATCAAAATTTTTTAACATTTTCGGCCAATTTGTTTTATGCTACATATGTTTGGTAAAAAAAAATCGCAAAAAGCGTATTTTGATTGGTTTGCGCAAAAGTTATCACGTTTACTAACAAAGGTAAAGATTTTTGTCATTTTTGGTGTTTTTTTTTTTAACGCGTAATGGCGGCGATCTGCGATTTTTTTTTGGTACTGCGACATTGCGGCGGACAGATCGGACCCTTGACGGACATTTTTGACACTTTTGGGGTTACCAGTGACATTACTGCAGTAATCAGTGCTATACATATGCACTGCTACTGCAAAAATGACACTGGCAGGGAAGGGGTTAACTGTATTGGAGAGGGAGGGGTTAAGTGTGTCCTAGGGGCGTGATTCTAACTGTATAGGGACATGGCTATTGGTGTAAAAACAAAGATCAACGGTCCTACATAGTAGAACCGTCTGATCTTCATTTTTACACAGGGAGAATGACGGGCGGCTTGTTTACATAAGCCGCTCTGCCTTTCTCCCTTCACAGGAGCGATCGTAGTGTGACCGGTGGACATCGAGTCCGCCGGTCACACGCACTGACTTGTCTGTGAACGAGCCGCGGTGGGCGCGCGCCTCGGCGGGTGCGCGACCGCCCGCAATTGGCTCTCAAGTTAGTGACAGACTGCCTGGCCGGGGCTGACCGCCGCAGTATATAGTCGTGCGGCGGTCGGCAACCGGTTAACCATTGATTACACAGGTGAAGTATGACAGTTCTTTAACCATTGATTACACAGGTGAAGTATGACAGTTCTTTAACTGCTGATCACACAGGTGAAGTATGCCAGTTTTAATTGTTAGTCACCCAATTGAGGTATGACAGTTCTTTAACTGTTGATCACCCAGGAGAGTATGACAGTTCTTTAACCATTGATTACACAGGTGAAGTATGACAGTTCTTATACTGCTGATCACACAGGGGAAGTATGACAGTTCTTTAACCATTGATTACACAGGTGAAGTATGACCGGACTTTAACTGTTGGAACACAGATAAGGAATTCTTTTTTTTTTTTTTTAGCTCTTGGGGACATAGGTGCGCCACAACAGTTCTTTAAATTTGGGCACACATTTACACTTCTTCTACTGTTGGGCACAAAGGGAAGTATGACAGTTCTTTTGGGCACATAGGTGAAGTATGACTATTTTTTCAATTTTGGACCTACAAGTAGAGCATGCCAGTTCCCCAACTGTTAGGCAAACTGGTGTAGTGTGACAATCCTTTAGTTGTGGAAACAAATGGAGTATTAAACTTCTTTCATTTCGGGGTGTACATAGTTAGTGTAACATTTTTTCAAAAAGTACTCCAGGCAAAAAAAAATGTTTCCCATGCAGTAGGGCTGTGCCTGCACTGCATGGGCTAACTGCTTGTTTTTGTGTAGGGGATTTCTGAGCAGAGATTTACACATCTAATCTGCTGATCGTCCTGGTGCAAGACCGGTCCTTGTCGCTGCTGCCCCCCGCGCGGTAACAGTCTTGTGAATAGACTGTTCCTGACATCATCACACCCATAGACCACCTCTGGATGTGGGGACAGCAGGAACAGTCGGCCGCTGGGCGTGGGGGAGTGCTGTTTTCCCAGAGGATTGAAGGATCAGGTAAGTATAGCCTTTCGGTGTGCCCCTAGACAAAACCAGCAGTTAACCCACATTTTTTTTATGGAGTTCTGCTTTAACTGCTGGGCACATGGGTAAAAAGATGACACTTCTTTTACTGTTAATCACACAGGTAAAGTATTACAGTTGTATGTTGTTTGTTGTGGAGTTGACACACCTAAGGCCAGGTTTACCCGATAATAAAATAGGGTGCTGCCAGGTGGGCTTGGCTCAGTATGTTGACTTGCCCAGCAGGCAACATCACCCAAAGGCAGGAGTTCTGCCTAAATGGAGGAGTGTTCTCCTGGTGGCTGCATGCCACAAGACGATGAAGGAAAACCCCAATGGGATTGTACACCCCATCATACCATAAGAACATACCTAAAATATAAAATAAACACACGACAAGGATTGTTGAAAAGTTCAGTCCGCGGCCCCTTTATTGGGTTTAAAACAATTTTAAGCACTTCTGGACCGGAATGTTTTACCCCCTTAATGACCAGGCCATTTTTTGCGATCCAGCACTGTGTTATCTTAACTGACAATTGCGCAGTTGTGCGACGCTGTATCCTAATAACATTGATGTCCTTTTTTTCCCACAAACAGAGCTTTCTTTTGGTGGTATTTGATCACCTCTGCAATTTTTTTTTTTTTTTGTGCTATAAACAAGCGACAATTCTGAATAAAAAAAAAACAATATGTTTAGCTTTCTATTATAAAACCTACCCAATAAAAAAAAAAAAAAAATTAAAAATGACATTTTTTCATCATTTTAGGCCAATTTGTATTCTGCTACATTTTTTTGGTAAAAAAAAATCCCAATAAGTGTATATTGATTGGTTTGCGCAAAAATTATCACGTCTACAAACTAGGGGAAAGATTTATGTCATTTTTAGTTTTTTTTTTGTTTTGTTTTTTTTTACTAGTAATGGCGGTGATCTGTGATTTTTAGAGGGAATGCAACATTTCGGCCGACAGATCGGACACCTAACTGACATTTTTGACACTTTTGGGGGGACCAGTGACATTACTACAGTAATCAGTGCTAAAAATATGCACTGTTACTGTACTAATGACACTGGCAGGGAAGGGGTTAACACCAGGGGCGAACAAAGGGTTAAATGTGTCCCAAGGGGGTGCTTTCTAACTGTGGGGGGATGGACTTGCGGAATCAACACAGAGACCTGTGTTCCTAAATAGGAGAAACATACGAGCTCTGTATTGATTCCTGAGAGAGCAACAGTCTTCTGTGTTTACAGCAGCAGACCGTCAATCTCATGGAGCGATCGCGGGTGCCCGGCGGCAATCGCGACGCCCCCAGGATTGCTCCCGCGAACCGCTGTACAGGTACGACGATTCGCGAGAACCTGCCGAGCCGGCGCCATATTTTGACGGCGGCTGATCAGAAGGCGGGTAAAAGTAAAATTTATTTATAAAACAAATGGGTGTTAGGGGTGACAATCCCATGGGGCCACTTCTCTATTTTATTCTTTCCTGGCCCTGACATTCCCCACGCATGATCAAATAGGTGATAATAGTCAAAAATAATTATATGGATTTTTAACAGGTTTCATTAATTGTTATCAATATCCCTGAATGAGTCTGCCTGCTATTACTTGTATTTCTTCTGCCCATCATCATTAGATGCAGCATGATCCTGGAAGTGACATGGAGCAGGTCTAGACAAGAGCAAGCAGAGACTGTTCCAACACTGTAGACAACAACACATATTGTTCATTGTTTCCTGCTGTGTAATGCATCCCTAATCTTACTATAATATTATTATAATATAAGGTATAATAATATAATGTGGTAGCTCAGGCACTTTTGTATTGTTTTAAAACAGCGTGGAATTCCCCTTAAATTAACACCTGGCTTCCAATTTTTAAATTGTAATGAATATACAGTATCTCACAAAAGTGAGTACACCCCTCACATTTTTTGTAAATATTTTATTATATCTTTTCATGTGACAACACTGAAGAAATGACACTTTGCTACAATGTAAAGTAGTGAGTGTACAGCTTGCATAACAGTGTAAGTTTGCTGTCCCCTCAAAATAACTCAACACACAGCCATTAATGTCTAAACCACTGGCAACAAAAGTGAGCACACCTCTAAGTGAAAATGTCCAAATTGAGTCCAATTCGCTATTTTCCCTCCCCAGTGGCATGTGACTCATTATATTAAAAAAGAATAGCGCGCAAATGCAAAAGAAATAACTACCAAATCTGAAGACAATCCATAAATAAAAATGGGGGTTTGGTCCCACCATATGGCCATATCGTGCTCAAGCCCACTACTGCGTCAAAGTACCCCATTATCAGTGGGTCCTACACTATCCATGAAAAAGAGATGGATCCAGCCTTTCTAACCCTTGGAGATAATACTCCTTGCTGGGAAGGATGTGCAAATGCACTACAGGGGACTCCTCCTATATCCACTTGATGGTGGACACTGATTGAGTACAGGTGTGTGTGACTCATTAGTGTTACAAGGTCCCAGGTGTGAATGGGGAGTAGGTGTGTTAAACTTGGTGTTATCGCTCTCACTCTCTCATACTAGTCACTGGGAGTTCAACATGGCACCTCATGGCAAAAAACTCTCTGAGGATCTTAAAAAATTGTTGCTCTACATAAAGATGGCCTAGGCTATAAGAAGATTGCCAAGACCCTTAGAAACTGAGCTGCAGTACGGTGGCCAAGACCATACAGTGGTTTAACAGGACAGGTTCCACTCAGATAAGGCCTCGCCATGGGTGACCAAAAAAGTTGAGTGCACGTGCTCAGCGTCATATCCAGAGGTTGTCTTTGGGAAATAGAGGTATGAGTGCTGCCAGCATTGCTGCAGAGGTTGAAGGAGTGTGGGGTCAGCCTGTCAGTGCTCAGACCATACACCACACACTGCATCAAATTGGTCTGCATGTCGTCCCAGAAGGAAGCCTCTTCTGAAGATGATGCACAAGAAAGCCGCAAACAGTTTACTTAAGACAAGCAGACTAAGGACATGGATTACTGGAACCATGTCATATGGTCTGATGAGACCAAGATAAACTTATTCGGTTCAGATGGTGTCAAGCGGTGAGGTAACCAGGTGAGGAGTACAAAGACAAGTGTGTCTTGCCTACAATCAAGGATTGTCGTAGGAGAGTCATGGTCTGGGGCTGCATGAGTGCTGCCGGCACTGGGGAGCTACAGTTCATTGAGAGAACCATGAATGCCAACATGTACTGTGACATACTGAAGCAGAGTATGAAGACTGGTCCGTAGAGTAGTATTCCACCATAACGACCCCAAACACACCTCCAAGACGACCACTGCCTTGCTAAAGAATCTGAGGGTAAAGGTAATAGACTGGCCAAGCATGTCTCCAGACCTAAACCCTATTGAGCATCTGTGGGGCATCCTCAAATTGAGGGCGGAGGAGCTCAAGGTCTCTAACATCCACCAGCTCCGTGATGTCATTATGGAGGAGTGGAAGAGATCTCCAGTGGCAACATGTGAAGCTCTGGTGAACTCCATGCCCAAGAGGGTTAAGGCGGTGCTGGAAAATAATGGCCACACAAAATATTGACACTTTGGGCTCAATTTGGACGTATTGACTTAGGGGTGTACTCACTTTTGTTTCCAGCGGTTTAGACATTAATGGCTGTGTGTTGAGTTATTTTGAGGGCACAGCAAATTTACACTGTTATACAAGCTGTACACTCACTACTTAACATTGTAGCAAAGTGTCATTTCTTCAGTGTTGTCACATGAAAAGATATAATAAAATATTTACAAAAATGGGAGGGGTGTACTCACTTTTGTGAGATACTGTAAATTGCAACATCCATCAATACATACAAACAGTAGTGAACACAGCTACTGTATATTATTCTCATAGTGACTCGACTGTTCTCTCTCTTCTCTAATTATTCATCCTCAATACTGGATATAACTGTGGGCAGTATTATTAGGCAAAATGAGTTCTTCTCTGAGCTCTGGATCCCATGGGAAGCGCGTGCTCTCCTTTTAGAATATATATTTGCAAGGGAAATATAAGGGTTGCATTTCCCCTGTGGTTTTTGCATACATCTGATTGTACTTGACAAGGTTATACGGATATAGCAATAGGCTAAGACATGTCAATAAAATGCATTGCTTCCAAGTCAGCAATTCTCATGGTTATGTAAGTTAATGGCAATCCTCCTGATTGCTGGGGGGACCTCAAAACTTCACATGAATATGTTCCCCTTTATATATCCATTTGTGTGCTACAGAAGACAAAGTATTGTATTTCATATGGCAAATGACAATTCAAAAAATCCTAAGCACACTCTCCAGCACCGGACAGCAGAGCTGTGGGAGGGACCCAACAGGCTCCACCCACTAACGGCTGCCTGTAAAAAGCTGCAGGAGAGGGCGGATACAAGACCAGTCACCCTGCACAAGCTTCACACTGGATTACTTCACAGAACTGAAAATCGTACACAAAGCCAACCAGGATTAACCACTTCAGCTCTCTTTCATGACCAGGCCATTTCTTTGCGATACAGCACTGCATTACTTTAACTGTCAATTGCACAGCCGTGCGACGTTGTACATGAATAAAACTAATTTCCTCTTCTTCTCACAAATAGAGCTTTCTTTTGCTGGTATTTGATCACCTCTGCGGTTTTCATTTTTTGCGCTATAAACAAAAAAAGACTGACAATTTTGAAAAAAAAAAAAACAATATTTTTTACTTTCTGCTATAAAACACATCCGATAAAAAAAATATTAAAAAAAATCAAATGACTTCATTAAATTTAGGCCAATATGTATTCTGCTACATGTTTTTGGTAAAAAAAAAAAAAAAAAAAATCCCTACAGGCGTATACTGATTGGTTTGCACAAAAGTTATAGCGTCTACAAACCATGGGATTTTTAATGGAATTTTTATTTGATTTTTTTTTTACTAACTAGTAATGTAATCAGCGACTTATAGCGTGACTGCAATATTGCGGTGGACAAATCGAACACTAAGTGACATTTTTGGGGACCAGTGATACCAATACAGTGATCAGTGCTAAAAAAATATGCACTGTCACTGTACTAATGACACTGGCAGTGAAGGGGTAACATCAGAGGCAATCAAAGGGTTAACTGTGTCCCTAGGGAGTGCTTTCTAACTGTGTGTGGGAGGTGCTTGTACTGTGGGAAGACAGAGATCCATGTTCCTACCTAGCAGAAACACAGGATCTATGTCTTCCCTTGTCACAAAACAGTGATCTGCCTTGTTTACATAGGCAGACCGCCGTTCTGCCTCTGTCGGGAGTGTCCCGGCGAACATCGGGTCCACCAGGCCCGCTGATTGGCTCCCGCTGTGTCCAATCACATGTGTGCCGCAAACCTAGTAGAGGCGATGATGTACAGGTATGTGATTTTGCCTGTAGGAGCTGCCGCCTCGCAGTATATATCCATAGGGCGGTCGGCAAATGGTTGAACAAATCGCCCGTACACGCAATCCAAAAATCATACGACAGATAGGTCATGTTTTCAGATGGTTTGTTTTTTTAGTTGCTAGTCTCAATTCGAAGTTTAGGAGTTTACTAAAGTGATGAAAATTCTTGTACGACAGAATAAAAATTTGTATTGTATATTGGAATGACAACTGTACCTATTAAACGAAAATTGTACGATCTGGTATCGTATGATAACATTTTTCACGTTTGTCCAATCAGATAATATCGGATAAACTGTAGTGATCGACTCTCGAAAGCTACTAATATCACTTAATTAGACAATATTTTCTTAGCCTGGAGTTCACCATTAAAACAGAGGTCTTTGTTGCATACAGTTGCAAATACGTGTGAAGGCACATTGCTGCGTCAAGGCACCCCTGCTAAGTGCGTTCCAAACTTTAAAGCATAACTCTGCTTTTGTTGAGGAAAAAAAACATTCCCCTCTGGGTGATCTCTGTACATTACAAGGATTTTAACAAACTTTGTTGCAGATTCCTATCTTTTAATATTCTGAAGAAATCATTATTTGTTCCTCTGTGCTGAGTGGGTCAAATGGAGGAGGTTTCATAATTATCTATCAGCTGTGCACCTGCAAGGCTCTAATGAGGAAAGCTGCTGGGCCTGCATCCCTTTAGAGGTGTTCCTATTGGGAGTAGCTCACCAAAAATGAAATTTTTGTTGCAGGGGATGCCAGAAATCTGACTTGTATCCTAGGCAGACTTCTGGGAAAGTTGGTGAGTCAATCACACAAGCAGGAAATGATGTTTCTGGGGGTGTGGTCAGTACATATTCTGTGTACAGAACAGCTCCAGGTGGCCATATTGCATTTTCGGAAAATTATAACAGCTGCAGATTGAAAAGTGTGACGAACGCCCATTTGCTGGGACGTTCGTCACGGGTTACTGGAGGAGTGTGGAGGCCAGCCTCCTGCCCACGGACTACGGCCCTGGCTTGTAGGGGAGCGTGGCTCTGGTTGGGGGTGTATGCTGGGGGACCCTTGGAGTACTGTTACTTTGAATTCAAGTCCCTGTCACCCCAAGTGACACAGACTTTGGGCCTAAGCTGCATATTACAACCAAGGACTTCACACAATGAGAGACTAAACAGATGCTAATGACATAAGACTCAGGTATGGTATACTGGGGGGGATGTGACTGGACACTTATAATAAGGTGTGTTGAAAATGGAGACGGGCAGTCTGAGAGCCTATGTCTTCTGCTTTCGTCTGTTTAGAGGTGGGGTGTGTTCACACTTCTAGGAATGCGTATTCGGCTATGTTTTGGGCTTGTTGTGTGTTGAGTTAATTATGATAATGTTGCAGTCTCATTCACCTATTGTCTCTTTCCAGATGACCAAGGTATGTTGACTATGTTCTGTACGCAATTGCATTTGCATATGATAATGAAATCAAACACATGAGACTGTATATATTGGAAGTGAGTTTTTGAATAAAGTGTCTTTTGTTTTACCCTTCATCGAGCTTAGGCTGATGTTTGGGGGGAATTGAGGGGCCAGGTCACTGCATCACGTGAGATTCTGGAGACCTAAGACAGAAATACTTGGTCCAAGTATTGTGGATCTGTTACAAAAAGGAAAGGTCATTTTTAACAAGGTTTAATTACAATATGATTTGTGTCGCAACTGTATAAGCTATATTGTTTTTTATTTATTTGCTAATCCCCCCCCCCCCCCAAAATTAGAGTTACCCTTTAACCTTTCTGAGCTCTTAACTTGGGACATATACTGTAAGCAATGGATACATTGAGAGGAGGTATGCCTTGGAAGTAGTTTGATATAAAAAATATTTTCAGCAGTTTAATGAAAATCCAGGTAATAATCATTATGGAAAAATAGAATATGTGTAGATGCAAGATCAGATATATTCTGATCTTGTAACCTTTCCAGCCTCAGCACTCACTTCCACAGCCTTCTGGTGGAATTATCTCCATGCACCAGAAGGCTGTGGAAGTGAGTGCTGAGGCTGGAAAGGTTACAAGCAGGTGAACTGATCCGTTGCTGTGTGTGAACAGCACCAAAGAGACACAGTGGATCTGTTTCCAAGATTCTCCACCTTGGGCCCTACGGTCCGAACATGGTTACTGCGCCTGATTGAGCCTTTATCATTGGTCCCATTCCGGAGCCTTAAGTGGATGTGATTGAGATTTGGCTGGCTTGCTCAGTAGCGAGAGGCACTGGGCTACTGGAGTCGTACTCGATAGAGCCTATACCATTGATCCCATTCCGGAGCCCTAAGTGGATGTGATTGAGATTTGGCTGGCTTGCTCAGTGGCGAGAGTCACTGGGCCACTGGAGTCGGTGAGTGTGCATTGCCTCCCCCCCTTTCAGAGCACAGAGGTGGTGGTTAAGATGATCCTGTATATCTGCACCATTAGAACTCCCCAAGTGACACATCAGTGTGGATTTACGTGACCTATTCTGCGCTGCTTTGGTGGACTGTTTTATGCAGGAATCCTGCACTGGGACTGTATTTTGTTTTATATTATATTGAATTTTATTTAAGTTTTCAGTGATTGTATGGTAGGGGAGAGAGGCTATCATCTCCTTTTGCGCTACTAGAATATATCTGATCTTGCAACTACACATATTCTATTTTTCCATGTACTGTCATTAAGTAGCAGCATTCGTTACCATACTATAGATTGATATCCTCACTAAGCGCTTGGTTGCTTACTAAGTGTATGTTCCGTGTTTGTGTAAGCAGTTTATACAAATAATCATTATGAATTGACTTTTACTTACAAAGTACAGAAAAAAATAAAATACTAATTTCAGCCGACCCATGCAACAAAACCTGTAATGAGTTAAAAACAACTTTTTCAATGTGATATGTCTATTACATTATCATAAATCCAATATATATATATGTATATAATATGTAATACTGTATATAATTGCAGTATTCACCATGCTTAAAGTGTTGCTAAACCCACAACAGTAAAATCAGTCTGTATATGCAGCAAAGCATGCTGGTTATACTCACTGTGGAATCTAAGGGGTTAATCCTCTGCATTGTGCAAATAGGCTGTTTGATCCTGTCTTCTCTGATCCTCCCCTTATTTTACTTTCCCCAATCCCTCTGCTGATAGCACAGGGCCCTAGGAGGCATTCTGTACTGCACATGCTCAGTTTGGTGTATATTGCTAGAGAGTTTTTTTTTTTGTGATCATATGATCATCACAGGGCCAATCAGCACTGTCCAGACAGAGGGTCAGGGGTCCAGTGTAGTATGAAAACTCCTCCTACAAGCTTTAACCATTGCTTGGCCAGACACTGATAGAAGTCGTAAGACTGCTATATACTGCTGATCATATTTACTAAAATAGTTGCATCTCCATGTTGTGTGTATTGGGGGAGACCAGATATAGTGAATGCAGGCTCCTGGGTTTAGTAACACTTTAGGTGATCTGACACTTGTATTATGAAATCTTCTTTTACTGAAGGTAACCTATGCTTATGCATTTTTATCATATAATCAGAATGGCAAAGGTTTGTAAAAACTTCACTTTAATGCCTCGTTTCCACTGAGTGGTGCGGTACGGTTCGGTTCAGTGCGGTACGGTTCAGAATGGTACACCTTGCGTTTCCAACGCCAATAGTACCCTTTCATGATAGGCATGGTGTAGCCGGAAAGCAGTGATCGACGATTCTCTGTCAACCAATCAAAGTTCTGCAGAGTGTAGCTCCACCCTGTTGGTATGGTACTAATGTGCTTGGTACCTCAACGAAAGGGTCCCAACAAAAGTGGTACGGTACGGTTCGGACTTAGGGTACCATTCACAATGGAAACGGCAAAAATTGCGTACCGCACCGAACCGAACCGTACCACTCAGTGGAAACGAGCCATAAATGTCCACTTCACTGCGAAAAAATATTCTGTTAACTGCATGGGCTTATACCTTGTAATGGTGCTATTTAGTATATGAATACTATTTAACTATTTTTATTTTACACATATCTATTCAGATTTTTCTCCATATTTACTTGCAGATCAGACTGTGCACAAAAAGGGACAGTTACAGGTGTTGGAACAAACCATATGACACTGCCAGAGATGCTTATAACAGTCAGCTTTTATTCATGTGATTTAAACTTTTTGGCCAAAAAGAAAAAAAATGTAAGCTGTAATTAAGCTGAAATTTGCATGTGGTTTACATGAAAGCTAAACTCCATGGAAATGGAAAGAAAAAATCTCTTGCACTGGGGCTCCCTCTGCACTGCAAATATTAAATACTAGCATTGCACTAGATTACCCGGACAAATTACTTTTTTCTTTCTTACCTCTTGCTCCACTAGCAGCCACCTCTGCCCTCTTCTCTCTGATGCCCTGGGCTGTGGGCAGGCCTTGGGTGTCCTCTCATTGCAGGACTACTGGCCCTGCATCGTATTTGATGATGTCACAGCTCAGACTGACCAAACAAATGACAAACACCCAAATCTGTAACTGGCCTATGCAGCAAGGAGCATATGGAAGGCCCCCCTCCATGCTTTCTGCATAGGCCAGAGGGGTTGGCTCCATCCAGGCATACCTGCCCTCAATCTGTCTATTATTATATATGTGCTCCAATTTTGAAGGCTCTCATAATTCATAGAGCTAGGACTGCAGATATACTGGGGTGCCATGAAGTGGCCTCTGCAGCTTATGCATGTATTTGCAAATGTGTGAAAACTAAACCCCGTGTTTTAACGTAAACTGTTGAACAGGGTAATTCAGTTTGTTGCAGGCTGGCTGGCAAGTAAGCTGTGAATTATTTTTTGTTGACACAACTAAGGCTCCATGTACACGGGACGCTGGAAATGGTCGTTTAGGAGCAGTTGGGCGTTTTTTTCAGAAGCCCCTGAACCCATCTACATTTTATCTTATCTGTCCATGTACACCAGGTCGTTTACAGTCATTTGCAGGCAGTTGCGTTCAGGGACTGTTTTTAGAACGCAATTATTTGCGTTCGAACGTGTGTTTCCCGGCGTTTCAAACGCACAAACGCGTCCGAACGCGTCTAAACGCGTCCGAACGCGTCTGAACGCGATGACCCGCGTTTAGCGTTCGCGTTTTTCCATTTTAAAGGGGAATAATTTTTTTGACCTCTAGGAACGCTTCTAAACGCAAACGCCCGCAAACGCTGCTAAACGCCCGCTAAACGCGGGTACAAACGCGACTGAACGGACGTTTCAAACGTCCTAAAAATTCCAGCATTCAAAGGGACTTTTAACAACATCCCGTGTACATGGAGCCTAAGACTGCTAGAAGGAGTGCCGAAAAGAAGAGGCTTCAGGGGACCGGTCACATTGGAGAGGGAGCCTGTGGGAGTGAGGGATTTTTCCTGGTACCCTAGGTAAAAATTAGTGTCTAACCCTTGCAGTGTGTGATTTTTCCTTCAGTTCAACTTTAAATACATTTAAAACTACATGTCTATCTAAAACCACCATGTACACAGAGTGACAACAATGTTGCTTGCTTCACTGGAGAACAGAGCATCGTCAACTTGTCTGAGAAGCTCAAATGTGTGTATAACTTTATTTTTTCCATAGTTCTCAGGGCATTATCTGTATCATGTCTGCAGTCTCTGACCATCTCCTGTATTATGTCAAAGTCTCTGACCATCTCTTGTATCGTGTCTGCAATATCTGACCATCTCTTTTATTATACCTACACTCTCTGACCATCTCTTGTATTATACCTACATTCTCTGGCCATCTCTTGTATTATACCTACATTCTCTGGCCATCTCTTGTATTATACCTACATTCTCTGGCCATCTATTGTATCATGTCTGCAATATCTAACCAAATCTTGTATCATGTCTGCAGTCTCTGACCATCTCGTGTGCTGTGTCTGCAATATCTAACCATCTCTTGTGTTATGTCTATAGTTTCTGAGCATCTCCTGTATTATGTCACAGTCTCTGACTATCTCTTGTATGATGTCTGCAGTATCTGACTATCTCATGTATTATACCTACACTCTCTGACCATCTCTTGTATCATGTCTGTAGTCTCTGGTCATCTCTTGTATTATACCTACACTCTCTGGCCATCTCTTGTATCATGTCTGCAATATCTGACCATCTCTGGTATCATGTCAGCAGCATCTGACCATCTCTTGTATTATACCTACACTCTCTGACCATCTCTTATATCATGTCTGCAGTCTCTGGCCATCTCTTTTACTATGTCTGCAATATCTGACAATCTCCTGTATTATGTCACTGTCTCTGACTATCTCTTGCACCATGTCTGCAACACCTGACCATTTCTTGTATCATGTCTTCAATATCTGACCATCTCTTGTATTATACCTACACTCTCTGACCATCTCTTATTATATACCTACACTCTCTGACCATCTGTTATATTATGTCTGCTGTCTCTTACCATCTCTTGTATCATGTCTGCAGTCTCTGACCATCTCTTGTACCATGTCTGCAATATCTGACCATCTCCTGTATTATGTCTATAGTCTCTGACCATCTACTGTATTATGTCTGCAGTCTCTGCCCATCTCTTGTACCATGTCTGCAATTTCTGACCATCTCTTGTATTATACCTACAGTCTCTGACATCTCTTGTATTGTGTCTGCAGTCTCTGATCATATCCTGTATTATGTCAGAGTCTCTGACCATCTTCTGCACCATGTCTGCAATATCTGTCCACCTCTTTTATTATGTCTACAGTCTCTGACCATCTCTTGTGTCATGCCTATAGCTTTTGACCATATCCTATTGTGTGTCTGCTGTCTCCAATGATGAATATTCACTGAATTTTATGTGCAGACCTTTGGTGATGTTAGGGGTCCACACTTGAGCCCCCCCCCCCCCCCCCACATACTAAGAAAGTTGAGCACCACTGATCTAAATTTCTCATGCCAGGACATATACTGTAATGCTTAAAGGAGTTCTTGTTCCAATGTTTTTTTCTTTTGGCTGCAGAGTGAACTTACACAGTGACAGAGATGTGAATAAGACACATTTGCAGTTATGGAAATGCTGTGAATTGATGGTAGTATAATCCTAGCTAACTGGTTACCTTTTGGATAGATTATACACATCCCCTCTCTTATCCCATATTTTATACCCTTCCTTAGAATCTGACAGAGGACGAGAGAGTAGCTTCCTCCTCTGACCTTTTTATCCATGCCATTAAGTACTTAGAGATGGTTCAGTTTTGGGCTGTATTCCCAGTTCCTTCAGCATAGGCTTAGTCAAGTCGTTGTTGCCTGGAGCTTGATAATTGGCCTTGTGTATTACAAATTACTATTGATTTCTCTGCAAGATGCATTTGCTGTCATCAACATTACCGTAATGGATGTTTTGGCTTCAGACTGACCTGCGCTAAACAAATTCAACCTCACTCCATAGTGTAATGGGGTGGTCTATAAATATTTTCATCCACTTTATAGCTTAATACGTTCACATAATAGTCCTACAAAGAATTATAGAACTCTAGGAGGCAGTTGTTTGCATGTATTCTGTAGCATAATCACAGCGCAATTTCACCAAACCAGCAGTCTTTTCTGTACAAAAAAAACTGAAGAGGTCATACAGTTTCTCTGACAGATTCTTAATTGGCTGACCCTACAGTACAAGTGGATGTCCAACCAAAATGTCTTTTTTTTTTTAGATTTGGGTTAAATGGGTGTAGGGATCCAGTGGAGTATCCATAGTCTAAATTAGTGTTTGCAGGTACGCTGTAGCCAGCCTAAGCTTTGTTCATGTTATCTGGGTTTAATAGCTTCCTCCTATCCCCAAGGACATTATTTGCTTTTGTCAAAGCTTACTTGAAAAAGCTGAAGTTAGAAATGATAGGTTACTATGCACAGCTTCACCAGATTCTGTGTACACCCGTTTTAGGCTTTACGTACACTACAGTTCCTACACCAGCCTTTTTCAACCAGGGTGCCCAGGCATCCCAGGGTGCCTTGAGGTTTCTTCAGGGGTGCCTTGGCAAAATGCCCAAAAATTGCCCAAAAATTGTATACAAGTCAGCGTGTGGATAAAGCCTGCCTTTTAGTTAAACAAGGCCATTGTGAATCATTACAACCTTCTAGCCACTAGCATCCTAATGACAAATGGCATCACCAGTTGAAAAGGAGGATGTCAGTTGCCTCCATAGCATTCTTGTTTGACCCTCCCCTGCCCCTCTATATCAGCATTGAGGGCACCTTAGCGGGGTGTTGGAGAAAAACTCAGGGAGAAGAGAAACATTGGAAAACTAGTCAGAACCAGTTTGCAAAAGTGTATTTGCTTTAGAAGAATAAATCACCTCTAACGTTGGGTGGTCCTACATGTGTGGATGTTTCTGCGTTATACAAAACTATTAGAATCGTTTTTACATTTTAGAATGGGGTGCCTCAAGACTGTCCATGATTTTTAAAGGGTGCCTCAAGACTGTCTATAATTTTGAAAGGGTGCCTTGACTTAAAAAAGGTTGAGAAACACTGTTCTACACTACAGTATTTGTTTGCCAAAGCTCCTAAACTCAACTCCATAAAAGCCTATGTGTCAACACATAGGGGGGGGGATTTACTAAAACTAGAGCACATAGAATCTAGTGCAGCTGTTCATGGTAACCAATCAGCTTCAAACTTCAGCTTGTTCAATTAAGCTTTGACAATTAAACATGGAAGCTGATTAGTTTCTATGCAGAGCTGCACCAGATTTTGCACGCTCGAGTTTTAGAAAATGTTTCCCATAGGCTTTTATCAGAGTTTAGGAGCTGCTGCTCAATCTCCCTCTTCTGAACACGGAAGAATCGCATTCAGGAAAGGAACATTTTGAACGTTGGCCACAAAACGTGGCAAAATCACAGCAAAATTATGGTAAAATCACGGTGCGATTTTGCCACGTTTTTCATTTTCCCGTGGCCGGCGGTCAAAGTAGGCTATGTGTACACGAAGCCTTAGTAAATCTTCCCCTATGTGTCCATGCACACTATAGGCATTTACAAGAGTTTAGAGGAGAGATGTTTAGAGGCAGAACAAAAAATTATGAAAGTCATGTTAAGGAGATGAGTTTGTGGGCATAAAAACGCGTGACGGGCTTAAACATGGGTAAACTTGTGTAAACACGTCTAAACTCGCCTAGTGCTAGGAGCGTTTAGTGCTTGAGCGTTCTTTCATTTCAGTGGTCAGAATAAATGAATATTCTGGCCAACGAGATAAACACCCAAGCACTTGACTCGCCTAAACACGTTTGCAAAAATGTGATTTTGATGCATTTTTGAAGCTGCTTTTATCCTGCCAGGAGAAAAGCATTTATAAAAGCCCCAGTGTGTATGAAGCCCAACAGTTTCTTATTGAAATCTGCAGTAAGCAGCATACAAGGGGCAGATGGACCAAAAAGAGAAAGGGTCTTGTACAAAGACTAGAGGGGATCAATGGTTATTTGAGCAGCTTAACTATCTGGAGGGTAGATAGCATAGTGCAACCTGTTAAGAGTCTATGGCTGATGGCTTGTACAGGCTCTCTGGCAGTTGTTACTCAGTTGGCAGGAAACCCTAAGGGTACCCATAGAGATAGGCGGATGGCGCTGCCAAAATCTGACTGCCCTCTGGCAGCTGGCACTCCCATTAACATAAACATTTGATGAAACAAGATAAAGTCAAGGAGGAAGGAGATACTGCCAATGCCACTCATGGAGAGCTATCCACCCGGAGGGGCTGCTGGAAATAACCCAGGTCTTCCATACCTGTTCAGAGGCTGCCAGGCCCAGGTTCTGGTTCCAGAGCACACTGACAAGATTCCAGCTCCGACTATGGGTGTCTTTTTGAAGTTTATTACAGAACTGGAACACGGGTGGGTGGAGGGATGAGGGTGCAGGATACTCCAAAACACAGGCAGGCATTAGAAGACAGATTTTCAAGCAAAATCCGTCAAGGCAAGCCTTAAGTATAGCTGGGGGTAGGAAGGATAGCCAACTAGTCTGAGACTGTGTAAAAGCTGTCACAGTCCTTTTAGCAACCTCTGGCATCTTACCCTCAAAGCAAAGGCAAACCTGGACCTCTAGGCAAAAACTCTTACTCCCAATGTCCAGAAACAGCTCCCCAACCAGCTTCCCTTCAACACTCATCAGTGAAAGGGGTCCTTCTCCAGGCCAGCTGCCTAAGGTAGTATCTTCCAGCAAAGTCCTTTAAGTCCAAGTTCCTCCTGGCCCTCAGTCAAACATGCTACATGTTATTGAAGCGCAACAGTTCTTCAATAACACAGGCTGCCTCCCACTGGGAGGGGCCCCTGGAGCGAGAGCCTCCCAAACATTTACCTTCTCTCCAGCAAAAACTTCAGGGCCTCCCTCCCAGGGATTGACTAAGGTCAGATAAATATTCATAACACAGTGGCTAACCCTCCTACTCTATTTCTGGAAGATTTCCGGATGCAGGAGTAACAGTCAACCACAAGGCATAGGTAGATGTGACTAGGCCTGAAAAATAAATTGCTGCTCAGCTGGGTACAGCAAAGCCAAAAACAAATTTTGTCCAGCTAACGGTAGGGGTGCTACACTTATCTAGGGTGGAAGGGGGCATAAATAATAAAATCAAACTGTGTCAAAACATTTGTACAGTTTTGTACAGAGTGGAGAAGGTATAGAAGCTCTATCTGCTTTTTTATTGATGAATGCATTGCCATTGGGAAATTTTACCCTTACTTCCTGTCCCCGCTGCAGGGTCACAGAAGCAGGTATTAATGGGAAATCTTGTTGACAAAGACAGCACCAGTATCAAAAGAACATTTATTTAGTAGAGGGTTGGGGTGGGGGGTTGAGAGAGATTTAGAACTTATGTAAGGTTTTTATAGTTCTATGTATCTTCTTGTCCTGATGACCATAGTTCCTCGCTGTCCCTGATTTGTAGGGGCTGTCCCTCTTTTAAACACAGTCTCTTTGGTCCTCTTTCTTCTTCATTGTGCGATGTTGCATTTGTAAGTTTCAAACAACACTATAAAGGAATAGTAGCGGTAAAAAAAAAAAAAAAAACACTCAGGGATTTACCAATAATTTTTTGTTTTATTCTCCATGTAACAGGGGTGTGGCAGGGGTATGTCCTTTGCCTATGTATTCCTTTTGCAAATATTTGTCCCTCTTTCACATCTCAGAAAATTGAGAGATATGTGGGTGACACCCTCATCCTGTAATACGTAACGGTCTGATCTTATATCTTCTCTGAACTAAGTCACATTAGGTACAGTATCTCACAAAAGTGAGTACACCCCTCACATTTTTGTAAATGTTTTGATATATATTTTCATGTGACAACATTGAAGAAATGACACTTTGCTATTGCTGTAAAGTAGTGAGTGTACAGCTTGTATAACAGTTTAAATTTGCTGTCCCTTCAAAATAACTTAACACACAGCCATTAACGTCTAAACCTCTGGCAACAAAAGTGAGTACACCCCTTAGTGAAAATGTCCAAATTGGGCCAAAAGTGTCAATATTTTGTGTGGCCACCATTATTTTCCAGCACTGCCTTAACCCTCCTGGGCATGGAGTTCACCAGAGCTTCACATGTTGCCACTGGAATCCTCTTCCACTCCTCCATGACAACATCACGGAGCTGGTGGATGTTAGAGACCTTGCGCTCCTCCACCTTCCGTTTGAGGATTCCCCACAATTGCTCAATAGGGTTTAGGTCTGGAGACATGCTTGGCCAGTCCATCATCTTTACCCTCAGCTTCTTTAGCAAGGCAGTGGTCGTCTTGGAGGAGTGTTTGGGGTCGTTATCATGTTGGAATACTGCCTTGCGGCCCAGTCTCCGAAGGGAGGGGATCATGGTCTGCAGTATGTCACAGTACATGTTGGCATTCATGGTTCCCTTATTGAAATGTAGCTCCCCAGTGCCGGCAGCACTCATGCAGCCCCAGACCATGACACTCCCACCACCATGCTTGACTGTAGGCAAGATACACTTGTCTTTGTACTCCTCACCTGGTTGCCGCCACACATGCTTGACACCAAATATAAAATATATAAATTATATATGGTCTCTTCAAACCATAGGACATGGTTCCAGTAATGTCCTTAGTCTACTTGTCTTTAGGAAACTTTTGGTTGACCATGGCGAGGCCTGTTCTGAGTAGAACCTGTCCTCTTAAACCGCTGTATGGTCTTAGTAGAAATTAGCCCATTGAATTAGATATTAGGTATTTAGGTACCTCATCCCTGGATAGATTCGGACAAGTAGCAAAAGTGTGGGGCCAGGATGGGATTTTAAGGGTACCGTTATATAACTAATAAAAAAGGTGTATCTACAGGGATAGCTAAAAAGTATATAATTTTTATTATATCACATAGAATGAAAAAAATATAATAATACAAATACAAATACAAGAACATTACTGTTACAAGATAATATGATACATCATCATAGTAACAACAGAATTGATAAAATATCGTCAAAGATAATTTCCTTGAAATGTGGACAGGACTCGTCAGGGGTCACAGTTAGTCTGGAGGTGCCAGAACTGGTATGTGTCCCTCTAGTCGTTCCAAATACCACTACCCGACATGTTTCGCGGTAATACCGCTTCTTCAGGGGTATAAAGGATGTAACTTGATAAAAAGCCACTAAAGAATGACAAAAGTAGGTACATGATTATCATACATATATCAAAGCGTGTGTACACATACATGTTTGTTTTGCTATTTCGAATATCGGTGTGTGTCAAGTATGGAGCAGTTGGCGATAAGCCCCTCCTACTTCTGACACTAATACGTCATTTATTCGATCACATGGTAAACATTTTACTTACATGGATATACAAGAAGAGTGTTCTACACTGGCATGCAGGCCAAAGCATATATGTGATACTTCCAGTGGTGGAACTGATGGTTAATGGCAAACGGAGCGTAGGCGTCGGTCGCCAAAAAATTGTCCCCCGGGCGGGCAAGGATGACCAATTGGCAAAAAAGCCTAGACAGTGGAAAATATAGAGAATGCTGGTATATGGAGTATTATATTCATTTAAAGGCTGCAGAAATATATACTGCAGATTATATTGGTCACATTATTCAAATCATTAGATATGAGTAGAAATTGGTGTTGAAAGATTTAAAAATATAAATTGAAACACCTCCAATCTTTATAGATAGGAAGGGGGTGAGGGGGGGGGGAAGGGGGGGAAAAACTCACCAAAAAATGACATCAATAGAGTATGTATGGTCTTGGCCACGTGCTGCAGCTCAGTTTAAGGGTCTTGGCAATCTTCTTATAGCCTAGGGCATCTTTATGTAGAGCAACAATTCTTTTTGTCAGATCCTCAGAGAGTTCTTTGCCATGAGGTGCCATGTTGAACTTCCAGTGACCAGTATGAGAGAGTGACAGCGATAACACCAAATTTAACACATCTGCTTCCCATTCACACCTGAGACCTTGTAACACTAACGAGTCACATAACACCAGGGAGGGAAAATTGCTAATTGGGCCCAATTTGGACAGTTCAACTTAGGGGTGTACTCACTTTTGTTGCCAGAGGTTTAGACATTAATGGCTGTGTTTTAGAGTTATTTTGAGGGGACAGCAAATTTACACTGTTATACAAGCTGTACACTCACTACTTTACATTGTAGCAAAGTGTAATTTATTCAGTGTTGTCACATGAAAAGATATAATAAAATATTTACAAAAATGTGAAGGGTGTACTCACTTTTGTGAGATACTGTTTAATGTACTGTAGGACAATGTACTATAGTAGGCAGGATGATGCTTGCTTTATATGTAGATCTACTTAACCACTGTACAGACCACCAAGCAAGAGAAAAATATGATGGTATCACCTTTCCTGAACCATTAGAAGCCTTCTTACTCTTCTTAACATCTCTAACGGGGAAACAAATTAGGAAAAATGTATCATGTGCTGTACATTTTAAAGCTTGATGCTGCCTCCTCTAATCCTGCTGCCTTAGACACTTGCTAACAAGCCCTGATTGGAACTAAACACAGGTTAAAGAGAATATGACTCCTTTAAAATATCAGTTCTTCAGTGATATTCAGACTCATACAGTATGCAGTCTTCCATCTTAGATTATGAAGAAACTGGCAACTGCACGTAGGTGGGGTGCAGCGCGGTGCGATGGAATAACACACTCAGTCCCAGTGCAGCAAAAGAACTTGTATTGAAATAATGTAGAAAACAGATCACAAATAACCCAGTGGGAAGGCAGCCCAACCTGGAACAATTACAGTTCCAACAGCGTGTGGGAGCAGACTGTAGCCGACTGTCAGCATCTGTAGAGAGGGAAAGAATGCGGCCTTGCCGTCTTGTCCCCAATAGCCAGATATCCAGATAGTTTGCGAGCCCTACACTTTCCCTCCTCATCAGGAACATTTTCCTACCACTAGTGCTGTCCCTAACTAGCAGGGCACCTGTCCCTACTCTACAAACTCACAAATGTGCACCAGACCTGGGAGCAAAGGCCTTAATGAGGCTCTGCCTGACCCAATATAGCTGCCAGAGTCACATAAGGTGGCAACATCCAATTGGATGCTTCCCCAGGACCCAGGAAACCATAAAACAGTGGTCTTCAAACCTCGGCCCGGGGGGCCGCATGTGGCCCTTTACTTACCATTATCTGGCCTTCTGGCATGATTCCACCAACTGACACCAATGATGGGGCACCATTAACCCTTCTGACATCATCAATGGGTAACAATTCTTACAATTGATACTAACTATGGGGCACTATTTCTCCCATTAAAACCAATGATGGGGTGCTGATTCCGAGTCATTTTCTACTACCACTGGCAACAGTCCGGCCCCCTTAAAGCTTGAAGGACAGTAAACTGGCCGTTGGCTTAAAAAATTTGGAGACCCCTGCCATAGAGGAACTATGTTCCTCTTGACTTCCTCTTCAACTGCAGTTCTCCTCCGCAGAGCAGTGGAGAAAGTAGACTGCGCCTGCCTACATGCAGTAAGAAGGCATATGAATGAAGTGTGCTAGGTATTGCTAAATGCAGTAAACACAGAAACCAACATTTAACTGGTCACTCTTCATTGAAATGAAAGTTGATTGGTGGCTGGAGGTCATAGCTCCCAACTGTCTCTTTTTAAAAGGACTATCCCTCTGTTGGAATCAAATCCTTCTGTCCCTCTTACTGTCCTGCTTTTCATTTGATCTATAGAGATCTATAAAAACGTATTATTTATTTGTCTATCACACCAAACTCCCCACTGACATCAAACAAAGCCTTCTCCACTTGGGAGTCAGACCTCAGCTTGTCCCTCACTGACCATCAATGGAAGAATATATGTATCATCGCACACAAATGCTTCCTAAACGACTCGATACAAGAAAACTGCTACAAAATCATGACCCGCTGGTACAGAACCCCGACAATGCTAAATAAATTCTACCCTGACTCCCCTGCAGAATGCTGGAGATGCCACAAAGAACATGGTACACTTCTCCATCTATTCTGGTCATGCTCTCTAATTCAACCTTTTTGGAAACAAGTCCATGACATAATCTCAAAAATTCTGGATACCCCTCTAAATTACTCCCCGGCACAATACTTACTTCATCATTCCGACATCCAAATACATCGATACCATAAAACCCTGACCCCACACCTCATTAATTCAGCTAAAACATGCATTCCCGTGAGATGGAAATCACATATTTCACCAACCATCCCAGAGTGGCTACAGAGGACTGATTTCCATGGCACGGGACACTACTGACAAATACGCCCGTATTTGAGACCCTTGGACCTTTTTCTCTACATCCACCATATATCCTCACCGATGAATAGAATTCCACCTAATAACACAACCACGTCAAGTAACCTGTGAAGTCTGTCACACGCTCCAATCACTTTTACTCCACAACCCCTCAACACCATATATATATATATATATATATATATATATAAGAGGGGAGGACAGAGGGTCCATATCTCTTACTCAGATATTATATACGGTTCCTCCTGCCCCTAAACAAGGGAGGAGTGTGGGTCGGGAGGTAACCTACACTTCTCCCTCTTATCCTCCTGAATCCATCCCCAATTGTCAATCACACTGTCTACAAAACAATGCTCAAATAACTTACATCTCTGGTTATAAGTTTCTTAACATCCTGTGGGACAGAGACTGGGAGGGGACTCCCCTCTCTCTTCCCCCTTCTTTCTTTCTCCTACTACTTCCCCCCCCGCCCCTCACCCCTTTCTTCCTCAAAACTAGATATACCAATGTGCTACTCGGGGGTTAGGGGTGGGCCTCTGGCCCTCTTCAGAGTAAGGGAAACAGGCCTCCCCTCCGAGGAGCTACTTTCTCATACAGTTACATCAACGGCCTGGACCCCAATGAGCTTAGGTGATGCAACAATTGCTTTATCCCCCTCGACTTCTGACTACACAGACTCTACCCACAACCCAGGATGGACCGTGAAGACCGATACCACTTTGCTGAATCTTACTGCCGTCTCTTACTCACCTGTGTTTGCTCCCCAACCAAGATCTTTTACAACCTATTGGGTATTTCAAGTGTTATTTCTGTCACCGCATAGAAGCAATTGCAATTAATTTCTTCATGCTCACGTTTAAGCTATGACATTTTCAAGTGGAAATAGAGTCTTCTATCGCCATGTGCATACCTTGTTTATACTTTCTATTTTGTCATTGATAATTTTCCTCTTTACATTGATTCGCTGTATGTTTTGCACTTAATATTTAATAAAAATATTTTGGAAAAAAAAACAAAAGCGTTACACAGCACATCTAAATTGGTGCATTTTCTACAGTAAATTTAAAAGCTAACATAAAAAAATATAGTGGTGAAAAAAATTGATGAGTAAAGAGACCCTGTCACAAGACCATTACTTTCAACAAAAACCTTTTCTAAGATTTTATGTGCATTTAAGATATTTAGGGATGTTATTTGACTGTACCATCCAAAAGACCTAAAACTGCTGCTAGATGCCACCATCTTGGGTGTGAAGTCAGCAGCCCCAGTGGACTCAGGGCTGTCATTAAGTGACATTCTATTATACTCCCCTTTGCTCCTCCCATGGCAGCTACATAAAAGTGATGTAGAGAGGGGAAGGGAGGGGTGGAGGAGCTAAACCAGCACAGACAGAAATTAGAGAGATGGCAGTTTTAGGGAACTGACTCTTACTGGGGTTGTCAAATTTTCCAACAAGTTCACAGACACCGTAAGCATTTAATATACTTGATTTTTTTCTTTGCCTTTATCTGCATTTTTTTAGGTCGATAATAGGGTCTCCATAACCAATCATAAATTCTTCAGGGTCCACGTAATTGGGTCGTGCTAGGGGTGTGCCCTTTGTCTGCATACTTTGCGCTAAAAGGTGTCCCCCCTTCCCCATATGCTGGAGGTTACTGTGCTTTGCACATCACTATTGATCTTTGACTGCTTCTCTGAATACGCCTGATCATTTTATGTTTAGCTCAACAATTGTACAGTGTAACAGGACTACTTCCCCCCGACATTCCAGAGCTTAAAATTCCATGGCAGGCTATCACCATTAGATAATTCTACTCTACATGCAAAGCAGATAAAACGCATCTGGTTAAAACTGAGACAAAATGAGCAGCATTACTACTCAATATCAGGACAATGGTTCTATTTGTCACACCGAGACTGACCACAATGTCAAGCAAGATCATGTCATGCATTTCTCATAAATTCAAATTAACAGCTGTCAATGTTAGCAAATGTTGTTTCCTGTCCCACTAACCAAAAGTTCTTTATTATATACAGTAGTGTGTCGTGTCTCTCTGGGACACCCCAGTATGCTCATTTCATTAGATGTCTGTGAGGGTATGTCTTCTATTATGCAATGCCAGGCAGCCAGGAAAACAAAAGACTAAAGTCTTCCATTTCACACTCCAAACCACCAGCAGACTTAGATGTGTACATCTAGAGAAGCCAGCGCATATTTCAAAGTAACTGTCAGAGGGCTGAATGGACTCCCATACCCAGGGGATCCCAATTCAGTTCAGTTCAGTTCATGTCACACTCTGGGCCTGCTGTCTTGCTTCATTACTAATCAGTGAGGCCACCCATCAAAGTGATGGTCCAGCATTGAGGGGCATAGGATAGGCCAGAGCTCAAAATAAAGGTTTAATAATAACAACTGGCGCACAACAGGGAAGAAGAAGTAATACTAGGGACTTCACGAGTGTCACTAGAAAAAACAGGGGATCAAACAAATGAGTAATGTCAAACAAAGGGACAGTTCATAAGTCCATATAAAAGGTCCATAACAATAAAAAATCCCAAAAAGCACTCCGTAGGCAGCTCTGGTGACAAGTAGAAGATGCTTGGAGCCAACTGGAAGGAAAACACAGGCGCCACTCTAAGTGCAGGATCTTGAGATTTATTTAAAAGAACCAAAGGAAAGGTACTCACAAAGATAATAGTGTAAAAAGCATCGTGGAAAATCACTCCGGTATTAGGATCAGGATGGCTTGAGCGGTTGCGGTGTACAGGCAGTGAATGGTGGCAGTCCTTACTTCCTGGTCGCGGGGACACTCTGATACCGATCCGTCGTCACTTCCGGGATACGTGATTACGTCATGGCACCGGCGACGCGTTCTCGGAGCATGCGCTCCTTCCTCAGGCCGAGGAACCGCAACCCCTCAAGCCATCCTGATCCTAATACCGGAGTGATTTTCCACAATGCTTTTTACACTATTATCTTCGTGAGTACCTTTCCTTTGGTCCTTTTAAATAAATCTCAAGATCCTGCACTTAGAGTGGTGCCTGTGTTTTCCTTCCAGAGCTCAAAATCAGCAATTAAAGCCACTCTTTGCAAAATTGAGAAAGATACCAGAAAGTTTGTAGAGGCAACATTTGGTATGTGCTTTTACTTTCTGCTAGAAGTGAGAAAGTGAAGACATGTTCACTTCAAAAGAAGCCTGTCAGGAGAGAAATAGGTTGCCATGAATGACTTTTGCATTAAAAATTATACTTGGTGGATATGTTGACCTCAACACTTTGAGTGTAACAAATATATTGATAAGCAATTGTCAGATAGAGGGCAGCAATGGCAGCCCCTTATTTATCTTGTGACAGATACTGTATATTTAAAGTGAAATACTCAAGTTTCAATGTACAAGTTTTATAACCATATTTCCTATGCAAACTTTCAGTGCAACTCTTATGTCAATGAGTAACATTTTTTTTTATTCATTTACACTTTGGCAACAAATTGCATGATGTTTTATGGAGCACACAAAGCCCTTCCTGATAGAACTTGTCAGCCCTAAACCAATTATTCTACCACTTTGTTTTTGGATGAAAAAAAAACCCGATTTACTCCAACGGATGATTTTGAGGCATGATCTGGAAGCTCTCAAGCAAAGGTTTGCGCATATTTGCTCTGCCACCTTTAAAAAGTGTTTCTCAGTGCCGAAGAGACTGGGAATGAGACAGGGAATACTGAAGACCTCCTTGGAAAATTTTGGTGAAATGGCAGTTATTTTACTATAGAATGAACCATTCCTTAAAAGCCAGTTCGTGTGTTGTTTCTCTTTCAGTTATGTTGGCTAAAAGGGTTTTGGTCAGGGGTAGCAACCTACTGGCCCTCACTGCGATGGTAGCATATTACCCCTCTGATATCTGAACCCAAAACCTCTGCTGTGTCCAGCAGTGGCTCTTCTTGCTGAGCCACGTAAGATGTTGGACAGCTCCCTGTCTCATTCTTTGGACTTTTTTTTGCCTTGTCTGTTGTTTCTGGTGAACCTTGAACTGTCTCCAGCTAATATCCTGCTCCTTTGCATACCTGCAGCTGTCCTTATCTCTACTACCACTCATTACTGACCTATGGCTTGTTCCTTGACTATGCTTCCACTTGATCCCAGCCTGCAAAAACTTGTCTTTGGCTTGTTTATTGACTTAGCTTCTGCTTGATCCCCACCTGCTATATCTGCCACTGGACCCCAGAGATCCTGAGGACCGCGAGCTGGTACTAACATGTAGCGAAACCCATCAGGAGCTCTGGTGAATATCAAGTAATGCTTAGGCCCTGAACCTTGGGTGAGCACGCATCGTGCGTCAGGGCAACCTGCTTGTTTACTTATTCTGCTCGTCTGTGGGATTGTACTGGTTTCTACTGCTTTAGCTACTGGTCTCTAAGCCTGACCCCTGACCATGACATCACCACAATTTTGGTACTGGATGTGTGGAAATCCTGTCAGACTGAGCCCGTGCTCCCAGAAGGACCCTTAAATAAACAAATAAAATAAGGAATATTGTTTATTCAAGTATTGACATTTCAGCAGCAAGTCTGCATATTGGGGCAGAAACCTCTATGCAGTGCTGTATTTAGGCCTAGGCCTAGGGCGGCACTATGCAGGGGGGCAGCAAAATAGCTGCTCCCACCTCCACCTGAGAGTCTATTGGCCACTGTTTGCTAGATGGTCTGGTCTAGCAACCAGTGACGTCACGGCCATGACTCCCTGATCCTGATTCAAAGTGGAGGAGGATTTAACTTCCTTCTCCTCCGCACCTAATGGATGTGGGGCCCAAAGAGTCCCGCCGGTCAGGTGACAGCGGAGTGCAAAACAAAGCAAAATCCACCGCCGACAGCAGCTGCTGCTGAGCTGCGGCGTCTTCACACAGCGAGCGGGCAGCCGGCCGGCCCTGGAAGCTGGCTAGAACTGAGAGCCTGCGAGGGAGAAGACCTCCACTGCCATGGCGCCACCCTGTCCTAAGCAGCAGGGGGTGCAGCATCCCTGGCACACTCCTTCTCAAACCTCCTCTCCGGCTCCCAGCTGGGACATCAACAGGCTGACTGAGGGCCCAAAAGATGAGGACAGGTGGGAGGACAGGAGGGACTGCAGGCAGGGCTAGGGGGTCTCCCACCCCCCTCTCTCTATCTCTCCCCCCTCTCTCTCCCACACCCTCCCTCTCTCCCACCTCCTCTCACCCACCCCGTCTCTCTCTCCCACCCACCTCTCATGAGATCTCAGTGGTTTTGGCTGGGGCTTGTAGTCCTTCAATTTTGTAGGGCGTTGCATCTGTTAAACAGAAAGGTGTGGGCAAATTCAAATAGGAGGGGGTGGGGGGGCGCCCAATTTTAGTCTTGCCTAGGGCAGCACAAAACCAAAATACACCACTGCCTCTATGCTTGGTGTACTGGGCAAACAGCCAGTATTTTATTTTGTAAAAATAAAAAAGTTAAAAAAAGGAAAAACACCAATGAATAATACTGGTCCAGGTAGACCCAATGAACAGGATGGTGGCAACACATCAGTCAAATAACTAGCAGTGCAGATTATAAGTAGTTCTCTCCTTCTTAGTAATGAAGTGGCATTAGTTATGGCTAGTAATAGATAGTCACATTTACCTGGACTTGTTCATTAATGTGGAAGATGTTGCTGTTGATGGGCTTTTTCTGTTCAAATGAGTGTTGGGAACGAATGGTACCCTAGCATTTATATCATGTAGGTAACCCATGGTATGTCTTTATGGTAATACCACAAGCTATATTCAGCCAGCTGATAAAAAGAGAACATACTTCATGTTCCCCAAAGCTGTCCCTTAAATGGAATAAAAAATGTAAAAATTAAAAAAAAAAAAATGTAAAAATTAGAATTTATTTCTGAATACCAGCTTATAAACGATTGTGATAATTGCCCTGCTGTGACATGACTGAGAAACAACATAAGTACAATAGTCAAAAATATTGTTTTACAACTATTGCCATTAGCGTCACCTGAAGATAAGGGTAGTTTTCATGGTAACTTCGTTTTCTAAAGGCATATATGCCAATCATGCACTGTTTACATCACATTTTCTATGGTACTTATGGCATGTTTGCTTTTTTTGATGAGCATGGTTACAAATGAAACCTGGATGAAGGTGAGAGGTTTTGGCTTTGAATTATGTAAATGTCAAATATACCCAGGGCGGATGGATTATCGCATCGTAAAAGTTATTTAAAAGGACGTTTAAGTGTTGAAAACCAGCTCTACTACAACAGGAACAAATATGGAAATTGAGTCTATTCTGTATAGGCTCCATAGCTACAGTGTTTCAGTAAATAAACTTGCTTTTGCCCACTGTAAATTACTTATTTACTAGTTATTGATTCTTTCCTAAAATTCCTAACTGTCATGCTCAGCATGAACACTGATGCCTTGTTGTTGAACAACAGTGATAGAACTGTACATTCTACCTTATCATACTTACAGTTTAAAGTTTCCAGACTATGGACATTAACCGCTTGCCGACCGCCGCACGACTATTTACTTCGGCAGTCAGCCCCCTACAGGCAAAACGACGTAGGGCTACGTCGCTCGCCTACGAGCCTCTAGGGGGTTAGCGAGCGCATCTGGAGGCGCGCTACTGCCCCAGCTCGTTCACTAACATCCCCGCGCGAGAGACCTTTGGCTCCGATGTCCGCCGGTCACTCTGGAGAGGGAGAAAGGCAGGCGGCTGATGTAAACAAAGCCGCCTGTCATTCTCCCTGGTGTAACTGCAGAGATCATACGATCCTGCTATGTAGGATCGTATGTCTCTGTGGTTATATCAGAAGCCACGCCCCCCCCCTCAGTTAGAATCACGCCCCTAGGGATACATTTAACCCACTGATCACCAATAAAGTTAACCCCTTCCCTGCCAGTGTCATTTTTACAGTAACAGTGCATATTTATAGCACTGATTACTGTAGTAATGTCACTGGTACCCCCAAAAGTGTCAAAAATGTCAGTCAAGGGTCCGATCTGTCCGCCGCAATGTTGCAGTCCCACAAAAAAAAAATCTCAGATTGCCACCATTACTAGTAAAAAAAAAAACCAATAAAAATGACATAAATCTTTCCCATAGTTGGTAGACGCAATAACTTTTGCGCAAACCAATCAAAATACGCTTATTGCAATTTTTTTTACCAAACATATGTAGCAGAAAACAAATTGGCCTAAAATGTTAAAAAATTTTGATTTTTACATTTTTTTTTTTGGGGGGGGGGGGGATTTCATATAAAAAAAAATGTGAAAAATATTATTATTTTTTTCAAAATTGTCGCTCTTTTTTTGTTTATAGCGCAAAAAGTAAAAATCGCACAGGTGATCAAATACCCCCAAAAGAAAGCTCTGTTTGTGGGAAAAAAAGGACATCAATTTCATTTGGGTACAGCGTCGCATGACTGCGCAATTGTCTGTTAAAGTCACGCAGTGCCGAATCGCCAAATAGGCCCTGGTCTTTGAGCAGGAAAATCCTCCGGGGCTTAAGTGGTTAAACTTTTTACTTATTTTTAACAAGTAGTAAAAGAGTTTTAAAGTATGTGTTATCCTGAAAATAATGATTTAGTGCCTTCATATAATTATTTCTAATTGTAGCATGTTACAGTTTTATTTTGTTGTTGCAAAATATCTGGTAATCTGGCTAGTTTACCCTTGGTTCCTGCTTGATTCTGACCACTCCAAGCTCGAAAGCAGACTAGTGTTGGTGTGGTCAGTTTGCATCTCTGGGCTTGCTTCTTGGAGGTACAGGACACTGTTCCAATGCAAGGCATGCCTGTGCTCCCATAGTCAATTTTTGTAGATCCACCCCCTGCCTAGCCCTGCTCTAATAAATGACAGTGGCTCCAAGCAGGAGCCTCACTGTTTGTCGAAGGCAAGCCTCTAAGACTCGCTGTCTTCCAATAACCACTAGTTTTTCCCTAGTTATCAATTATATTAAAACAGAAGTTTAGGTATGAATTTTATTGCATAGGTATATTAATCCAGCTTGGGCCAAGGTAAGTATGCATATCCCATAGCTGAGCAATCCCTGTGGAAGCTGAAAATCATTGTAGTAGTTGCCACTACTACATTGACAGAAGTTTTTCAGGTCCAGTGTCCAGTGGCTTTCCATCTACAGTATATATTAATTACAGAGGTTCGTTCATTTGGCACTCACAGAATGTCTTGTATTTTTTTAATGACTGTAAGGTGTTCTCTGATTGGATGAGCTGGATGAGGCAGGATGGTGATGTCACAAACCCCATCTTGTCCAATCAGAGAATGCCTCGTATTCATTGAAAAAAAAATACAAGGCGTTTTATGAATGCCAGTAGTGCCGAACTGGACCCAGAAGAACTGCTGCTATCACTGTAGTATTGATGAAATCTACAGCCATATGCAGCTTCCACATGGATCTCTCAGGTATGAGATATGTATACTTACATTGGTCCAAGCTAAACTTCAGCTTTACGTGATAAGTGCTCAGGTTTTTTGGTACATTAAACTTTTGTCAGTCATTGATTTTGTTCTATCCATTGATTTTGCTTGATGAAGGGGGGGGAGGGTTGTAAGCCCTTGAAACATGTTGGGTTTTACCTTCTGATCTTTTATCAAAATAATACGTATACACTGGACTTTTTGGATTGATTTACTAAAACTGCAGAGTCCAAAATCTGGTGCAGTTCTCCATAGAAACCAATCAGCTTCCAGGTTTGTTTGTCAAAGCTTAAAGAAATATTAAAGCCTTGTTCTTTTGTTTTCTTTTTTTTAATAACAAACATGTTATACTTACCTGCTCTGTGCGTTAGTTTTGCACAGGGCAGCCTGGATCCTCCTCTTTTTAGGTCCCACACAAGCAGCTTGCTGTGAGGACACCCAAGCTGGCGTGCTCCAGACCCTGTCCATTCACACGTGGAGCTGTGGCTTGGAACCACCCCCTCCATGTCCTGATTGGCTCACTGACTGTGATTGACAGTCAATGGCTCCCACTGTTGCCAAAAGCCAAGAGTTAGTCCCCGGGGAGGCAAGGCTCTTGTGGACATCGCTGGGTTGGGAGGGGGCTCAGGTAAGCATTGGAGAGGGGGGGGGGGGGATGCATGATGGTGAAAAACCTTGTGCCTTCACCTAGGGAGGGACAAACAAGGATGCTGTGCAAGCGCCCAATGTCCTCCTTATCAACAAATGACGTTGTTGGTTGTTAGAACACCGGTGGCTAAATGGCTGTAATGGTGCACAATGAACACCTTTGGCTTTGAGTAACTACAAGTCGGGCTTCAACCACCCGCTGGCTTGTATAGAATTTTTGGGCAAATTTTAGGCATTTTGCCATGACACCCCTGAAGAAATCTGAAGGCACCCCAGGTTGCCTTGGGGTCCAGCACTCCACCGACATTCCTTTTGCACTAAACCAAAGTCAATAGATAATAAAACACTGCCTGGTCTGAAGAAAGTCATAGGGTAAGAGGACACCAATCTGATTTCCTTGACAGTGGATGTGGTGGGGGACCCAATAACATCCATTTTTCGCCTAGTATTGTTAGTGTTGGTAGTTCTGCTATAAAGAGTTTCAAGGAAATTCTGCTTATTTCAAGGAAAAATGCAAAAAAGGCTTGAGCTTATGTTTGAACTATGATTCTACCCCAATAGTTTCTTATATACATATCTAGTTCCATTTATCTAGGGTAGGGATAAAGGTTGATAACCCGGAAGTATAGGAACTGGTGGACTTTGAGTTTGCCTACTAGCTATCAGTAGCAAATGTTTTCAAATATATATTGTTGTTGAACGAGTTGGGTAATCATTCTCCATGCTTGGTTTGTACACACAACGTGCGTGGAGCGGGACAGAATGCACTGTGTAATACTTTCAGTTGTGTGATACTGTATCTCTGTGTATTTTACCAACATGGACTTTGCACTCTCTTACCTTGCTGTGATCAGGCAATGGGCCTTCAAGGATCATATTTATATATTGTTTGTTTATTTTTGTCACTCCTTAGGGTGGGAAATATTATGTAAGGTGTTTAGGCAACCTACTGCTGCTTCGAAATTGCACCATCTTGCATTTTTTCTCTCCTAGCTGTGTGTTGGAAGCATCTTGGAGAGATCTACAGTTGCCGTGAGTGCTAAGCTGGCCACATACACACAGATTTTAGGGCAATCTGAACCACTTTCATTTAAAAAAACAACTAAGCAGTTTAAGACAACCTACCACCAACACTTTAGATCTCCTGGTGGCACTGGTAGGTTGCATTTGTTTATTTTGTTGTTTTTTGCTATTAAAATCTGGTTTAAATTAGTTAAAATTGCCAGCATTGCTAAACATTACATTAGTTACAGTGCATCTGGAAAGAATTCACAGCGCTTCACATTTTCCACATTTTGTCATGTTACAGCCTTATTCTAAAATGAATTCAATTAATTAATTTCCTCAAAATTCTACAAACAATACCCCATAATAACAACATGAAAGAAGGTTGTTTGAAATCTTTGCAAATGTATTAAAAATAAAAAACGAAAAAAATCACATAAGTGTTCACAGCCTTTGCCATGACACTCAAAATTGAGCAACGTGATTGGAGTTCACCTGTGGTAAATTCAGTTGATTGGACATGATTTGAAAAGCCACGCACATGTCTGTATAAGGTCCCACAGTTAACAGTTCATATCAGAGCACAAACCAAGCCATGAAGCCCAAGCAATTGTCTGCAGACCTTCGAGACAGGATTATATTGGGGCACAGATCTGGGGAAGGGTACAGAAAAATGTCTGCAGCATTGGAGGTCCCAATGAGCACAGTGGCCTCCATCATCTGTAAAAGGAAAACGTTTGGGACCGCCAGGACACTTTCTAGAGCAGGCCACCCGGCCAAACTGAGTGATCGAGGGAGAAGAGCCTTAGTCAGTAAGGTGACCAAGAACACAATGGTCACTCTGACAGAGCTCCAGCGTTTCTCTGTGGAGAGAACCTTCCAGATGAACAGCAATCTCTGCAGCACTCCACCAATCAGGCGTGTAGAGATCTGAAGATGGCTGTGCATTGACCGTCCCCATCCAACCTGATGGAGATTGAGATGTCCTGCAAAGAAGATCGGGAGAAACTACCCAAAAATAGGTGTGCCAAGCTTGTAGCATCATACTAAAAAAGACTTGAGGCTGTAATTATTGCCAAAAGTGCTTCAACACAGTGGCGTAGCGTGGGGGGTGCTGGGGGGGCCAGCCGCACCGGGCGCAAAGTCTGGGGGGGCGCAGTGTCACGCTGCCATTTAGGAGCCCTGCATGGACGGCGGGAGGCTGAGATCAGAGCCAGTACAGCGTCGGATGGAGGGCGGGACTTCAAGTTAACCCGCAGGTGATTGGTTGCCAGCAACCAATCACAAGCTGGTTACCTGGAAAGTTATGCAGATCCCGCCCTCCTTCCAGAGCTGTCCTGCTTTTGATGTCAGCTTCATGCTTGCCGCTGTCCATGCAGAGCTGTCCAGCTGCTGTCTGCTCTGTGAGTAATGTGGATTGTGGAGGAAGCTGAGGGTGCTGTGAACCTGAAGATGGGAGGGAGCTGAGGACAGGAATTGGAAGATGGGGGGGGGGGGGGCTGAGGACAGGAATCGGAAGATGGGGTAAAGCTGAGGACAGGAATGTAAAGGGGTACTGTGGGACAGGAAAATAAAGGGGTAGTGAGGGACAGGAAGGTAAAGGGGTAGTGGGGGACAGGAATGTAGGGGTAGTGGGGGACAGGAATGTAGGGGTAGTGGGGGACAGGAATGTAAAAGGGATAGTGGGGGACAGGAATGTAGGGGTAGTGGGAGACAGGAATATAAAAGGGTACTGGGAGATGGGAATGTAAAGGGGTACTAGGGGACAGGAATGTAAAGGGGTACTAGGGGACAGGAATGTAAAGGTGTACTGTGGGACAGGAAAGTAAAGGGATAGTGGGGGACAGGAATGTAAAGGGGTAGTGGGGGACAGGAAAGTAAAGGGGTAGTGGGGGACAGGAAAGTAAAGGGGTAGTGGGGGACAGGAATGTAAAGGGGTAGTGGGGGACAGGAATCTAGGGGTATTGGGGGACAGGAATCTAAAGGGGTAGTGGGGGACAGGAATGTAGGAGTAGTGGGGGACAGGAATGTAAAGGGGTAGTAGGGGACAGGAATGTAAAGGGATAGTGGGGGACAGGAATGTAAAATGTACTGGGGGACAGGAATGTAAAGTGGTACTAGGGGACAGGAATGTAAAGGGGTAGTGGGGGACAGGAATGTAAAGGGGTAGTGGGGGTGAGGACAGGAATGTAAAGGGGTAGGGGGGTGAGGACAGGAATGTAAAGGGGTAGGGGGGTGAGGACAGGAATGTAAAGGTGGAAGGGAGGTGATATGAAGGGGGCTAAGGACAGGAATGCAGAGCGGGGCACAGGACAGAAATGTGAAGGAGGAGGGGCATGATATTAAGGGGCATAAGGATAGGAATGTAAGGGGAGGGGGGGATATGAAGGTGGGCTGAGGACAGTAATGTGAAGGGGGGGGGGTTGTGATGTGCAGGGGGACTGAGAACACTATTGTAATGACAGGATTGTGATGTGAAGGATATGAGGCTAGCTTAATAACATTTCTACCTGTGTTCTGCATGTAGGCAGCCCATTCATTTCATTTTGTGTAATTGTCAGTATAGTAATTAAGTAGGTCAGTGTAGTGATCAGGTTGGTCAGTGTAGTGGTCAGGTAGGTCTGTGCAGTGGTCAGGTAGGTCAGTGTAGGTGTCAGTATAGTAATCAGGTAGGTTAGTGTAGGAATCAGGTTGGTCTCTATAGTGGACAGATAGGTCTCTGTAGGTGTCAGTATAGTGATCAGGTAGGTTAGTGCAGGAAACAGGTAGGTCTGTGTAGTGGTCAGTGTAATTGTCAGGTAGGCTTGTGTAGTGGTCAGGTAGGTTTGTGTAGTGCTTAGGTAGGTCTGTGTAGTGCTCAGGTAGGTCAGTGTAGGTGTCAGTATAGAAATTAGGTAGGTCAGTGTAGTGATCAGGTTGGTTAGTGCAGGAATAAGGTAGGTCAGTGTAGAAATAAGATAAATAAGTGTAGGTGTCTGTGTAGTGGTCAGGTAGGTTTGTGTAGTGGTCAGGTAGGTTTGTGTATTGGTCAGGTAGGTTTGTGTATTGGTCAGGTAGGTTTGTGTAGTGGTCAGGTAGGTCTGTGTAGTGGTCAGGTAGGTCAGTGTAGGTGTCAGTATAGAAATTAGGTAGGTCGGTGTAGTGATCAGGTTGGTAAGTGCAGGAATAAGGTAGGTCAGTGTAGGAATAAGAAAGGTCAGTGTAGGTGTCTGTGTAGTGGTCAGGAGGATTTGTGTAATGGTCAGGTAGGTTTGTGTATTGGTCAGGTAGGTTTGTGTAGTGGTCAGGTAGGTTTGTGTAGTGGTTAGGTAGGTTTGTGTAGTGATCAGGTAGGTCTGTGTAGGTGTCAGTATTGTAATCAGGTAGGTCAGTGTAGGAATAAGGTAGGTCTGTGTAGTGGTCAGCTAGGTCAGTGTAGGTGTCAGTGTAGTGATCTAGTAGATTTGTGTAGGGGGTTCAAATTACTTACCTTGCCCCGGGCGCTGATAACCCAGGCTACGCCACTGCTTCAACAAAGTATTGAGCAAAGGCTGTGAATACTTATGTACATGGGATTTTTTTTTTCATTTTTTTTTTTTTAATAAATTTGCAAAGTTTTCAAACAAACTTCTTTCATAATATCATTAGGGATGATCGAACTTTTCAAAAGTTCGGTTCGACCAGAACACCTGAACTTCCCGAAAGTTCAGCCCGGATTTCAGAACCCCATTGAAATCAATGGGACCTGAACTTCGGTAATCAAAAAACACCATTTTGAAGCCCTAAAACCCAATAAATGCCCCTAAAAAGTGCCTAGGGTTCTGGGTCATGCCCCAGGGACTATTAATCACACAAAAAAAGTTCTTAAAAATTGTCATTTTTGATAGAGAGCCAATTATTGAAAAAATTATTGAAAAAAAAAAAGATTTCTTTGGATTTAGTGTCTGGGGGGTCTAAAAAGTGTACCTGTGAAGTTTTAGCTCTGTAGCATGTCCAGAACCAGAAAAAAAAAAGTTTGTTTGTATTAGAATTAATATAGAACAGGATAGTGGCTCCGCTATTTTCACACCTTGCCGGTTTAGTAGCAGGTGTTTTTTTTGGGCATTTTTTGGGGGTCTTTGGAGGCAGGCATAACATCAGAACTTCTGTGTAGGGGTATATATACGCACACACATGTATGTATATGTACACATACACATATATAGGTGTGAAAGTAGCAGAACACTATGCTTGCGCTAATGAAATAATTAACACCCATATGGCTTCTCTCCTTTCACACCTATATGTGTGTATGTGTATAAATACATATAAGTGTGTGTGTGTATATATACCCCTATACAGAATTTCAGATGTTTTGCCTGCCTCCAAAGACCCCAAAAAAATGCCCTAAAAAAAACGCCTGCTGCAAAAACACACCTGGGCGTTTTTGTAGCTGGCGTTTTTTTGGGCATCTTTTGGGCTTCTTTGGAGGCAGGCATAACATCTGTACTTCTGAGTAGGGGTATATATACACACACACACATTTATGTATATATACTCATACACACATATAGGTGTGAAAGTAGCAGAACACTATGCTTGCGTTAATTAAATAATTAACACCCATATGGCTTCTCTGCTATAACACCTATATATGTGTATGTGTATAAATACATATAAGTGTGTGTGTATATATACCCCTATACAGAATTTCAGATGTTTTGCCTGCCTCCAAAGACCCCAAAAAAATGCCCAAAAAAACGCCTGCTGCAAAAACACACCTGGGCGTTTTTGTAGCTGGCGTTTTTTTGGGCATTTTTTGTAATCTTTTTTTTTTTTAGTACAAGGCATTCTAAATGCCCCCCTGCCCCAAAGCACCCCCCCCCCCCCATATTGAGGCTCTCCGGCCCTGCTCCTTAACAACCAGCTTTTACTGCGCCCAATCAGGGTGCAGAATGCAATGTGCAGTGCCAAACACCCTGCAAATTAAATTCAGGTGTTCCCCGAACAGGACGAACAGCCAATGTTCTGCCCAAACTCACGCTCAGGCCGAACTGAGGCCCAACTCTACTGTGTAACCTCCTCAGGCAACAATAACTCCTGTGCTATAGTAATATTGAGTTAAGGTGGTGGAACGCTGGACTCCAAGCTTGGTGGACTTTCTAAATAAATAATGATTTAGGATGTTGCCAATATGCAACAGCAATCTAATGGCCAGTGTGACTCCAACAGATCCCTGGGAGGGTCATTTAATGTGATGTAGGATTATAGGGCTGAGCTGCATGGATCAGTCCAAAAATACATTTTATTTGTCACAATAGGGCTCTTTCACACGGAGCGGACCGCATTGCGATCTGCTCTGGCACTTTTTCTTTTTTTTTTTCACGGCGCGGATGACACTTGTGTCATCCGCTCCGTATGTCCGCATATCATCCCATCCGTTTGCGGATGATATACGGACATAATGTGGGTCTATGGGGATTGCAGATGTCAGCGGATGACACCACTGACATCCGATTTTGCATCCGTTCCGTTTTTTAAACTGAACAAAAATAGGGTTCTGTTCCGTTCCAAAAAATGGAACAGAACTGAAAGGACGAAAATTGGATGTCAGCGGATGGTCATCCGCTGACATCCGCAATGCCATTGACATACATTATGTCCTTATATCATCCGCAAAAAAATAGGATGATATACGGACATGCGGAACGCCCGTGTGAAAGGGCCCTTAATCTGTCAACTTTTGCTCCTTTGTTGTGACAGATAAAAATTATAACTGGATGGATCCTAATGGCTTGGCACTCTCATCCTATAACCCTTTAACTCCACATATGCTAAAGTGATGGCAAAGAAGCTTTATTTATTTATTTATTTATTTTTCTTTTTAAAAATCTTGGTCTGAATGGCATTGAACCTACATAATTACAATGGAGCATCATGTAGCACATATAAGTACGTTGCAAAGAGACCGCAATGGGTGGAGTTGAGAACTCCTGGCTCAGAAATGCTTTTTGGATAAAGTGTTCCCAAAATATCAGGGTACCAAGAACAAAAGCGGGGAGATGTGCTTTGTGCAAACAAATGTCATAGTGAGGCAGTGGCCCTCGTATATATTTCTGTACTATGAGTTCAATTATAAGTCCGTTATACCTTAAAAAATAAAAATAAAAAATGCGCTAGCCTCTATGTTGTATTTTTTTCTTAAAAAGGTAAAAACCCGAATTAATGTTTTGTTTATCTTGTTTAACTGTTAACAGCTGGGATTGGAATCACCTCTCGAAAATACCAGAGACATCAAGAGCCAACGAATAAAGGGCAACAAAGGCTCTATTTAGGTGGCAGCATTTTTGAGTTAATATTCAGTTTCAGAAATAACCCTGGTGATGTATTCTGGAAACAAAAAAAAATGATTCCAGCAGCAACTTAGGGACACTTATAGCAACCTCACAGAAAATGATGAGTCCAGCTGCCTTAATGAGATTGAAATGATAAATGCAGCAAGAGGACAAAGTGTCAACCATGCAGGATCATGTACTCACTGCCTATAACAGCTTTCCCTTTTCCCCGGAAGAACGCTTTAAATATTTTCATGATTCAGAGGACCCCTGATAGAAAAAAAAAATTCACATTACCATGATCGGTAATTTGTAGACCATTTTAAATAAAAGAATGCCTCCTGAGATGTCCTGAGATGTCCATGTCACTCAACCCTGGAGGCCTATGCAAAGATGGTGGTGCAATTGAGGAGGGGTGCAACCAAACTATTGAGGGACTGGAGCTCTTCTTTAAAATATAATAATAATAATGGTAAACAAAGAAGCACAGACTGTGAAAAGGGCAGTGTTTTTTTTTTTAAATATTGGTGTCAGTGTTCAACAGTTTGGAAAACTGCCCCCTAACATTGGTGGGCATGGTAGGAGGAAGATGAATCCACTAATGCCCATTCAACCCCTAGCAACCATTAAAGGAACCCTAGGGTTCCAGATAACCGTGTTTGAGAAGGGGTGGAATCCCAGGAGGCTGCAGGCAGGAGGAGGGGTGTCCCAGTCAAAACCATCCTCGTCTAGGTGAGGAATTCCTTATTGATAAGGTAAATGAAGGGTAAGGTACTTGGCGCTGCCAATGAGTGTAAGATTTTAATGGGCAAACAAACAAAATAAATGCAAATGGGTAGGTATAAATATCATGTACATGCATCCCTCAGAAAAATGGCATAATAAAGTGATATAGTGCTAAAGTGCAGTTCCAAATAAAGGAGGTAAAGTGGGTAGCAATCAAGCAGAAATGTACAAATGAGGAAATTTGAATATTGTTTACATATATCCCTCAAAATAACGACATAATAAAGTGAAACAGTGCTAAGGTGCAATTCCAAATAAAGTGACAGTGCTCCTTGAAAAGGAGGGGGAGGGGTGGAAGTGACCCCAAAGTGGCAAATAATCAAAAAGAAGGAAAGTGCCAAGCAAGAAGATGCAGTAAATCACATAAATGTGGTGATGAGGTAAATAACAGGAATGTGACATGAAATAGTAAAGTGCCCCCCAAAAAAGGGGGGGCAAAAAAAGGGTCCTAATGTGTTGATTACTAAATGGAAAGTCCTATATGTGCGGATTAGGTATAACAAAATACAGTAAATATATAACATAAATAGAAATAAAATAATAAAAAAAGGAATTTGTATCTGGGTGAGATACAATAACAATCCTAAAAGTGGTAAGTGTCACATCAAGGGTAAGAGACCAAAAGGTGAGTCCGTGCGGTATAAATTAAGAGTCCATAATGTGGAAAAGATTTTTACAATCCGATCCTAAAAATCCAAAGGAAAAAGTGAAGATTTTGAAGGTGAGTCCTGTGCTCCCCTAATGAATGGCGCTCTCACCGGATCAAGGCACCCCTAAAGGGTAACAGGCGTGGTATACCTCAGAGATAGGGATGATTGAACGGTTCGGGTCGACCATCGGTTCGACCCGAACATTGGCTGTTCGAAATTCGGCCAAATTCCGAACTTTTTGTGGTAAAAGTTTGGAAATTCGGCCACCAGAACCGCCCAAAATGCAATGGGACAGGAACTGGACTTTAAAAGCCTGTGATTGGCCCAGAAACATCAGTAAAAGCAATTGTCACGAACCTGGTTGGAGGCTGAGGTGACGAGAGGGCTCCCCTTGTGGCTGAGTGCAGAGCACCCCTGGAGATGGTGACAGAGGGTGCTGTGCTCAAAGGTGCACGGGTTGCCTGCAGGTGTAGCTGTGTCAGGACTCGGATCCGCAGTAGGAAAGACAGTCACTTGGATCACTGGAAGTGCAGGCAGGTTAGTGCCAATCAAGGTCAGAAGCCAGGCCGAGGGTCAAACACGGGTAGTCAATCAGGAGCAGGCAGGGAGAAGTCCGTAAGGCAAGCCAGGTTCAGAGCAGGAGAAAGCCAGAGCAGGTCAAGGATAGCCGGGTCGGTAACGGGTAGTCAATCAAGCAGGAGTTTCAAGGCACAAGGCAAACAGGTACTAGCTGAAGATGATCCAGCAATGAATGGCAGCCAGTGCTGAGTTTATATAGGAAGTGGGTGTTGATAATTGGCCCTAATTAGCATATATGTCACTTCCTGACAGTCCTGCGCGGCCATTTTGGAAATTGGCAACTTTGCCATTCTTTATCACGTTCTTCCCTGACAGCAATTTGGAGGGACTAGGGGGTCCAGAGGCCAATCAGGAGTGAATATGCCCCCCAGTTTATAACATAGCCCCGCCAAATCTCTAGCACTGTATTACAGAGGCTGTGGAATAGAGTGGAAGCATTTCTGTTGCTCCAGTGTCATTTTGCAATTATTAGTGTGAGGAAAGGGATATGCAGTGTAGTTAGGGTACTATATACCACTGTAGTTAGATTCAATAATCTAGTTTCTGTAGGGAAAGTGTTAAGTGTCAGGGTGACCGTAGTGTAGGGTGACAGAACTCCTCCATGTCAGGGTGACCGCCAGAAAAAAAGATAATTTTTCTTAGAATTTCAGTTTTGCAGGGATGGGGCTCCGCTCCTTTCATACCTGTGCGTTTTTGTTGCAGGCGTTAATTGGGCATTTTTTGGGCCTCTTTGGAGGCAGGCATGACATCTGAACTTCAGTATAGGGGTATATACTGTATACACATATACACATACACACATATAGGTGTGAAAGGAGCGGAACCCCATCCCTGCGCTACTGAAATTATTTCATTAGCGCAGGGATGGGGTTCTGCTCCTTTCACACCTATATGTGTGTATGTGTATGTGTATATGTGTATATATATGTGTGTGTGTGTGTATATATACCCCTATACAGAAGTTCAGATGTTATGCCTGCCTCCAAAGACGCCCAATAAACGCCTGCAACAAAAACGCCCAGGTGTGAAAGGAGCGGAACCCCATCCCTGCGCTACTAAAAATTCAAAGAATTTTTTTTTTTCTGGTTCTGGACATGCTACAGAGCTGAAACTTCACAGGTACACTTTTTAGACCCCCCCCCCCCCAGACACTAAATCCAAAGAAATCTCTTTTTTTTTTTTTTCAATAATTTTTTCAATAATTGGCTCTCTATCAAAAACAAACATTTTTAGGAACTTTTTTTTGTGTGATTAATAGTCCCTGGGGCATGACCCAGAACCCTAGGCACTTTTTAGGGGCATTTATTGGGTTTTAGGGCTTCAAAATGGTTTTTTTTTATTCCAGAAGTTCAATGGGGTTCTGGAATCCGAACCGAACTTTCGGGAAGTTTGGGTGTTCTGGTCGAACCAAACTTTTCAGAGATAAATTCTCCTCAGGGGCATCCTTAGTCAGTTGGGAGGTATACATCTTCTCCTTCCTTACATTAATACTCATAAAATGTGGTATATATTAATCATAGATATGAGTTGAAAGTCCCGACCAAACAGAAGTGAAAACACAGGCAGAGCAAATACAAGAAGCGGACCCACGCTTCTTGTATTTGCTCTGCCTGTGTTTTCACCTCTGTTTGGTCGGGATCAGCACACCCGTAGTTCATTCTTATTACCTACAGCTCAGGAACTGTCTGTCTATACAGAGGAACAGGTAAAGAATTCTAGGCAGTCTGTGCAGGAGCCTGGCATTGCACCTGTGATCCACTGATTTTGAGTGCAATGCTCTGCATGCTCAAGTGACAAAACTAATAAATGCTCATTTGTTTTCCCGCAAATATAGGGGTTGATTTACTAAAGCTGGAGAGTGCAAAATCTGGTGCAGCTGTGCATGGTAGTCAATAGGCTTCTAACTTCAATTCAGCTTTGACAAAAAGCCAATCCTGTGGCTTTGACCACCTCTTCAGTGCCTGAAGAGGGGGTCAGTAGCCACAGGAGTGATGTAAGCAGGACACTGAAATACTACTGCACACCTAAGGGGCCTTAGGTTCCTGCCTGTAATGGGCCATTTCTTTATCTGACTGAGTGACTGTCAGGTATTCTCAGCGTCCCAGCTAGTTCTGCAAGCAAGTGTGTGCTGGAGGAAGAAGAGGAGCTGTATATAGAGATTGTATATAGGAAAAGTTGTCCCTGAAGTTGCTGTTGAAGTCAAATGGGCATCCCGTAGCCTCCCATCCCTATCCAAATTACTATCCCTCAATAAATAACAAAAACAAAGTCACGGACTGTTTTCTGATTCTGGAGTGCCTGTGAAGATGCGGTGTGCCTGGCTGTGCAGGGTGGGGGATTTCAGTTACTTGAGGCTCCTTAGGGGGTGCACTACATAAAGAAAATACCTCCCAACTTTCTGAGATGGGAACGAGGGACACCTATAAGCAAAAGTATGTAGAAAGTATACTGCTGAAAAACTTGGGTTGATTTTCTAGAGGTGGGACTTTTTAGGGCAAATAGGGCAAATAGAATATTGATAAATAAAAAGTAGAAAATTGTTTATTCACATGTATGCATAACAAACACAGTTGATAAAATTGGCATGCAGAAATACATAGAAAAAGGTTGAAGTTGTACAAAAATAACCCAAAATCTGTTGGATAACAGAGGAGGAGCATCCAACGCGTTTTGAGATATATGAAAGTTTTCTCTTCATCAGGGGTGAAGGGTTATGGGTACAGTGGTATCTATAATTCAATATATATAAACAGTATAGATATATATATATATATATATATATATATATATATATATATATATATATATAATTAATTAACTACAGTGCATCAAAAGTTATATTTGAGAACATCAAAAAGATACATACTGACCCGTGAGAAATATACAACCAAGTCAATAACCGCATGTAGGTAAAACCATACATAGGACTGATTTATTCTGGCGCTCGTACACAGTGAAGCCACCCAGGGGGAGGCCTGAATCATCACATAAGAATGCTCCACCAAAAGGGTCAAAATGGGACCTACATATAATATAGATAATATTCAGTAAAGATATTGTATGTGTAGCACCCTCCTAGGTAGGTGCTAGGTAAATCATATATGTGACCCTGTTCTGTTTATCAGGAGGGTCTGATCTGTCAGTTAGCCTGTTACATGTTTCCAGGTGTGTTCTGTAGAGTCTGGGGAGTCTCCCCACTGTATCCAATGAGGGACCTTGTTGGACAGTGGAGGAAACCTAGCCAATAGCACACCAGGGTTTATGACTGTCCAAGTGGGTGGTCATTGCTGCAGTGCATCTTGGGATTGGGAATAAATCTGGAGAGAGCATGTGACAGGGTGTCTTTGGGCAGGAAGCCAGGTCCCAGGAGGGGGGTGACGGCTGTCTCTCCTCCTGTTGCTGAGGAAGGGGGTCCAGGCAGTCGGCCTAGGGACCAGGGGATGAGCTGTGCTGTAGAGGATCCAGTGTGTTCAGACCAAGTGGAGCTGTGGGGCAGGATTCTTCTGGAAAACAGTATCGTGAGTACCTAAGCATCTGCCCAGGGGTCTGCCTAAGAGAGGGGACCACTCCGTAAAGGTCAAGGGGATCCAAGAGCCAGCTAACCCAGAGTGTTAATGTAAAAGGGGGTGCCAAGTTGTAAAGCCCTGAAGATTAGGGGGTAAAGGGGGCGCCAGGAAGGGCCCTGAAGTTGCTCAGCAGTGCAGTCTACTTTTAAGGACAGTCACCTCAGGAAGAGTGCCTTAGGAAGCTAAAGGACTCTTTCACAGTCACAGGCAAAGTAAATTAAGCGGCCTAGCTGTGACTAGCTCAACCAGCGTTAATCAGCATTTAACCAGAGTTAATCAGCATTTATCAGATCGTCCCTGCTTATTGTGCATAGTTTGGTTCCGTTGGAGTATCCCACTCATCCCTTCTCCTATCCAAGTTCCTAATAAAACCTAAAAACCAAAGAGACTGGACTGGTCCTTGTCTGAGGCAAAAACACTTGGAAACTTGTCAGAATGTTCTACTGTTGCTAATGGTAACCCAGGGGAACCTGTCACCAGCAGCTCCCTTGGGAGTAGTGCTACATATACATATTGTAAGAGGTATAGGATAGCCCCTATAGCTTACACTAAGCAGTACAGTAAAACCTACCCGTTCAATGTTGAAATATAGAGTACATGTACGGATGCCAATATTGGATATTCAATCTAATATTTTGATTTTACAAATGCAGCAATTTAGCAATTGCATGCAATCCATATAGTGTTGAGATGTTCACCTTAAGGTCAACACAGACGACAAGGGGGCACTCTTTACGTCTAGAGGAAAACAGATTTCATCTCCAAATACGGAAAGGTTTCTTCACCGTAAGAGCTGTGAAAATGTGGAATAGACTCCCTCCAGAGGGGCTTCTGGCTAGCTCACTAGATGGCTTTTAAAAAGGCCTGGATTCTTTCCTAGGTGTACATAATATAAATGGGTACTAAAATTTTTGTTTAGGTAAAGTTGATCCAGGGAATATACGATTGCCTCTCGGGGGATCAGGAAGGAATTTTTTTCCCCTTCTGTAGCAACTTGGATCATGCTTTGCTGGGGTTTATTTTCGCCTTCCTCTGGATCAACAGCGGGTATAGGATTGTGTATATGGGATTGTATGGTTGGGTTTTTAATACTGTTTTTTTTTTGGTTGAACCGGATGGACTTGTGTCTTTTTTCAACCTGACTAACTATGTAACTATGGAATTTAGAAACTGGATGAAAGGTTTAGCACTGGGAAACATTATTTGAAAGATAAAAAGTGCATTTTATATACAACTATATAGGTCAGACCAAAATGAGGGACAAATGAGGGGCAAAGAGGGTCAGAGGGACTTTCTTCCAAATCAGGGACAGTCCCTTGAAATCAGGGACAGTCAGGAGCTATGAATATATTACATTCCTGCTTTTGGGTTTGGATACACTTTAACCTCTTTACCACTGCTCACATTGCTGCTACTGCAGCAATGTGGCTCGTTATCGTCCAGCGACGTAGACCTACGTCGCTGGACTCCGCCCCTTGTGGGCGGCGCACGCGCGCCGCCGGAGGCTCGCTCCCGCTGTTTTCAGTCACAGCGGGAGTCGGGCCAGGGGAGGAGCGGCGGCGATCGCCGCTGCTCTTCCCCGATCGTCGGGGGAATCTAGTATGGAGGTCCGCCTGCTTGTGTAAACAGAGCGGGCGGATCTCCTCAGTGACAAGTAGTGACGGATTGCAGTGTTCAGCATAGCTAAACATGCGATCTTTCCTTGTGTCACTCAGTCACCTCCCCCCACACACGTTAGTAAGCACCAGGCATACATTAACCCCCCCTCTCCAATAAAATTAACCCCTTCCCTGCCAGTGTCATTTTTACAGTAACAGTGCATATATATAGTACTGATTACTGTAGTAATGTCACTGGTACCCCCAAAAGTGTCATAAATGTCAGTCAAGGGTCCGATCTGTCCGCCGCAATGTCGCAGTCCCGCAAAAAAAATCGCAGATCGCCGCCATTACGCGTTAAAAAAAAACCAAAAATGACAGAAATCTTTCCCTTGGTTAGTAAACGCAATAACTTTTGCGCAAACCAATCAAAATACGCCTATTGTGATTTTTTTTACCAAACATAGGTAGCAGAAAACAAATTGGCCAAAAATTTAAAAAAATTTAGATTTTTACTTTTTTTTGGGGGGAATTTCATATAAAAAATTTTTAAAAATATTGTTATTTTTTCAAAATAAACGCTATTTTTTGTTTATAGCGCAAAAAGTAAAAATCGCACAGGTGATCAAATACCACCAAAAGAAAGCTCTGTTTGTGGGAAAAAAAGGACGTAAGTTTTGTTTGGGTACGGCTTCGCAAGACCACGCAATTGTCAGTTAAAGTCGCACAGCGCCGAATTGCAAAAAGTGGCCTGGACGTAAGACAGCAAAATCCTCCGGTGGTAAAGTGGTTAACGCTTCCCTACTCTATCCAAAACTAAAAAAAAAAGTTGTTGGTAAGTTGGAGCTAGGAAGGGCCATCTGCCGTGGTAAATACCCCTCCAGAACCTCTGGCAGGTGCACGGCACTTTGTCTTGGCTGCTGTCACTTCCAGCCAGTTGTTTTTCATGGAACTGGCTTTGCTTTGATAGTGTGCAGGCCCTCAGCGCACGCTTCTCTGCAGGAGAGGAGAAAATCCAACTGTCTGTCTTCAGATCCACAGCTGCTCCACCTGCCTGAACGAGCCAAAGCCACTAATAGAATTCCTGATTCACTTAGCAGAGTGACAGCCATAAAACACGGGTTTGTGTACAGGCACAAAAGTTAGCAGAGAACCTCCAGCCTTGTGCATAAGGCCTTCTCCGTATAAACATTCAGTCTGCTGAGGAATGTTAATGATGAAAGGCTGTGAAATGTAAAATAGAAGTTATTTCGGAGTTCCTTCAAATCATTGGAATCATTTACATACCCTTTCATGTCACAACTTTCTGCGTTTGGTTTGCCCAAATTAAAAAGAGAATATACATATTCATGGAATCAAATTAGTTTGGAAAGATTATGCAGACTGTAGATGCTTATATCTCATTCACTTTGTGTTTCCTAAAACAAAAATTAAAAGTCGATTGGGGCGAAGAAACGACCCGTACTCAACACTGAAGATCAAGTTTAAGTGGAGTCTGGTGTGTTAAAGGGAATGCATCGTTTTTTAACCACGTCAGCTCCGGAAGATTTACCCCCCTTCATGACCAGGGAATTTTTTGCAATATAGCACTGCGTTTCTTCAACCACTTCTGGACCGGAAGGATTTTCCCCCTTAATGACCAGGCCATCTTTTGCGATTTGGCACTGCATTACTTTAACGGACAATTGCGCGGTCGTGCGACGCTGTACCCAGCTGTGTTTAAAACAGCCGACCGTTCTTCTCCCTCAGCGGGGAACAATCACAGGTGTCAGGCGGCAATGTGATCCTGCTCAGGAGAGCCGCTTGCCGCTGTATATATAAACAGCACACGGTCACCAAGCGGTTAAAATAATTGTTTGATGTAAAACAGATTAGCTTATCGATATGATGTTTTAGGAACCTTGTTTTTATGTGTACTTTATAATTGTGTATGTTAATTTGGGACAGCAGTATTTGCTAATTACATACTCAGGCTTTGCTTCCTGATTTGCAGTACTACATCATGGTTTTACTTTACTGTTCTTTCTCACAATCCAAGACTATAAGGGGGATTTACTAAAACTGGAGCACTCAGAATCTGCTGCAGCCGTGCATGGTAGCCAATCAGCTTCTCACTTCAGTTCAATTAAGCTTTGACAATAAAACCTGGAAGCTGATTGGTTACTATGTAATTAGAAAACTGAAACTGCGCATAGACAAAGCAGAATCCACAATAAATCAGTGATATAAGCAGCGGCTCTACTGTGAAATACTAAACACAGAACAAATTCAAATAAAGTGTCAAAAAGAGCCGCACTACAAAACAATAATGTTCAAAAAGTTAATGAGTGTCCATACAAATGTTCCCTATTTAGGGATAGCTACACATAAAAAGAGAAAAAAAGAAAAAAGAAGAAAAAAATTTGTGCAAAGTTGAAGTGCAAAGTTATATTCTCTTCATAAATGTACAGAAACCCTGAACCTCCACCACCACCATTGCAGCCTCTAAGCCGTAAAAGCACCACCCTAATAGAGAGTGCAGGCTTACCGACTTCATAGGACCCAACTAATCAAAGAGAGGTCAGCTGAGCCAGTGGCCAAACAACCCAGCCAGAGTATTCCCAGAGATGTTCCATCAAGGACAGGAGTATAGGTTGTAATGGTCATCTCACCATCATAGATCCCTATACAGAGCTCTCTCCTTCAGCAAGTACTGGCCATTCAAAGTTAAACAAGCTGATAAACCGAAGGGATCTTTTTATTGAGTACACTGTAAAGCCTGCTCGTATGTCCCCATGGTCAAGGAGTTTACAAATCTTAGAGGGATAGCAGGAGAGCTCAGGGTGGTGTGTTTTCAGCTTTGTAGCAGATTTCACAGAAGTTAGAAGTTAAAGCGGCGTTCCGGCCCGGGGGTTCAATTTGAGCTAAAATTACCCCCAGGACAGTCAGGGCTAGTACATTCCACAATGGCTAGCCTCTGAACTGTCGCACTTACCTGTAAGAAGAAATACTTACCTTGAAAATTTATTCTCCAGCGCTGCCATCTCAGGTGTGGGCAGCTGAAGCCGCAGCGTCCCTCTTCGTGTCCTATTCCGTGATGTCGGAGTCCCACAATGCACTTCACCGGCCCCGCTCGTCACTTCCGGTGCAGGCGCGGCATCCCTGCACAGCTTCTGGGCATGTCCAGAAGCTGTTTAGCAGTGAATGCCGCACCTGCACCGAAAGTAACGAGCGGGGAGGATGCAGGAGCATTGACTCCTGGGAGCGATGACGTTCAGCTCCCAGGAATCATCGCAAACCGGAAGTGACGGTGCGGGCCGCAGCCGCAGGGGGAGGAAGTGGAAGGAAGGTGAGTATATTTTCTTCTATAATAAGGTAAGTGACCAAAAAGAAAAAAATCGGCAGTATCCATTTCTTTTTCAGGTTGCCCTCAGCAAACAGATGGCCCAAAATCGTTTTTTTGTGATTTTTAGGCCGGAACTCCGCTTTAATTGAAATATCCAGAGCTCAGGAGCTTTTAAAATGGTTCTGCTTGTCTAGTGACCAGCCAGACAGCAATGATGCTTAAAAGAGTTCCAGTGAATGTGCATGCAACAATGTCTGACAGTAACGATGGGCTCAGGCGTGTTCAGGGTCGTAGTCCCAACCCACCTGAGCAATCCTGCCAGGAAACTGACACTGCACATCGCCAATCATAGGCAGGGAGACATTTCCCAGTCTGCAGCTGCACAGAGCAGGAAATGCCTCACTGCCTATGATTGGTGGTGTGCCGTGTCGGCTTCCTGGCAACATGCCTGAGCCCATCACTATCAGACAGCTACTCTCATCTATTATCTATGTTCTCAGGATGTGCCAGACCTTTATTGCAGAAGAAACATGCTATGTCTACTGCAATAAAACAAATGTATTTGCCTGTTTGCAATTTTCTTTGGCGGGTACACTGAGCTGTGCATGCACGGGAGTTAAAGAATTTCAACCCAGCTAATCAAGATGGCTAAAGACCCAAGTCTGGTCCGCAAAAAGACTGGACTGGACAGCTTTGCCCACCTTAATCAAATCTCCACCCAACTTCCCCCATTTTTTCTATTTTATCCCAGCTTACCATTACCAAGAGGTTCCAAAGGAACTCAGCGTTGTCCTGCTGAGATCCTCACATGCCCTGCCACCTCTCTGTCCCTCACTGCCATTATCTTTCTGATGTAATCAAGAGGCCTGCTGACTCTTCCGTGTTCGGTGAGTGGACCTCCCAATCAGGGCTGCTGTTAGAAATCGCAGGGCCCCGTACAGACTACCTGGCAGGGCCCCCTCAAGAAAATATTAAAGATATATTTAGCTAAAATTACAACAAAATCACTATTATCAGACACAAATATAACATAATTCCTGCTAAATCTAAAAAAAAAACTGTTAAATAAAAAAGAAGATGAGAAAAATATACAGGCTGGGCAGTTGGAGCTCAGTGATCAGAGAGAGAGAAACAAAGTTACAAATAAACTCCTGAGCAGAGATAAGTGCTGGGAGGGGGGCCCACACAGGGAGGGGGATTAGTGAGGGACGACTGTCTCTTTTTCAACAGATAAAAGCTGATAGCAGGGAGAGGGACAGATCAGATTGAGGTGCTGGAGAAGATTTCTGTAATTGTTGTCCATCACTAATCCCCCTCCCTGTGTGGGCCCCCTGTGTGCTAGGGCCCCCTACAAGAGGGCTGGTGGTCCCCCCCTATCAGCGGCCCTGCTCCCAATGGCACATCGATAGGCCTGCCCCCCTCCTCCTTTCCTTAATGAAAGGCTATGTCTCCTGGAATATGTGACGTGAATATCCCAAGAGGCACAGGGGGCAGTGTGCACATCATTTGTCTAGGCCCGGGGGGGGGTATGAAGGCATAGAACACACCACTTGCCATGCCCCCGTAAAGGGGAATTATACAAAACAGTGGTTAGGTAAACCCACAAGTGCATTTTTTACCACTACAATTCCTTTATACTGGCTTTTGAAATTTACAAATGTAGCAAATTAGAAATTGGATGAAAAGTTTAGCACTAGGAAGCACTTTTTAAAAGATAAAAAGTGCATTTTATATACAACTATATAGATCAGACCAAAATGAGGGACAAATGAGGAGGAAAGAGGGGCTGAGTCTTTTATATCTGCCTGTAGTTTAGCGTTAACCTTTTGGGGATAACGATGACCCACTTCCCAACACCACCCTCTCCTACGGAAATAAAAGTCTTATCAAAGTCCTATCTAAATGACCCTTTATACTTTAATCTGTTGTCACATGACATTTGCACCAAGTCTTCACTTTTTCTTTACTTCCTGCTTGGGTCCATCTTCAGGTGTCCACATCACTGCCTGAGTGACATGGACACTTTCTATTGGATGGCTCGTGGTGTGGTGCTCTCAGGAGAGAGAGGAAGACTGACCTCATCACAGGGGAAAGGCAGGGGACCGGTAATCTCAGGGTGCAATCGCAGAGCTGGATTAGTGGTCTCCCGCACCAAAACTGGCGATGGTTGGAAATCTGACCAGGGTTTTTAGGTGAGTATTGCTGGTTTCACAAGGTAATGGGAAAAAAAGACTATCAGGATTGGTTAGAGGAGGTTGGGAAAAGGATATTGTTATCCCACAGCGGGGTGTCTTATTTTCCCAGCAGCCTGACCATAATTTTACATTGAATTCATCAATGGGCCCCCTTTGGTGCCAGCAAAGGTCAAACGGGAAACTGTAGGTCAAGTGATCTTTTCTGAAGAGCCTAAAGCTAAAGTTCAGGTAGAGTGTACCAATCAGTGTTGCAGGTAGAATACCCTTTATGGGGGGGTGCAGCGCGGTGTGTGTAACACACACTAAGTCCAGATGTGATTGAAAGAACTTAAATTGAAGTCAAACTAAAACAGTTCACAATAAACCTGGCAGAAGAAGGCCCAACCAGGAACACTCACAGATGGCAGCAGCATGGAGCAGAGCAGGTCTCAGCTGAGCTTCTGCCTTGAGGGGCGGAACACGGCTTGGTCGGTCCAAGCCCAAGTGAGGATATGCTTTCCTGCACGTGCAGAGCCTTTCACTACTGCTAACACTGTCCCTGACAGACAGTTGATTTGTCCCTACACTACCCAAATGCGCATCAAAGCCGGAAGCATAGGTCCTAAATAGACTCTGCCTGACCCAAGATGTCCACCAGAGTCGCATGGGCTATCAAAATCCTACCAGATCACTGCCCCTGTGACCCAGGAAACCATAGAGGAACCATGGTCCTCCTGACTTCCTCTCCCTCTGCACTGCCACTGCGGTTGAGCGACACCTGCAATGGAGACAATAGACTGCATCCACCTACACACTAGCTTTTGAAAATGAATCTGCTATAATCCATGATAGCCTAAAACCCAGGCAAGTGAATTATGCAAATTTTGACTTTGCTCCAAGTCAGAGTTTAGGCAAACCCCTCACATTCCATGTAATGCATGTAGTAGGGGAGTTAAGCCCCGTACACACGCACAGATTGTTGGCCGTAAATTGTCGGCCAACGTCCGATCTGCCAATTGTAGGCTTGTTAGTATGATGCTTCCGACAACCAACTGCAAATTTTCGGCCGAAAAAATCTGGTGTGCATGCTATAAAATTTTTGTTGGCCAACAAAGAACGGCCGATTGTTCCTCAGTCAGTACAGATTTCGGCAGACAAAAATCAGATGAGCAAGACTGGGCATGCTCAGAGAAGAAAAAACAAAGAGAAAGTCAACCATCACATGATATCACTTCTGAAGTTGGTTTTTGTTGGCCAACAAAAGTCCAGTGCAAGTCTAGAGTACATTTCAACCAACAAACAACACTGGACAAAAGACGGCCGATCAGTTGGCCAACAATCTGTGCGTGTGTACGGGGCTTAAGTAATGACTTGGAGAAAGGTTTAGATTTCAGTACTTCATGAACCTGGTTTACCAAAAAAAGTGCTGTGTACCGCTTTATTACAGTGCCCATACCACTCACATATGTCAATTTGTACTAAAGACTCCATTGGTAGGTTGATTTTATTATGGATAATATATTGATATTTGTTTATTTGTGGACATTTCACATATCGGCTGCACCCTTACAAACATCATTTGGTTGTAATGAAATACTACAAGGCTCCGCAGGACCTGACAGAGACACCTGCTTGAGTTCTCCCAAATTATTTCATCAATGATAACCTGTTTGTGAACCAGCTCTATTATTCGCATCCACAAAAGTGTAACATCCCTCTCTGACAATAAAAGCCTTTTGAGGCTGCTTACAACAGCATGTGGTGATGTGGCAGAGTACAGGGCTATTCAGTGTCATAAAATGATATTTGGCAGCGTTATAATGCTGTCTACCAACTGTATGCTAATCTATCCGACTTTTCATTTTATCGTGTTTAGTCATCAAACTTTTATGCCATTGAGCTTCTGAAATAAAATATGAATGTTGCTTTGAAATAAACACAATGACCAGAATGAAAGTTTGTAAGTACGGCAATGTGTCCAGCTCAACATCTACATACTGAGATCTACTCGTAAGAGTAAAGTTGGCCATGCAGCGGTAGAATTTCATGTGAAAATTCTGGTTTCATTTTCTTTTGGGTTTGGGAACAAATTGACGTTCATTGGTGACCGTATGGATGAGGATGGAATTTTTTTGTGGTTTCTTATCTGAACTAGCAACATTTTTACTGTTACTGCTGTTCTCAGACGTTTGTATCCTTATTGTATGCTATTAACAAGGATCAAAAGTTAACATTAAAATTCTTTGTTAAACAAATAAAAGCTTGTTGCAGTCAAGCGAAAAATGTTTTGAGTCAATGATGAGCACATTGAATGCTCTGTTGAAGTATTTTTCATGAATGGTTGTGTGAAAATCTAACATCGTATGGCCAGGTAGGTTAAAAGTAAGTACACTATATTGCCAAAGGTATTGGGACACCTGATGTTACACGCACATTAACTTTAATGTTATCCCAGTCTTGGTCTGTAGGGTTCAATATTGAGTTGGCCCCTCTTTACAGCTATAACAGCTTCAACTCTTCTGGGAAGGCTGTCCACAAGGTTTAGGAGTGTGTCTATGGGAATGTTTGACCATTTTTCCAGAAGCACATTTGTGAGGTCAGGCACTGATGTTGGATGATTAGAGCTGACTCTGAATCTGCACTTTAATTCTTTCCAAAGGTGTTCTATTGGGTTAAGGACCACGCAGCAAGCCAGGTGTTCTCTTGGGTTAAGGACTCTGTGCAGGCCAGTCAAGTTCTTCCACCCCAAACTCGCTCATCCATGTCTTTATGGACCTTGCTTTGTGCACTGGTCCAAATCATTTTCTGGAGGGGGGATTATGGTGTGGGGTTGTTTTTCAGGGGTTGGGTTTGGCCCCTTAGTTCCAGTGAATGGAACACTTAAGGTGTCAGCATACCAAAACATTTTGGACAATTTCATGCTCCTAACTTTGTGGGAGCAGTTTGCAGTTGGCTTCTTCCTGTTCCAGCATGACTGCTCACCAGTGCACAAAACAAGGCCCTAAAGACATGGATGAGTGATTTTGGGGAGGAGGAACTTGTCTGGCCTGACCTAAACCCATAGTACCCCTTTGGGATGAATTAGAGCGGAAACTGCGAGCCAGGCCTTGTCATCAGTGCATGACCTCACAAATAGGGAAGAATGGTCAAACATTCCCATAGACACACTCCTAAACCTTGTAGACAGCCTTCCCAGATGAGTTGAAGCTGTTATAGCTGCAAAGGTTGGGCCAACTCAATTTGAATTCAATATTGAACCCTACGAACTAAGACTGGGATGTCATTAAAGTTCATGTGCGTGTAAAGACAGGTGCCCCAATACTTTTGACAATATAGTGTAGGTGTGGATTAGTCTAATGGTCATCAGCATGAGACACAGGTGCTGAGAGAGGGTCAAAGAATGTCCCTCCCAATAGGGAACCCCAACAGTTATCTTCCAATGGAGACACTAGTTCTGGTAACCTGAGGGTCCTCAAGAGATTCCCCTAATTTGCAGGAATTTCATCTCACTTCCTGTTTCAGGAAGGGGACAGGAAGCTAAGGTAAATCTCCGGGATGGGACAACGATGGCAAAAATAAACCTTACAGGGTTTATAACCCTCCCTTACTCTTTCCAAAATGAGAAATAAACATTTCTTTACAATGCAACTTATACTGAAACATTAAAGTGGTTGTAAATCTTCAAGGTTTTTCACGTTAATTCAATCTATGCACCTGTAAATTGCAATAGAGAGAAATCAGTTCTCCGATCCTGCCAGGCAGTGCTGTGTAATAAATTAGGTAAACAGAAATACAATTCCACTGGCAGGTAAAAGAGCTATGCATATGTAAATCCTATTACCCTCATTAAAACCATTAAAATTAATGTAAATTCAAAAGTCAATTGCATTATTTTTACATTATAATAATGCCTGATGATCCTGTAATAAAGGGTTCTTGTTTAGGCACTATCTATATTATCTTATATTATATACACTGCTTTTTTTCTCAGAGAATAGGTGCGGGAACTCCCCCCTTCTAAGTCACTTTCTGTCTCCGCCCCTACCCACCTCCAAGCACTGACCCTTGGTTGCGCCCTACCCACCTCTGAGCACCGACCCTTGGTTCTACCCCCTACCCAGCTCCCAGGACTGCCCCTTTTAGAGAATATAGAGCCAAGTATCATTTTGTAGTGCTAAGTAATTTGTATGGAATTTTGTAATGATAACAAGAGAAGCAATAAAGTAGATCCCCCACAGCCAGCAGCAATAGACCCCCCCCCTCGAAACAATAGACCCCCAGCAGCAACAACAGATCTCCCAGCAGCCAACATTAATAGACTCTTCAGCAGCCAGCAACAGTAGAGCCCTCCCTAAACAGTAGATCCCTTACAGTACCCCCAGTAACAAAAGATCCTCCACAAGCAACAATAGATTGCCACGCAAAAATAGATCGCCTCCTGAAACATTAGACACCCCAGCAGTCAGTATCAGTAAACCCTCCATCACACCCCAGCACCTTGCCATTGCATACCTTCAGTGCTGGAGGTGCCAGAACTGCGTTCCCCTGCATTCCTGCTGGAAAAAAAGCCCTGATTATATTATATCTATATTATAGGGCGACAAAACTCTGTCTCTGCCAGTTATGCTCTTGCATTGTCACATGATGCTCAATTTAACACACAAGGCATGATCCACTGGTCACCATCAGAAAAGCTACCAGAAATAGGGGTAGGTCCCTTTAATTGTAGTCTCCTTCACTATGTTGCTAAGGAGCCGTGTATGCGATTTGTTCTGAGATTTACCCGGCTTTAGAGTGTTGGGAAGTTGGCTGCATATGAAGAAGGTCCAGTTCTTCCTGTGGAGTTAAGAATATTTGCACCACTATGTAAGCTTTATATGGTGAATATTTTCCCCTTGGGGGGGGGGGGGGGGCAGGAACTTTCCCCTTTTGATACAGAAGAAGACATGTATGTTGTTTGCCAGTATACTGGATTTTTTTAGTTGGATGCCAAATGTGGATATTAGGCCTTTCCTCCTGGTAACTTACTGTATATCTTCTACTGAAAATGATTCTTTGTTGATTACTCTGTGAGTAACTGTAAGCTGTAACACTGTAAAGAAATGGACCACGTTTTTTGGATTCATACAAAAATCTCTAGAAGGAAAGAGCTAAATATTTACCTGTCATTTCGTCTGGACATTCTGGTTATTTAGAACCTGTTCTCTATGTAAAAACCTGTTAGATATAGAGTGAGTCGGAGTAGTGGTGTAGACTAGTCTGACTTTGTCAGGCTGTAGAGCGACCATGCCTTTGCAAAGTGAAGGTGTGGGACACTATTTTAGTGCCTACTGGGACAGTCTAAATCCTTGGTGTGGGACATATCTGCTCCACCTAGACTGGTCAGGAGGCCACTCTTTGGTCCTAGGGTTTGAGCTGTTCCCCAGAGACCAGAAGTAAGAGAAAAGTCTAACGTTCAAGCAAATGAATTTGGATAGCCCATAGGTTTTGAGTTCAGGGAAACTATTCTGGATAGCCTAGGAGTTCTGAATTCAGGGAATCGATTCTGTATAGCCCATGAGTTCTTACTTTAAGGAAACGATCCTGGGTAGCCCAGGAGTTCTGAGTTCAGGAAATCGATTCTGGATAGCCCATGAGTTCTGAGTTCAGGAAATAGATTCTGGATAGCCCAGGAGTTCTGAGTTCAGGAAAACGATTCTGGATAGCCCAGGGGTTCTGATTTCATGGAATCGATCCTGGATAGCCCATGAGTTCTGAGTTCAGGGAAACGATTCTGGATAGCCCAGGAGTTCTGAGTTTAGGAAATCGATTCTGGATAGCCCAGGAGTTCTGAGTTTAGGAAATCGATTCTGGATAGCCCAGGAGTTCTGAGTTCAGGAAAACGATTCTGGATAGCCCAGGGGTTCTGAGTTCATGGAATCGATCCTGGATAGCCCAGGGGTTCTGAGTTCAGGGAAACGATTCTGGGTAGCCCAGGAGTTCTGAGTTTAGGGAATAGATTCTTAATAGCCTAGGAGTTCTCAATTCAGGCAAACAATTCTGGATAGCCCAGGAGTTCTCAGTTCAGGGGAACAATTATGGAAAGCCCAGGAGTTCTGAGCTCAGGAAAACGATTTTGGATAGCCTATGAGTTCTGAGTTCAGGGAAACAATTTTGGATAGCCTATGAGTTCTGAGTTCAGGGAAACGATTTTGGATAGCCTATGAGTTCTGAGTTCAGGGAAACGATTTTGGATAGCCGATGAGTTCTAAGTTCAGGGAAACGATTTTGGATAGCCTATGAGTTCTGAGTTCAGGGAAACGATTTTGGATAGCCGATGAGTTCTAAGTTCAGGGAAACGATTTTGGATAGCCTATGAGTTCTGAGTTCAGGGAAACGATTTTGGATAGCCTATGAGTTCTGAGTTCAGGGAAACGATTTTTGATAGCCATTGAGTTCTGAGTTGGGCGGAAACTATTTTGGATAGCCTAGGAGTTCTGAGTTCCAAGAAACAATTTGGCATAGCCCAGGAGATTTGGGGAAATTAATTGACATAAGTGGGTGCACCAAGCAATGTCTGTTCTGCAGAAGTTGGTAATCTGAAGCCCATGCTACACACCCTCAGAAATGTCTTTCTGCCATCACAGGAGTGTATGCATATAGACAGGAAGTGGATGCCAAGAGGCTACAGTGCATTAGCAGCATTAGGATGCAACAAAGAATATAAGGGATATAGGATATACAGTGTTTTAGCAAACTAAATGTCCTTTGGGTAATAGATCTACTATAAAACTTTCCCATATCTTATCCAAAAACAAAAATCAAAAAACATTTTGCTGGAGTGACACTTAATTCCATCACTGAATACAGCTTATCACTTCCTCTTTTTACCTAAGAACCAGTTACATTTCATTTAAGTTTATTGAGTCAGCAAGACACAAGTGACTTCACTCTCTCTGTCAAAACTTCAAACATTTTAAAGCAAGTTAAAGAACTCCTTGCACACGCGGCCGGTCCCTCGGCACTGAGTAATATAAATATTGATCAAATAGAACGCATTTCTTTTTTTTCTAGTAGTGTCTGTCTGCTTTTATGTTGCCAGGACCCTTTATTTAACTTATACAATTTTATAAAGTGTTTAGATTTGACAGGAGACCACGCAGCAAGCCAGCTCTGACCTCCCCTGACCTGGGCCATATATACAGCCCCGTACAGTTATGCCACATGTAATTGTAAGACTGTTTAAACAAGGATTTGGTGAAGCCTATTAGACAACGCTACATACAAGTCATGTCAAGTGCTGCATGTTTTTGTTGGGGTTTGCTTGTCAGCTCACAGAGTTTGACCTATCTCTGGACATCTGGCATGTTTCCAGAAGTCAGACTGAACAGTGTCTGGCTATCTGACACTTACGACTATCCCTAGGACATAACATTGACACAAGGATCAATACGACCCGATAACAGTGACCATATAAGGACATAATACAGAACCATACTTGGCAAAGATTTTGCGAAAATTCCCTGTAGGTTTCTTTGCTGTTTAACAAGGTGATTTAGAAGATGGAACATATGTTTTTTAAAAGATACTTAAAGGAAAACTCTTATATACAGTAAAACCTTGGATTGAGAGTAACTTGGTTTAAGAGCGTTTTGCAAGACAAGCAAAATTTTGTTTTATAAATTTTGACTTGATAAACAAGCGATGTCTTGATATACAAGTAGCGTCATGTCACAATTGAGTGTAAAAGGGAAGAGAGGCGCTTCTAAGTGTTGCTATATAGTTACATTTAATGAAGATTCAAGATTAGGCAACTCACATGGTTGATGATTAAAACAGGCACATCTAAATATGCAGGCATCTGGGGTAAAGCTGTTCACAAAGACCGTCCTCTGCTCCGCCATCAACGTCATCCCTTCCACGAGTGCTTCAAGCCTCACTTTTAGATCGCTCTACTGCAGGGTAGTCTTCCTGGTCACCACTGCAGACTGATGGCGGTAAGAGTGCCTGCACGGCGGTGAGAGGGGACGGTCTATGTGAACAGATTTACCCCAGATGCCTCAATTCTTAGTTGTATTAACACAGACAAGCTGTACAGGTTGCTTCTTTATTCACTGCACATCAGCATGCAACTAACCTCAGCCACACCCAACTCCCAGACATATACATAATTGTAACATTTTGCAGACAGCGACTTAACCCGTTGCTTACCATACTACATTCCCTCCTCTCTTTGAATAAAACATAACATGCACAACGTATTAATAAGATTAACAAAATGCATGGATGAACAACTAAAAATTTAACCTATAAACTCCTGACTATACACATAGTCCTTAAGGTAGGCCGGTGGATTTGTTGCTCGTTTTTCTCTTGGCCATTCCGATGTGGATGGTTGTGGATTGAAGTCTGGATCACTGGCAGTATCATCACTACTCTTTGCCTGTTCGCCATCTTCCGATACTTGACCTTCTTCACAAATGAGGAATTACGCACTTTTGTGTGTCCATCTAAATCCTCTAAAACCACTTGAGTACCTCTTTTCTCCTTTACAACATAAGGCTCAGGTTCAAAGGACGGAGCCAGTTTGTTAAACCGATCACTTTGAAGCAACACCTTATCACCCTGTTGAAGGCCACTAGGTTGACAATGGCGGCGGTGGTTTGCATACTGTTCAGCCCGGATCTTCCTTTCCTCATCAATATGCCAAAAAGGTTTCTGACTTGTAGGAGGACCCCCAATGTCTGGCAATTTTGTCCTGAATTTGCGACCACAAAGAAGTTCCGCAGGACTAACGCCAGTGACAGTATGCGGAGTTGTGCGATAAGCCAAAAGAAAACGCCACAGTTCCTTTTTCCAGTCTCTTCTCTCTAAATGAGCAATCCGCAAAGCTTTCAGCAAGGTTCGATTCTGGCGTTCCACTTCCCCGTTAGCCTGTGGCCAGTATGGAGTTGTACGATGATGTTCAATAGCATTTGATTTCAGATAATCCTGAAATTCCTGAGAAGTAAATTGGGCACCATTATCACTCACAATCCGTTTAGGCAACCCATGAGATGCAAAAATGCTCTCCAACCCCTCAATTACAGTTGATGATGTAGCTTTAGTGAGAACTACCACCTCTTGCCACCTTGAATAATAGTCCACAACAACTAAAAGATGGTGTCCAGATGGAATGTCGCACAGATCAATGGCTAAATCTTCCCATGGTCCCTCAGGTAGAACAGTGTGAGTTACTGGTTCTGGTTTAGGTTTGCTGCCCACCAACTGACATGCTCGACATGAAGAAACCAAACGTTCCACATCCTTGTCAATTCCTGGCCACCAGACTTTCTCACGTAATCTTTGTTTGGTGCGTACAATGCCTTGATGGCCCTCATGGGCTAAATGTAATGTACGTTTCCGTAAATCTTTAGGCATCACAATACGATTGCCACGTAGAACTAGTTGTCCTGCAATACTCAGCTCTTGTTTGATTCTGTGATAGCTTGGGTCACAATCCACCCAAACCCCTTGTCTTACACATTTTCTCAACCGAGCAATTTCCGGATCCACAGATGACAATTCTTCAACCTCCCGCGGTGTCAATGCCTGAGGCATGGCGTTAGTAGCCACAAAACGAATGTACTCTTCTGCCAGGTTATGAACAGGTGCAGAAGACTGAGGCAATTTGGAAAGTGCATCTGCCGCATTAGTCGGTCCAGGTCTGTACCGCACTGTAAAGCGATATGGTAACAATCTGAGAACCCATCTCTCAATTCTGGCGGATGGTTTTGAGCGTGGCGAATATATCACTTCCAGAGGCTTGTGGTCTGTGATGATTTCAAAATCAAGGCCGTAGAGATAGGTGTGAAACCTTTCACATCCCCAAACAACGGCCAAAGCTTCTTTCTCGGTCTGAGAATAACGTCTCTCTACATCAGTGAGGGATCTGCTTGCATACTGAATAGGCCTGTAATCGCCTGTGCATTGTCTCTGAACCAAGATGGCGCCTAACCCCACAGGGCTAGCATCGATAATAACTTGGGTGTGTGCAGTAGGATTGAAATAAGCCAAAGTTGTGGCGCAAGTCAGCCGTCTCTTAAGTTCATCAAATGCACCTTGTTCCAAAAAGCCCCACTTCCACGGGACTGCTTTGCGAGTCAACACTCTCAAAGGTTCACTGACAGTCGCCATATCTGGAATAAACTTGGCACAGTAATTCACTAGCCCAAGAAAACTGCGTACTTCTGCAGGGTTTTCAGGATTTCTGGCATCAGACACAGCTTTAATTTTACAGTCCTCCGGACCAATGCCCCTGTCAGACAGCACATGGCCCATAAAAGTCATTTTATTCATTTGAAATGTGCATTTCTTCTCATTTAATGTTAACCCTTTCTCCTTCAAGCGATTTAGCACTGCACGGAGACGTTCGTCGTGCTCCTGTGTGTTTGTTCCCCACACAATTATATCATCAGAAATGTTATGCGTGCCTTCACAACCATGTAGCACTTGCTGAATCACATGTTGATAGGCCTCCGGTGCGGACGATACGCCAAACATCAACCTCTTGTATCTAAAAAGACCTTTATGGCTTGCAAATGTAGTGATGACTCTAGATGCTGGGGTCAATTCAATCTGATGATAACCCCATTTCAAATCCAGTTTACTGAAGACACTTGCCCCATTCATTGCATGAAGAACATCTTCAATAGTGGGAATTGGATGTCTCTCTCTCTGCACAGCTTGGTTAGCACATCTCATGTCCACACAAATCCGAATATCTGTGCCCTTTGGTACAACAACTAACGGCGATACCCACGGAGTGGGCCCTTCCACAGGTTCAATAATGTCAAGGTCTAGCAGCTCTGCCAGTTTGTGCTCAACAGGTGATCTCAGGCTATAAGGAAGTCTGCGTACTGGCTGTGCAATAGGCTTTACATGTGGATCAATGTGAAGCTCCAACTGACAATCCTTTAATTTTCCAAACCCAGAGAAGCAATCTTTAAATTCCTCTTTCAATGCAGAAATAGCAGGAGACACCATATTCACTCTTGCGCTGCCTACATCACGGCCAATCTGTAACACCCCTAGTGCCATTGCGGTTTGACGACCAAGCAGAGGCGACCCTGTGCCATCTACAACATAGAATTCGGTCTGCAATGGAGGACCAGTCTCATGTGTTTGAACAGAGGTATAAAATTTGCCTTTAAGTTGCAGTGGTGTACTGGAGCCATAAGTATAAATCTGTTTAGTGGTGTTACACAATTTAAGGTGATTTTCTCTGCCATTAAGACTGTGCCAAGAAGCCAAGTCCATAACATTGCATGTAGCTCCAGAGTCAATCAACACTGACACATCTGTATTTCCAATCTTAATGGTTAAAGTCCCGGCTTGCAGAGAACACAGGGAGAATATAAATTCACAGTCAGGAGCACTCTCTTTATCCTCAGCTATAACATTTACTTGTGCAGATTGTCCTTTGGTTTTGTTATCTCTGGTTGTACTTCTACACACAGCTGCAAAATGACCTGTCTTTCCACAAGCATAGCACATTTTATTCTGTACCACAGTAAAGTCCTGACTTGTGTGTCCCTCCCTGCCACATTTATTGCAGGTGATATGTAAAGTCCTCTTTGGAAAACTCTCTTTCCTACTCCAGATATTCCTATTATTATAGGTAGGTTTAGAGACTGTATTGACAGATGCAGTGTTCTTGGTTTCAATATGCAGAGCCTGGAGCTCAGACAGTTCAATGGCTCTTGCAATCTCCTGCAGACTAGTAAGTGTGAGACTAGGTTCTCTCAATAATCTCCTCCTGAGGTGCACAGATGTGCATTTCTCTATGACCTGATCTCTGATTATCTCCTCAGTTACAGTCCCAAAATCACAAGACTTTGCCAGATATTTCAGCCTAGTCACATAACTGTCTGTGGTTTCTCCCAGTTGCTAAATGTTGAACCTTCCTTAAAGTGGAGTTCCACCCTAAAATTTAACTTCAGCCCATCTTCTTGCTCCGGGTCACCTGAAAAACAAATGGATAATCGCAATTTTTTTTTATTTTTTTACTTACCTTGTTTTAGAAGAAAATATACTCACCTTACTTCCTCTTCCTCCCTCTGCGGCCACGGCCCGTCGTCACTTCCTGGCTTGCAATGATTCCTGGGAGCTGAACGTCATCGCTCCCAGGAATCAATGCGCCTGCACCGGCCCCGACGTCAGTTCCGGTGCAGGCGCGCCATACCTTGCTAAACAGTTTCTGGGCATGCCCAGAAGCTGTGCAGGGATGACGCTGCAGCCCCGGAAGTGACGGCGGGGCCGGTGCAGTGCATCGTGGGACCGAAGAGGACGGAAGAGGACGCAGAAGAGGATCGCGCTGGCTTCAGCTACCCACACCTGAGATGGCAGCGCTGGACAATACATTTTCAACGTAAGTACTGTATTTCTTCTAAAAGGTAAGTGCAACCTGGGACAGTTCAGAGGCTATCCGTTGTGGAATGTACTAGCCCTGACTGTCCCGGGGGTATTTTTATGTATTTTCTTTTGTTTTAGGTGGAACTCCGCTTTAAATATAACCATATTGCTATACTTAGAGTGCCTCTCTTCTCTTTTATACTCTGTAGCTCCTGCTTGATTTTTCTTCTAATCCCCTTGTGGAGGCGCCATTTGTGGATGGACATTTTATGGTTACACAATTTATCACATTGCTACAATCTTTTTATTTGGACTATAAACTGAAGGACTTAGGCCCCATTCACACTAGTGCGACTTGTCCCGAGATTTTGGACCGATTTGCGGGACAAGTCGCACTAGTGTGAATGGGGCCTAAGTCCTTCAGTTTATAGTCCAAATAAAAAGATTGTAGCAATGTGATAAATTGTGTAACCATAAAATGTCCATCCACAAATGGCGCCTCCACAAGGAGATTAGAAGAAAAATCAAGCAGGAGCTACAGAGTATAAAACAGAAGAGAGGCACTCTAAGTATAGCAATATGGTTATATTTAAAGTGGAGTTCCACCTAAAACAAAAGAAAATACATAAAAATACCCCCGGGACAGTCAGGGCTAGTGCATTCCACAACGGATAGCCTCTGAACTGTCCCAGGTTGCACTTACCTTTTAGAAGAAATACTTACGTTGAAAATGTATTGTCCAGCGCTGCCATCTCAGGTGTGGGCAGCTGAAGCCAGCGCGATCCTCTTCTGCGTCCTCTTCCGTCCTCTTCGGTCCCACGATGCACTGCACCGGCACCGCCGTCACTTCCGGGGCTGCAGCGTCATCCCTGCACAGCTTCTGGGCATGCCCAGAAGCTGTTTAGCAAGGTATGGCGCGCCTGCACCGGAACTGACGTCGGGGCCGGTGCAGGCGCATTGATTCCTGGGAGCGATGACGTTCAGCTCCCAGGAATCAATGCAAGCAGGAAGTGACGGCGCGGGCCGCGGCCGCAAAGAGAGGAAGAGGAAGTAAGGTGAGTATATTTTCTTCTAAAACAAGGTAAGTAAAGAAAAAAAAAATTGTGATTATCCATTTATTTTTCAGGTGACACAGAGCAAGCAGATGGGGCAAAGTGTCTTTTAAGGATGGAACTCCACTTTAAGCAACGTACCTGTCTTTAGAACTTCCAAAAGTCCTGCTAAGTCTTACCAAATTAATGCAAAAATACATAAAGCACAATTACGCTAAATCTTTAGCTTAGTGCAATGTTTCCCAGAATGTTTTAGCAGTTAGCTGAATTTTTTTACCCACTACCTGGAAAAACTCTTCAACGGAATGGGCAGTTCTCATAGACTGACTCATTGCTCTTAGCAATGATAAAACGCTAGCTGTATTTTCTTTAGAGCTGGTTAGAAAATGAGAGAAGATATGTGATTGGTTGCCATGGGCAAAGCCTCTGTGTTTCCTTCGCCTTAGGTCTTATGAAGCAGCCCTTAGGTTTCGAAACCTTAACATTGTGTTTACTGAACGCAGGCAGTGTGGCCCCGTGCGTGGTTTGGAAATCCTCATTAATTCGCTCCCATTCATCCTGGTTACAAATGACCTATTTGTAACTGGCTCTTTCACATTGTATTAGAAGGACAAAGAGTCATAGATCTCCTTAGGCCACACCCAGCTGTACTTTCAGTGCCAGATGGCAGCAGCTCATTTGGAGTCAAAATTAAAGAGTTTGCTTTGGAAGAATGTTATCATAGTATCATTTCTGTTGCACCTGCTCCAGCATGTGGCACTTGTTTGTTTTCCACCAAGGTCATCCAGGAATTATATACCCATCATCCAGAGTCTGTAAAAGCCAAGTGCCTGTAGTAAGGTGCTTATTACATGTCTTTACATTGCATATTGGTCGCAATGTGTCCAAACGACATGTCTGGAGACACATGGGTGGCCTAACCCGGATGAAGTACCAACATTTTTCTGCCACTTATATGATGATACTAAATGGACAGTCCAAACAAAAATGAGATTAGTAAGATTTCCTTATTAGAAATGATCAAATCAAAACAGTAGATTCTGACGTAGGGAACTCTTAGCGCTGTAGGGTTGGCCTTTGGGGCAGAGGTTCCCAGTGCAGACAAGGAGAGTTTTTAAAAAAGAGTTTAGATTTATATTAGAAAGGATCAGGCCCTCTTTTATATTGGCGCATCACCATAGCTCAGACGAAAAGGCGTGTTACCACGATGAACATATTGAATGGCTCCCCAACACACTGGTAAACTGGCCATGCACATTTCGCCTTTTAAAGTTAGAGGGATTGTAAAGGCAGAAGTTCACCCCCGCCGCGCAGCTATGTCCAAACTATGGCCCTCCAGCTGTTCAGGAACTACAATTCCCATCATGCCTAGTTATGTCTGTGAATGTCAGAGATTTACAATGCCTCATGGGAATTGTAGTTCCTGGACAGCTTGAGGGCCATAGTTTGGACACCCAATGCATTGTATGCATTAAGATTAAAAAAAAAAAAAAAAACACCTTCTGTGTGCAGCAGCCCCCCTCAGCCCCCCTAATACTTACCTGAGTCCATCTTTATCCAGCGATGTTGCAGGAGTTTCTAAGCTGCTCAAAACTCCCCTCCTCATTGGCTAAAAACAGCAGCGCAGAGCAATTTTCTCCCACTGCTGTCAATCAAATTATGTCAGCCAATCAGGAGAGAGGGGGCGGGGCTGATTCATGGCTCCATGTCTGAATGGACAAAGGGAGCTGTGGCCCGGCTTGGGTGCCCCCATAGCAAGCTGCTTGCTGTGGGGGAACTCAACAGGAGGGAGGGGCTAGGAGCACAGAAGACAGACCTGAGAAGAGGAGGATAAGGCCACTCTGTCTAAAACCAATTGCAGAGAGCAGGTAAGTATAACATGTTGGTTATTTATTTATTTTTTAAACTAGACTTTACAGTCACTTTAAGCCTGCAGGCTGCAGCAGCACCAGTACATTGTATTCTGACAGCACCACTGCTTCTATCAGAATACACTGATCACCATCTGCCGCTCATTGGCTACAGATGCTGATTGATGGGCAATTTTACAACATATCCCTTCAACAGAATTTGAATAAACAATCGACTCTGTCGAGCGGGGTAGCCCATGCACTGATCAAAATTCAGCTGGTCCCTGATGGACCAGACTAATTACAATTTATGCATGGCTATCTTTACAGTAGCAGGGTGTCCCGAATTTCCTTTTTCATTTTTTCATCCTCGCGGGTGATCATCTACTAATGTTACAGTTTACTTTGTTCTATTTTGCTTTTGTCTATTATATGCAATGTATAATCTGCAGGTATACTATGTAAAATAATGCAATGTTTCATTTATCAGTAAAACATTGTAAAAGTGGATCCTGAAGAAGCCCAATTTGGACGAAACGCATCGATCCCACCATTGCCTTTGGCTCTGTTGTTTGTATAACAAACCTGGCAGTATTTTTCACATGATTTTAGACTCAGATTTGAACCCATGTCAAATCAGAGCCTATTGCCAGCAACGTCACTGTCTGAATTGGTGCAACCCTGACTTTGCGGCGCCGCACCAATTCCCAAAAGTAGTCTCTGCACTACTTTTTGCGACTTCAGGGTGATTTCAATAGACATCTGTGCATGAACCCATACAGACGTTTGTCAAATCGCCCCCGAAGTCGCACTGACATGCGAGTTTGGAATTGTGCGCATTCAGTTGAATGATTTCAAACCCGCCCAATAGCAATAGGCTCTGATTTGACATGCGATTTGTCATGACAAATCACATGCCAAATCCACACAATGTCAACAGGCCTTAATGTTCCATGAACGACATCCTGAAACAGACTGCAAAATGCAGTGCGCTAGCCAGAATCGTATTGCATGGGTGTTCACACCCATGCAATGCGATTAGGTGTGGAGAAAAAAAGGGTCCTACAACATTTTGGTGCAAATGTGATGCAATTTGAGCCATACAAAATATATGGCTAAAATTGGATCGCACAGACATCACATGTGATGCGCACAGAAATGCGATGCATTTTTGGTGCAAATCACATGCGGTGTTCAGCATGCACCAGTATGAACCCAGGCTAGGTTCCATGAACGACACCTCCAAACAGAACCCAGCCTTAAAAAAAAAAATGAAATAAAAAAACATCAAAAAACGCCAGTCAGCAGTTTTTTTGGCGTTTAACAGTGTTTATCGATGAAAAACTCCTCTCAAAACCCACTAGTTTTCAGGTTTTTTTACAGCCAGAAACTGGCCCTGTCATAAACTGCTGATATCAGCCTATGTGTGCATGAACACATAGGATAACATGCTTGGGAGTTTACTGGCTGCAGAAAAAAACATCTGATGCCAAAAACAGCAGCTGTAAAAATGTCCAGTGTGCATGAGGCCTTAGAGTAAAGCCTAGTACATGCTATCAGTTTTCTTTTCGTTCAACCCAGCGGGTTCTGACAGGAGACGGCCCCTCCGCCAGAACACACCAGTTAGTGCTTTCAGCCATTGGCTGAGAGCACTGATCGGATGCCAATCAGCAGACCTTTTTCAGTCACGCCCTTTCAACAGCAGCCAAATGTTGGCCGGTTTTAATTTAACCCACCAATACTGCCCAATATTTGGCCCATGTGTACAGGGCTGGTGCTACCACTAGGCAAACTAGGCAGCCGCCTAAGGCGCACTTCCACCTAGGGTGCAGCCATGGCCAGTGCCGCATTTCTCTCCTGTCACCTCCTCATCCCCAGTGGATGTCACCTCTAGAGAGGGGGGCAGTGTGTACAAGAAGGGTTGTGTAGGGTTAAAGGGGGGCAGTGTGTATAGGAAGGGGGGTGTAGGGTTAAAGGGGGTGAAGCATTAAAGAGGGCAATGTGTGCAGGAAGAGGGTGTAGCATTAAAGGGGGGGCACTGTGTGCAGGATGGGGGGGGCAGTGTGTTCAGGAAGGGAGGTGTAGGGTTAAAGGAGAGCAGTGGGTAGAGGAAGAGGGGTGTAGGATTAAAGAGGGCAGAGTATACAGGAGTGTATGCAGGAAGAGGGTGTAGCGTTAAAGGGGGGGCACTGTGTGCAGGAAGGGGGGGCAGTGTGTTCAGGTAGGGAGTGTAGGGTTAAAGGGGGGGCATTATGTGCAGGAAGGGGGGCAATGTGTACAGTATTTTAGGGGGGGTGCAAGTAGCTGGTCTTGCCTAGGGCGCAAAATAGTCTAGCACCGGCCCTGCATGTGTATGCAGCTTTAGGCTGGCTATACATTTTACAATTCTTTTGTACAATTTTCCTTTAGATTTAAAAAAAAACATATAATAAGAGGTCAAACCTAAACACTTTCAATTTGTATGCAATCAGGTAGGCCCTTGAATTATATAGTTGAAGGTAAATCTAAAGGAAATTGAATAAGAAAATTATATGTATAATGTATGTCCTTAGACAAGGAGGAACAGTGTAATAGTTAGAGTTAGGTTACCATGAGGATTAGTGGAAGGGCTGGAGTTAAATTACAAGGAGGGTTAGTGTAAGTGTCCATTCACACTAGTACGACTTGTCAGGCGACTTGGTCAGCCTGAAAAGTCAAGCACCGTCGCGGTCCATTCACTGCTACAGGAACCGTTCTAATAGGAGCTACACAAGTCGCTCCGACTTAGAAAAGGGTCCTGTACTACTTCGGGGCAACCTGGAGCGACTTGCATAGACATACATTTTATGAAGTCCGTGCAAGTCGCGCCGAAGTCGCGGTGCACGCGACTTCACAGGTCGCCCCCGAAGTCATGCCGCTTCAGTGTGAACCGGCACTTAGAGTTAGAGTTAGGTTTAAAAAGGGTCAATGAAAGGGTTAGAGCTAGCTTGTAGAAGGGTTTGTGCACATGGGGTTCAGGCTAAGACATCATTGTCAGTGGTGGGAGCTCTACACTGAAAGCTGCCATGTCCAATTGCTTAAAACTGGTACCCATCAACGTATGGTGGCTATCCTTCGATACAAGCTGGTCTACTTTGAGAAAATATGGAATCCCTGGAAGAAATACCTGTCGGAATCCACCTGATCTGGGGGTAGAGACACCGGCCCCCTGTGTGGGAGGGCCACAGCCCGGTACTTAGACACTAATACTTTCTTCTTGTCTTTTCTAATCTCTTTCTTCACTGTTTTTTATTTTCTCCTTTTCTTTCTTTCTCTATACTCCAACACCCCCCCCCCCTCCCCCCCCACCACCCCCCCCCCCACCTCTTGATTTCTCCATTTTCTCTTCCACAAGATGGATTCAGTTCTAAGCCAATCTTGGTCCTAAGCGACCTAGTCACTCAATAAAGCTTAAAAGGGCTTGCAGGAGTCTATATACAGTATCTCACAAAAGTGAGTACACCCCTCACATTGTTGTAAATATTTTATTATATATTTTCATGTGACAACACTGAAGAAATGACACTTTGCTACAATGTAAAGTAGTGAGTGTACAGCTTGTAGAACAGTGTAAATTTGCTGTTCCCTCAAAATAACTCAACACAGCCATTAATGTCTAAATCGCTGGCAACAAAAGTGAGTACACCCTTAAGTAAAAATGTCCAAATTGAGCCCAATTAGCCATTTTCCCTCCCCGGTGTCATGTGACTGGTTAGTGTTACAAGGTATCAGGTGTGAATGGGGAGTAGGTGTGTTAAAATTGGTGTTATTGCTCTCATTCTCTCATACTGGTCACTGGAAATTCAACATGGCACCTCATGGCAAAGAACTCTCTGAGGATCTGAAAAAAAGAATTGTTGCTCTACAAAAATATGGCCTATGCTACAAGAACATTGCCAAGACCCTAAAACTGATCTGCAGCACGGTGACTAAGACAATACAGAGGTTTAACAGGAAAGGTTCAACTCAGAACAGGCCTCGCCATGGTTGACCAAAGAAGTTGAGTGCACGTGCTCAGCATCATATCCAGAGGTTGTCTTTGGGAAATAGATGTATGAGTGCTACCAGCATTGCTGCAGAGGTTGAATGGAGGGGGGAGGGGCGGTCAGCCTGTCAGTGCTCAGACCATATGCCGCACACTGCATCAAATTGATCTGCATGGCTGTCATCCCAGAAGGAAGGCTCTTCTAAAGATGATGCACAAGAAAACCCATTAACAGTTTGCAGAAGACAAGCAGACTAAGGAAATTGATTACTAGAACCATGTCCTGTAGTCTGATGAGACCAAGATAAACTTGTTTGATTCAGATGGTATCAAGCGCGTGTGGCGGCAACCAGGTGAGGAGTACAAAGACAAGTGTGTCTTGCCTACAGTCAAGCATGGTGGTCGGAGTGTCATGGTCTGGGGCTGCATGAGTGCTGCCGGCACTGGGGAGCTACAGTTTATTGAGGGAACCATGAATGCCAACATGTACTGTGACATAATGAAGCAGAGCATGATCCCCTCCCTTCGGAGACTGAGCCGAAGAGCAGTATTCCAACATGATAACCACCCCAAACACACCTCCAAGATGGCCACTGCCTTGCTAAAGAAGCTGAGGGTAATGGTGATGGACTAGCCAAGCATGTCTCCAGATCTAATCCCTATTGAGCTTCTGTGGGGCATCCTCAAACTGAAGGTGGAGGAGCGCAAGGTCTCTAACATCCACCGGCTCTGTGATGTCATCATGGAGGAGTGGAAGAGTACTCCAGTGGCAACCTGTGAAGCTCTGATGAACTCTATGCCCAAGAGGGTTAAGGCAGTGCTGGAAAATAATGGTGGCCACACAAAATATTGACACTTTGGGCCCGCTTTGGACATTGTCGGGGTGTACTCACTTTTGTTGCCAGCGGTTTAGACATTAATGGCTGTGTGTTGAGTTATTTTGAGGGGACAGCAAATTTACACTGTTATACAAGCTGTACACTAATTAATCGTAGCAAAGTGTCATTTCTTCAGTGTTGTCACATGAGAAGATATAATAAAGATGTGAGGGGTGTACTCACTTTTGTGAGATACTGTAAGTGAACAGGATGCAATTGGAAATATGTTCTAATGTAAACACAAATTGCTCTGTATGTATTATTACTTCTCCTTTGTTTTTTGTTTTTATTTATTCAGCAGTTCTCCCTGTTGGGGATGATGAATATGATTTCCAGGTATATTGCCAACTGTTTGGCCTTTAGGTCATCAGAGGCCTAGCTACTTGACCAGTAAATCGGTGGGCACACAGAGGACCGTGAGTCATTAGGCTATTTAACGTTAAGTTTGCCTTTTTTGTTATTATCTGGTATGTACCTAGTTTGTTGTAATACGATGGACCAAAGAATGCTTTCTGTACTGTACTACACTTTTATATTGTTGAAAACTCAAATAAAAACCATTGGAAGGAAAACTGATACCCATCAAGAATCATCTGATTTGTAGACAAACAATTTAGGAAACCAGGTAATCATTATGTAGGAATTGATCTCATCACACTCTATAGTCAGTCTGAGTGGTGCTCTGCAGGAGATTTCAAGAGGCTGGTATTGTGCCAAATTCAAGTACTTACACCAGCTGTGCTAAAAACTAATGTCATTGTTTTGTGATGAATGCATAACTACATCGGCTGGAATTTTTATTTATTTTTTTATAAATGGTGGAATTCTGCTTTTTGAAACTGCTCACTAGGCTTATGACTGTCTTTGGCTCTGTGTCTATTTTTATGCAAATAGGGACTTTGATCAAGTTGGGAGCATGGGCGTCCGCAGAAATTTCTTCGGGGGGGGGGGGGGGGCATCATGTTAAGGTCACCCATGCTCTGCTCCTTTTTGCCCCCCACAGATCCCCTTTAGAACAGGCCAGGCCAGGATCCCCCATAGATCCCCTTTAGAGCAGGGTCCCCATAGATCCCCCTTTAGAGCAGGCCAGGGTCCCCATAGATCCCTCTTTAGCCTTAGTTTTTCCCCTATATTCCCCATGCTACCAGGTTTTCCTGTACCACCGTGTACTCCAGGCACTCCCTGCAAAGAATATATATATATATATATATATATATATATATATACACAATATGACCCCATTTAGACCAGGCCAGGATCCCCATAGACCCCCTTTAGGGCAAGCCAGGGTCCCCATAGATCCCCCTTTAGAGCAGGGTTCCCATATATTCCCCTCTTAGAGCAGGCCAGGAAGTTTCCAGGGGGGGGGCACTTGCCCCCCCCTTGCCCCTCCTTGCGTACGCCCCTGGTTGGCAGGTTTTAACCAACCAAATCTTGTTGTAATATGGAAAAAAAAAAAAAACAAGCCATGCCTATTAAAGAAGAAACAACATACCATACCTTTTGTGCTGGCTGCACCATCATACTGCTTTTTGATGCCAAGGACACTTCTACTGGAGTCCACGCTAAAAGTGACATTTGCGGGAGTGTTGTTCCCCTGGGTTCTCCGCAGCTCTTACTGGTTCTTCCACACCACATCTGTTTTCCGGAGCTCCTGGTATTGTGTTCCATTGGGCCAGTGTTCCAGGGGTGCCAAAAACACTATGGGTTTTGGATCCCACTAGGTTTCACTGACACTTTTTTCTAGCCTAGAGCAATTTTTATACCGGCCGAAAGGCCTGCCACTATGTATTGCATGGGCACTTGTGACCTTAATAGGTCTTTTTCCTCTCCCTAACTGGGGGGTCTCTCTTTGAGAGAGCAATCTCCTAATACTTGGTGGACCGGCTGGTCCCTAGGAATTGGAGGCCCCTTGATTTCAGACAGGTAGACTAGAGTCTCTTATCCCTATTAGAAACCCTGCGCCCCAGGGGGTTCAGGAATCAAGACCTTTCCTCTTTGGAGGTGGGACCACAAGCACCCCCATGCACTTTGTTTGTGCTGAGGTTTCACAGTTCTCAGTACTGCACCGTGGAACTCAATAAAAAAATCACTACTGTATCCTGTAACAGGTGGAGGTCAGAGAGGAACCAGCGAAATCTGAGAGATGGACAGTCTCAGAAGTGTTGGTTTCAAAACAAATTTCAAATGAAGATTTCTCAGCATCGAAGTTCAGCTGTATGGACAGCAGGAAAGGTGAGTACAGTACGTCGTGTCTTCTTTTAGAGGTATTGCTGGATTGATTTTTTTTTTTTCATAAAGCAACGGGGTTGTTTTAACTTACTGTTGCTTCTAGAAGCGTTGCAGTCTTGTTTTAACTACAGGTTCACTTTAAATGCTTCTGTAAGTAATTTCGGTGACATCCACGGTCATTGTTTGTAAGAATGATTTCAAATATGCATTGATTTATTCAGCTTATTGTTACTTTTTCCTGTCCTTTTTTTCTAAATTTTATTTGACAAAGGAATGTTTCAATGGTCATAGTTTAAGATCTCGGTGGTGTCACGCTTCCTGAGCACACAAAGGCCCCCTTTTAAAATAACAGTTCTTTAATTCCCTTTGGCAAAGCAACAAGGTTAAGCTATTTCAAAACAACTGTTTTGCATAATAAAACATGTTTTTGGACAACAGTGTGGTGCCACTAAATGCCCATAGTAGAATAACACTTAGAACAGAAAACACTGAGCGATTGTATTTAGATATGTGCTAGAGCATGAAGGTGAATTTCAAAGAAGGTATATATATCATTTTTTTTTTACTGGAATTAAAAGAAAATGTATTTATCCATGTGATAAATAGATCAGGCATCACTAAATGGCGGACTGTGAGCCGGATGTGGACCGATCCACTGTCCCATCCAAACCGTGGACATTTAGGAGCTTTTTCTGTCCTCCAGCTTCCACCGTTGTCATTATGAAGGCCCGTACACACGTACCGATCGTCGGCATACAAACGTCGGCGGACGAAAGATCTGCCGATTGTACGCTTGTTAGTATGGTGCCTCCGACAGCTGTCTGCGCACATTCTGCGGACAAGAGTCTTTCTTGCAAGCATTAAAATTTTTGTATGCCGACACCAGAACGGACGATTGTTCGCCAGTCAGTACAGAATTCTGCCGACAGACCGCAGATTTGCAAGACTGGGCATGCTCAGAAAAGAAAAAACACAGGGAAAGTTAACCATTACATGACATCACTTCTGCAGTCGGCTGTAGTCGGCGGACAAAATTCTTGGGCAGTCTTTGCACTTTTCAACAGACACCGACATCCCGGGGAGAAAAGACGAACGTTTGTATGCCGACGATCGGTACGTGTGTACGGGGCTTAACAGCAGAGCGGAGATCGGGAGGCAGGACAGATCATAAGAGAGAGGTACAGTAGAGCTGCATGGAGCGCGGGAGCAGGAGCTGCCCAAGATAACGTCACAGATTAACTAGCAGGTGATTGGTTGCTAGGACACAGAGCGGTCCTAGCAACCAATCACCAGCAAAGTTAATCTCAGCAGCTCCTGCTCCTGTGCAGAAAGGACTGCTGGACGGGGGGGGGGGGGGGGAGAGTGATGTAAAGGAGTGGAGCAGACTACTGTGTGTGTGGGGGAGGGTTGATGTAAGGGAGCAAAGCACACTACTGTGGGAGGATGGGGGTGATATAAAGGGGGCAGAAAGGACTACTGGGGGGAGATGAGATGTGATGTGAAGGAGTGGAGCACACTTCTGTGTGTGTGTGTGGGGGGGGGGGTTGTGGGGGGTGATGTGAAGTGGGTAAAAGGGACTACTGGGGGGTGATGTGAAAGGGCTGAGGATACTACTCTGTGTGGGGGGGGGGGGGGGGACAAAGAAGGAAACTACTGTGGGTGGGGGGGTTGTGTGAGAGGGGCAAAGGACACTACTAAGGGAGGGGTAGAGGAGGACACTACAGTTGGGGGTGATGTGAAAGGGGCAAAGAACACTACTAAGGGAGGGGTAGAGGAGGACACTACTGTGGGGGGTAATGTGAGAGGGGCAAAAGAAAACTACTGGGGGAGGGGTAGAGGAGGATCTACTGTGGGGGGGTTGTGTGAGAGGGGCAAAGGACACTACTAAGGGAGGGGTAGAGGAGGACACTACGGTGGGGGTGATGTAAGAGGGGCAAAGGACACTGCTAAGGGAGAGGTAGAGGAGCACACTGCTATAGGGGTAATGTGAGAGGGGCAAAAGAAAACTACTGGGGGAGGGTTAGAGGAGGACAATACTGTGGGGGGGTGATGTGAAAGGGGCAAAGGATACTACTGAGGGAGTGGTAGAGGAGGACACTACTGTGGGAGGTGATTTGAGAGGGGCAAAAGAAAACTACTGGGGGAGGGGTACTGGAGGACACTACTGTGGGGGGGGGGTGATGTGAGAAGGGCAAAGGAAACTACTGGGGGAGGGGTAGAGGAGGACCATACTGTGGACGGTGATGTGAGAGGGGCAAAGAACACTACTGGGGGAGGGGTCGAGGGAGGACCCTACTGTGGGAGGGTGATGTGAGAGGGGCAGAGGACACTACAGGGGGAGGGGTAGAGGAGGACCCTACTGTGGGGGTTGATGTAAGTGGGGCAGAGGACACTGCTGTGGGGGACAATTCTGTGGGGGTGGTGATGTGAATGGGGGTTCAGAACACTACTGTGAAGGGGCAGAGGACATTGATATAAGATCAGGATCGGGATGTAAGAGGAGAGGGGGCTGTGATGTGAAGGACCTGAGTGATTGGAAGAACATGTGAATTGGACCTCTGCTGGAAGAAAGTTTTACTGATTGGACCTCCGTGAATTTTAATATATTGCCCCTGGTATAGATAGTAGGTATTCACATTCTACTGGACTAGTTCTTTAATAGTGAAGGCACTTCACCACTCATCCAAGTGGGTTCCTTAGTTTAAATGAGTATCCCTAACACATCCCAGCAGTTATATCCATAGAGCAACTCAATCAACTTATTCCAATAATATGAAATGTGAAAAAGGCAATTGTTGTCCAAAAACATGCTGGAAGGTGTGAAAGTTTGCTTTCCTGAACATTCTGTCTTCACAGGAAAGGGTTAACAGTGGACAGTGCAGTCTCCAATCAGTTTGTTAGCTTGGAGAGGGGAGGAGGAAGGAGGATCATAGGAGACCTGTAGCATACTAGGCTTTGAGGCTGTGTGTTTCGATTGATGCACACAGTATAGGGAGACACAGGGGTTGATTTATTAAAGGCAAATAGACTGTGCACTTTGGGATGCAATTGCACTCATTTTTCCCCTTGACTTAGTGAATGAGGTGAAGCTCAGCTGATTTCCATCATCCTGATTGTGTGTCCTTTACAAAGATGGCTCCATTGGACACTGCAAGAGACAGAAGACACCCTGAAACCAGAAACCTGGGGCAGCATTCATGGCACCACCATAAATAGGCAAGGATTAAAAGATATAGAAGTTGCATACTCATTGGTAAATCAGCTCCCCAGCTTTTATTTATTTATGTAAAACCATAAGGTTGGGTTCACACTTGATTTGCATGTGGCTCACAGCAGGGGTCCGGTGCGTCCCCGCTCTCCATTTCAGGGACGAATTACGCCCAAATTTTTACTTGAATTCAGACCTGAAACAGAGCAAAAGACGCACCGAACCCCTATGCAATGCGCTCCGCAGCCACCCTAGAAATGTGTGAACAGGCTCCATTGAGAGCCGGTCACACTCTCCTGTCGCAAACCCACATCCAATTCCCATAAGTGTTAACCCAGCCTTATCTCAAAAGGAAAAAAAAACTGCTGTATCTGCTTATAAAGTTTTACTTGGAGTTTTTCTTTAATTAGTGTAGCATTACCCCCTAGGGAGCTGCTGAGTTTGGATTCCCCTGGGTTACCCGTAGCAACAGTCCGTAGAAACTTGTCACTTTAACACTTGGCTCAGACAATGAACAGTCCAGGGGATTTGTTTTTTTTTGTGTTGGATGGGAGAAGGGATGAGTGGGATACTCCAATTTGAACTATGCACAATTCCTGAGGACAACTGACTGTAGAATGCGGCAAGGCCGCTGCTTCACCTTGCCACTGAAGTGAAGATAAAGAATATGTACTCTGACTTTGATTACTCTTCAGGATCTAACTTGGCACCCCCTTTCTCGCTGACTGTGTGCGCTGACCTTCTGTCCACTGACACCCTCCTGGAGTGGTCCCCGTCCTGGGCAGACTCCTGGCAAGCTCCCTGGTACTTTCGGACACTGTTTTTCCTCAGGTCGCTCTGCCACTTGCTCCACTGTCAGTATCCACAGGACCTCTTCGCTCAGCACCATACTTCTGGTCCACTAGGCTGACAGCCTGTGACCACCTTCCTCAGCAGCAGGAGGAGAGACAGCCGTCACCCTCCTCGTGGGACCTGGCTTCCCGCCCAAAGACCACCCTGTCACATGTGCCCTTGGCTTATATAATGTATCCCAGGATGCACTACTGCCTGTGCCAACCCTCTGGGGAAGTTACAAAGCCTGTGTGTCACTGGCTAGGTTTCCTCCACTGTCCAACAGGCTCCCCTATTGGACACAGTGGGGACACTCCCTCCGACCAAGTGAATCACACCTGGACACATGCAACAGGCATAACTACTGATCAGGCTCCCCTGTGAAGCAGGCAGAGCAAACTATACTTTACCTAGCACCTACCTAGAAGGGTGCTACATCAGGTTTGTGTGTTTAAATCTGCTAGGACACCTAACACTCCCTTCCCCCCAGACTGACAATGCTGCTGTCCAAATGTGCCCCCTGTGCTCCTTCATCCAGAGTGGGAGCACTATAATACAGGAGGTGTGCTAATGTCTAGATCACCAAGTGAAAACAGAGGGGGAAAAAAGGGGGGAAAAAAGAACACTAAGACCCCTTTCATAGTTGCCAACATTTAACAATTTCCAGGGACACTTTGCAGCACAGCTATCATTTACCACACCCACTTCTCTGAAACTCCGCCCACTCTGCATAATTAATCTCGCGTACTTATCAGATTATAGAGTCTACTCCAATATAGAGAGAATTACAAGAAATTAAAAAGGGAATTTCAAACTTAAAGCGGAATTCCGGCCACAGAATCGTTTTTTTTATCAATACCTCCCAAACTGTCACCCCCCCCCCCCCCTCACACATCAACTAATCCTGTTTTTACAGTATAATAATCGATTGGAAATTAGAAAATCTTACTTTATAAAAAGTCTCCTGAGCGCCGCCATCTTTGTCCGGGTTCCCCTGAAGCTGCTGTGTTAATGAATGCCCTGCTCCCTTGTTCGAGAAGGAGAGGGGCTGGTGAATGCAGCGCGAAATCTCGCGCATGCCCAGTACTATGCGATCGGCATAGTATAGGGATGCCTATCATCGCATTATTTCCTGTTTGGAAATAAAGCGATGAGAGGAGCGGCCGGCCGCCTACGTCACTGCCCATTGCATCCTGGGAGCGACGAGTAAGAGCTCCCAGGACGCATTGCGGGACAGGAAGTGACGGCGCGGGCCGCGGCCGAGGAAGTGGATGTAAAGGTGAGTATATTATCCTCTGTAATAAGGGAAGTAAAAAAAAAGAAAAAGCCGGGAATATCCAATTCTTGCTCAGGTAAGGATAAGGAAGCGGATGCCATAAAATCTAAAGGCATGATTTTGTGGCTGGAACTCCGCTTTAAGGAATAATTCTCCCATTCAGCTGCACTACTTCTGCGTAACATTTATGGGCAGCCTGATTAACAGGCGCTTCCAGGGACAATATAAATTACCTGGGACAGGCTCCAATTTGTAGGGACTGTCCCAGGAAAAAAGGGACAGTTGGCAAGTATGCCCTTTCACACATACGGTCCGTTCAGTTCATCAGTTCAGTCACGTCAAAATGTATCAGTTTTTCATCTGTTTTTTCATCCGTTTTTCATCCGTTTTTTTTTACATCCACTACCAATGGAAAAACGGATGAAAAACGGACCGTTTGTCCGTTTACATCCATTTTTCGTCCGATCCGTTTTTTTGACGGATGAAAAGTAGGGCATTTATCCGTTCCAAAAAACGGACATTGACGGAAGCGGATGAAAACGGATGTTAACGGATGATCATCCGTTTTTACATAGAGATGCATTGATGTCCGTTTTTCATCCTTTAGCGGATGGATGAAAAACGGACAAAGGGGCCGTATGTGTGAAAGGGGCCTAATGCAGAAACTTCTGGATTGGTAAGCAGCAATATATTCCATTTTTGGTTTTGGGTTTAATATCACTTTATGGTAAAACGAGCAGCCTTCATATAACACCAGTGGAACGTTTCCTGGACTGGCGCTAGCAGATCACTGAATGGTTTTACTGGTTGCCTGGTATTGCATTTTACCAGTGTGACAATAAGGGGAATGGGCCTGGTGACTGTGCCTTCCCTGTCTGAAGGAGCCATAATCGTGTGTGAATCTGTAACAGGAGATGTCAGAATGTGCTTCTCTCTGTCTATATTTAGGCCAGGAGGCAGACATACCGTATTACTGAAAAAAAAAAAAAAAAAACTTCCAGGAGGGGAGTCAATGCCCACGTGACACCCGAGTAGTACTGATTGAATTTTCTAGATGTCTGTGTAAACTTTTTTAGAAATGTACGCAGCCTGCAGGTCTTACCCGGCTCGCTAAATAAACAGGGGTTCATCGCTATCAAAATGTGTTATTGGAAAGCAAGTGGCTTGCTACTTGAGCTAAAGAAAACAGCGCTGGCAGCTGCTGCTGCATGGAAAGAAAAAGCCACATATGGGGTTAGGATCCCATTCCTATATAGCCCATACGTTGGTGCTTTCTATTAACTTGTACAGACAAAGCAGTTAGCATGTATTCCTGCAAAACCAGAGGGGCCTATTTATTGAGGTTCTTATTTGTCCTTGTCACAATTCATTCAATGGGCGGAGTTTGTTGTTTCAGTTGACTAGTTCTTCACTTTTAACTACTTCAGCCATGGAAGGTTTTACCTCCTTAACCTCCCTGGCGGTATGATTCTTTTGGATTTTAGGTGCTGAAAGTGGTACCATTATTTTGCATGTAATTCTTAAGAATGAGCAGCCCAAACCAACTATTTACATATGATTTTTTTTAATTGTGCGTTCTTCTTTATAACATCTCGGGTATGATAAAGTTTGAAACACAAAATCATAAATTATAATATAATAAAAAACTATAAATATGTTAAAGTTTGTATGTATGTCCCTTTTCTCTTTACATTGAACATGTCCCTTTTCTCTTCACATAGAACACATTCCTTTGTTTTTCTCTTCACACAGCAAATGTCCCTTTTCTCTTCACATAGAAATAGTTCATTTATTTATTTTCCCATAGAAACAATCCCAGACCTCACCTTGAGTAGTCTTCAGTCTTAATTCATTTTCCCTTCACACAGGAAATGTCCATTGGTTTCTTTTCACATAGAAAAAATCCAAGACCTCACCTTGAGTAGTCCTCACACTTTTTACCCTCCTCAGCGCACATCGCTTCAGGAGGCATTTCCTCTCCCATGCTCAGACAGCGTCGGGAGGCACACATCTGACTGTCCTCCTCTACTCACACAGCGTCAGGAGGCAGCCATAAGTAGACTTCCTCTGGACAACTTATAGAGGCCTTAATTTCCTCATTCTGAATAGCTGAACGTTTTTCAACTTCCTGTTGGCTACCTCTGCAGCCGACACCCTATATTAATTGGTGAATTGTCTAAACCAAGCAGACATGTATCTCCTGTCTGTGACAACATCCACAGATTTACCTGACTTCCTGTCACTATATATATATACAGTATATATATATATATATATATATATATATATATATATATATATATATATATATATACGTATATATATATATATATATATACATATATATATATATATATATATATATATATATACATATATACGTGTATATATATATATATACACACGTGTGTGTATATATATATATATACACATAAAAAGTACAGTAAAACTGCAGGAAAGGGCACTGGGGGGCAAACTAATGTTATTTTTTTTTATTTTGCATTGTATCAGTGTGTTTGGTGTGTTTTACATTTGAATTTGCCGCCAGTTCCACCCCCCTGCGAACGTCACGTCGCAGGAGACGGAAGCCGGGGCAAGGAGAGGATCGGGAGGAAGATCCGCCCCTAGACACCATCGGGATACATCGCTGGATCCCGGTGACAAGGTAAGTAACCCTGCTTTCAGGATCCAGCGATGCTTCTGGCGGTACCCCGAGTGTGGCTCGGGGTTACGGCTTTTGGCTCTGAAATTTATCCCCGAGCCACACTCGGGAATACCGCTAAGAAGGTTAAAGTGGTTGTAAACCCACTCTTCTAACTTCTACCTCTAGGTAAGCCTTTAACCATGGAGGATTTTCCTGCTCAAAGACCAGGGCCTATTTTGTGATTCGGCACTGTGTTACTTTAACGGACAATTGGGCAGTCATGCGATCTGTACCCAAATAAATTGATGTCCTTTTTTTCCCCACAAACAGAGCTTTCTTTTGGTGGTATTTGATCACCTCTGTGATTTTTACTTTTTGTGCTATAAACAAAAAAAGAGTGACAATTTTAGAAAATATATAAACAATATTTTTCACATTTTTTTATATGAAATTCTCAAAAAAAAATGTAAAAATCAAAATTTTTTAACATTTTAGGCCAATTTGTTTTCTGCTACATATTTTTGGTAAAAAGAAAATCGCAATAAGCGGATTTTGATTGGTTTGCGCAAAAGATATTGCGTTTACTAACTACGGGAAAGATTTATGTCATTTTTATTGTTTATTTTTAAACTAGTAATGGCGGTGATCTGCGATTTTTTTTTGTGGGGCTGCGACATTGCGGCGGACAGATTGGACCCCTGACTGACATTTTTGACACTTTTGGGGGTACCAGTGACATTACTACAGTAATCAGTGCTATAAATATGCACTGTTACTGTAAAAATGACACTGGCAGGGAAGGGGTTAACTTTATTAGTGATCAAGGGGTTAAGTGTGTCCATAGGGGCATGATTCTAACTGTGGGGGGGCGTGGCTTGTGATGTAACCACAGAGACATACGATCCTACATAGCAGGATCGTGTAGTCTCTGCAGTTACATCAGGGAGAATGACAGGCAGCTTCGTTTACATTAGCCGCCTGCCTTTCTCCCTCTCCAGCGGGAGATCGCGAGTGGCCGGCGGACATCGGAGCCGCTGGTCACTCGTGCGGGGATGTCAGGGAACGAACGGGGGCTGGAGCACATCTCCGGCGGCGCACGCTCGCTCCCTAGAGGCTCGTGGGCGAGCGATGTACTGGTACGTCACTTTGCCCAGGAGCGCCAGACTGCCGCAGTATATGTAGTTGCGGCGGTCGGCAAGTGGTTAAATGGTAAGCATAGACGACAAATACAGTATGTATTTGAACTCGAATTGTTCTTATTTTTTGTGCAAAAATATGGTGTGGACTATCTAGGAAGAGGTTCAGCCAGTCACAGCCTGTTTCACGCCCCTCCAGCCTGTGACTATCGTTTGTATGTGCTTAGAATTACAGGGAGGTGATGCCTCCATCAATCATCATGTAATATCCCACCCTCAATATGTTTAGCTGTTTAGTGGGCATGGAGGAGGAGGGAGGAAATGGGCTGTCATTTATCCAGAATGTATACACCCATGTGTGGCTCTATAGTTACGTGGATTGCAGAGATAAGAGAAAGGAGGAAATTAAAGGAACTGAAATTGGAGCATGCTCAGTAGATGTGGCAAAAGCTGCTCTATGTAGTCTAACCCTGCTGGGAGGACACAGACAGGAGGGAGGGACAGTGCAGTGAACAGCAGGATCAACCTGTTTTTTTGCAGAATACAGAAAATGAATCCCATAATGATGGAGTGAGTATGAACAGCATGTAATAGAGCATGTGCTGACAGTTTTTAATGACACAGTTTTATTGACACTTTAAAGAAGGTGGCCCACCCGCTCCACATACAATATAAGAAGCTCTAGTTAATCTGGCCCCAAGCAAACTCAGGAGAGATACATATAGATGGACAATATTTTTCACAGTTTCTATAATTGCTTGCTCTGAACCATAATGTAGGATGGAAGTATCAAGGACACCAAAAGTGGTCATACATATGTAGAACCCTCTAGTGTGCTAGATTAGATGTAAATAGTTAGTTGTTAGTGTAGGATCTCGAATCTGGGTCAGATCTGAGTGACTCAGGGAGGCTGGATGGCTCAGCAAGCAGCATCCCCCTGCTTTCTCGAACCTTGAAGCTTCCAGAAGTAGAGGGTGGAGTCTAGGAGGAGCTGCTTTGGGTATTCATGAGGGACCCAGCCAAAATGGGCTGGCAGGGGGCAGTCCACCTCATAAGTACTCATGGGTCCTGCTAGCAGGGACAGTTGGGTGGAAGATGGAGGATTTCTGAGGGGGCTGTCGGTGCCCCTAGAGGGTGCCCCCTAGTCTGGGGGGGGTGACCTCGGGCCTGGGGCTTGGGTGCTTAAGGGACCCTCTACAACACACGGAGGAAATCTTTCCTGGAGGCACTGGAGCAAGTGAGAGGACAGTAGGAGCAGGTCAGCACATCCAGGAGTTCTCCAGAGAAGTCAGCCAGGTGGGCTGGTGAGTGTGCAGTCTGGGAGGACTGGGGAGAAGTTAGCCTGGAGGGCTAGTGAAAGGGACAGCTGCAGCCAGGCAGGCTGGCAGTGCCTGAAGAGGTGGTGCTGGGATCAGTAGCCACAGGAATGTAAGCTGGACACTGAACGTTGCTACACAACCAAAGGGCCTGGGGTCCCTGCCTGATGCTTTTGAACTGGCTGGGTGTCTGGTGAGATCCATTAGGTGTCCCGGTTTTTCTGCAAGCAATTGTGCTGGAGGAAGAGAGGAGTGTATGTAGTGTAGGAAGTTGTCCCTGGAGTTGTTTAAAGTAACGTAGGCATAACCCCCTATTCCCAATCCAAGTTTATTCCCCTTAATAAGAAAAAAAAAAAACAGTACTGGATGGAGACTGTGGAAATTTGGTGTGCCTGGCTGTGCAGGATGGGGGATCCCATTTAACTTGCGGCTCCTTAAGGGTGCATTACACACATAATAATTTGTGATCGGGGTAGGAGCGATCTGTTAAAATGTTGAAATATCAACTAAATATTTAGTCTATTGGAAACAATCTATTGAAAACAATCATTTAACTATTCTTTATAACAGCCCATTCACACTGCCGCGACAGGATTTTGTGGGGTGACCTCGGCGCGACTTGCACGGACTTCATATAATTGAAGTCAATGCAAGTCGCCTCCAGGTCGCCCCAAAAGTAGTACAGGACCCTTTTTCTAAGTCGGAGCGACATGTGTCACTCCTATTAGAACAGGTCCTGTACTATTCAATGGCGAGCGACCGACCGCGACTTGTCAGGCGACCAAGTCGCGCTAGTGTGAATGGACCCTTAAAGTCAGTTGTCTGACGCACAGACTTTTGTTCAATTGATCAGAAACGATCAGTAAATTTCCACCACGACCAATCAAACTGCCAGCATGAAAATCAATTAAATCTCCCTAAATTGATCCAATTAAGGGTTTACAATTCATATTCAATTCAATCATTTAGTTCTTTGAATGATCAATTGAATGATCATATTGATATACTGCATGTGTGGCCACCACTGTGGTTTGGTCACACACTCTCACCATGGAAAAGTTGCTGCATAGGAGCTGCGTGTTAACTAATCAATACATTACCTTCTTAGTGGACTAATTATATTAATTATTATTATATATAATTATTATAATAATTATTATTATTATATTATTATTATATTAATTCTGGATCCTAACGCTATGTACACTTCAGTAACTGAAGTCATGTTGCCTCTTTTTAGTCTGGAAAAACAACACACTTCAGGGATGGAGAGTTGTGTTTGGCTTGCAGGTGGAAAAACAATGTCACCTTCCTTGGATCTCTTAAAATTAGCAGTTGCTGCAGTCTGAAATGTGATCTCACACAGCGCTCCACATCTTGAGATCTGGAACGGGGACTATAGGATTACCTAGGAAAAAAGTTGTAATAAAAGTGTGAACATTATAGATATTTATTCCCTATGGTCTTCTCAAGTTGACACTATGGAGCACTGTTTGGCATTAGATGTTTTTATGAATAGCAATACATCTGTGGAAGTAATATTTTATAATAATAATAAAAGCATGCAGAAAATGATAAAACGATATGAAAGCCGTGGTGGAGTGTGTACACAGTGATACTGATCATATTTTAACATATTGACAAAACTACACATAAGCGGGATCCAACATGTTTTCAGTCCATTGAATATTCAAAATAAGCATTTTGCAGTGCTGTTAGTGCATGTGATTGCATCTTATAGGACTCAATTGGAATATAATACTATGCATTGTATCGGTATCCAAAGAAATGTACTTATAATTAGGGCCGGTACTAGACTATTTTGTGCACTAGGCAGGACCTACCACTTGCACCCCCCAAACAAAAAAAAAAAACTGTACACATTGCCCCCCCCATCCTGCACACACTGCCCCCTTTTTAACGCTACATCCCCATTCCTGCACACACTGCCCCTCTTTAACCCTAAACCCCCCTTCCTATACATACTGCCCCCATTTAACCCCACACCCCCCTTCCTGTACACACTGCCCCCCTCTCTAGAGGTGATATCAACCAGGGATGAGGAGGTGACAGAAGAGGAATGTGGCACTGGTCATGGCTGCACCCTAGGTGACAGTGCGCCCTAGGCGCCTGCCTAGTTCGCCTAGTGGTAGCACCGTCCCTGCTTATAATGTCTTTAACCTCTTCTGGAACGCACATACATTTAATGCAGTCGGGCATCATCTCTGCGAGAAATCACATATCTGCACGTGATTTTGCTCTTTCTGGTCTGGGGCGCACACATGCGCGGCCGGATTGGACACAGCGGGAGCCAATCAGCGGGTCCCCAGGGACCTGCCTATCGTTCCGGAGGCAGACTTGATTTTGAAAGGAACCGTCCCCAGATCCGGGTGACCTCGCTGTGGTGCCTCCAGGCCATTCACAAAGCGATCCGCACTTCTCGCATGTGCAGTAGGCAGGGCCGGATTAAGAGCATCATGGGCTTGGTGCTGAGGATTTTGAAGGGCCTTAAGGGCCGTGCCTTGGCATGCACCCAGAGGAGGAAGGGTGCAGCCATGCATGCCTAATTCAACATGGGATGCTGTCTCTGAAGCCCATAAACACATCCATGCATCGGCAACTGTCCCTCCTTGTCCGGCCTTCGTGCTGTGTGGGGAGGTTCTGAGGGAGCTGCCTGGGGAAGCGAGCATAGAAGCCAGACTTCTGTGTTTACAAGTGACAGAAGAGCGGTAACAGTGAATATTGCCAACCCGGGGCCTATATAAAAGGTAGGGGCCTGGAGCTGCAGCTCCAATAGCCCCTACGTTAATCTGGCCCTGGCAGTAGGGAATCGGCTGTGAAGCCACAAGGCTTCACTGCTGGTTTCCCTTGCAAGGAATGGCAGTGGAAAAATCAGCTGGGGTGCCAACATCGCGGGATCCCTGGACAGGTAAGCGTCCTAATATTGAAAGTCAACAGCTACAGTGTTTGCAGCTGTTGACTTTACATTTTTTGGTGGGGGGGCTGTAACACTGTTTTAATTAACTATAACCTTGGTCTATTTTTATGGATATTATCTGCATCTATACATATATAAGAAAAGAATATAATCGAGGCTGAGAAATAGATACTCTCAGACCTGCACGTGGCGTTCAATGTCCAGACATAAAATCTATCAAGTTGCGGTCTAAGTTTACATATAGAAGAGAGGCAGAAAGCTTCAAGCACCCCATAAAAGGTAAAGTGTCTCTTTTCTTGTAAAACGCAGAGGAACTGTAGATTCTATGTCTTTAACTATTATCTGCACTTTTGTATATGTTCTAAAGAAAACAAGGACAGATGCCAGCCAGGAGGGATTAATGGACAAGAATAATCTGTAATCTTTTTTTTTGGCCTAGAGAGTCTTAGATAATAAATCACCGTAGAACACTGCACTTCTGCCCCAATGAGTCTGTCTTACATATTACCAAACAACACAGTTTATTTAAACGTGTATACTCAAGTAGCCACCCATATAGGCAGTATAGAAAAGAGCAAGTACAGTCAAAAAAACTATGGCTGATATAAAAAAGGGGAAGTATAGCGTATTGTTAGGCAAGTACAGATTTTGAATTATTATTGCAATGTGGATCTTAAAGTTTGAGGATGCTTTGCAAAATCTAAATAAAGCAATAGGCTCAATACATGAATCCTCACCTCTTTACTCCTTGAATTCTGAGCTTATGGCCACCCCAGCCCACCTTCCTAGTGCTGTATCTATCCAATGGCGTGAACACACTCTATGTAAGCTTTGCTTTGATTAGCTCTTAGCTTACACAAAGTTGAACTAAACCCTTCAACTTAACTGTTTCCCGAAAAAAAGTTACGTTCAAGGCAAGCCGTGAATGATATCTGTCTGTCACAGTGGGATTGATTTACTAAAACTGGAGAGTGCAAAATCTGGTAGCCAATCAGCTGCTAACGTAAGCTTGTTTAATTAAGCTTTGACCATAAAAACCTGGAACCTGATTGGTTTCTATGCAGAGCTGCACCAGATTTTGCAAATCAACCCCAGTTTCTTGTGTCTCAACTGCCAAGCCATCAAATGGTTGGAGCCATAACTGACTGTATGTGTAGCATGAATGTTACTGCAGATAAAATAGAGGCTAAAATTCCTTGGTAATGGATTGGGGGGTTTAGTTCTGCTTTAGGGGTTTCTCTCTGCCACCACCTGCCAGTGCTTGCGTCTACCCATTTGCCTCTCGGGTGCTTGGAGGGGAAGGGAGAAAGTTATAAACTTCCTGATATCTTGATGTACCCTCTACCTCTTTCTCTTTAATGCTATGGGAGCCCTTAGCCCTTTGTAACCTGTGGCACAAATTACCTGGAGCCTACACAAGGTGTTCTCGCTTTGATCTGGTGGGTGATCAAATTGATGGGGTAGTAAGCATAAGGTGAAAATAAATTGCTGGGGTGGGAAACCGTTTTTTTTCTTTCAAGTTTTGGATAGAGCAGAAATTGTAAAATACCATCATTTTTTTTTTTTTTTGCTGTTTTCCAAAGGGAAGATCTCCCTTCACTTCCTCTTTCAGGGACACCACAGGAAATGAGGGTAAATTTCCCCGTTAGGGCTCCTTCACACCCATACAGCCACCAGATCAGCGTATTTCTGCAGTGGGTACAGCCAGATGTTTCCGATTTGCTGCGCCTGCTCAGCCTTTACAACTCATCAGTCTCCACAGATGTCTGAATGTATTAAACAAGCAAAAAGTTGGGGGAGCAAACCCTGAACATGTATTTCTAAAGCTGGTGCAGCTATGAACCAAGCGACATGCATATTAAAAAAGAATAGCGCACACAAGATTTTTATTTTATGGATTGTCTTCATATTTGATAGTCTGAATGTATTAGTGAATACCTGCAGTTAGGACCAGATAAGCAGTCCTGGATGCAAACTTAGTGCATAAAGGGCCGCTCAACTGCCCCTAGCGGCATGTAATAGCTCAAGGAGCAAACAGTCATGGACAGTGTCAGCCTGTCAATGATTTGTACAGGCTTTCTGTTAGTACCTCTCCATACTCAACAACACAAAGAAAAAACGTCAGTAGTACAGATGAATGGGAACCTCAAGTATATGAGTCTATAGGGACGATCTTAGGTAATGCTAAGACCATTTTATATGAAAAAAAAAAAATGTGTAAACTTCAATATACTCACAAACTTGAACAACTGGAAGCATAAAATCAATCCAATCCAAATTCTTGAGTGGTGCCCATCCACAGAGGTGTACCTTAAGCATTTTAAGGCCAGTGCACTCTTCTTTACAAGCCTTATGATAGTGCACTAGGCTTGTGCGCCTTCTTTTTGTCTTTCTTTCAACCTCTCCATACTCACCACAGAAATATGCTGATCTGGGCAGTGTGCAGCCAGGAGCAAACATATGAATGAGCCCTTAGACAACTGTCACTAAAATATTAGAATTATTTTCTTAATTTCCTGTTTAGGTGACAACCATAAATAGTCATCATAACAAATAGAGAGCGTCAGAAATCTCAAACTAAATGTATTTATGAGATATGGAGGTACCCAATAATTGTTAACTTCTATAAGGGAATGGGTGACTTCCTTTCCAGTTTGTTGAACAGGTTCCTCTGGCTTTTTGATGACCAATGGTGCCATTAGAATCAGATATTTCTTAGAGAGGTATTCTTTCTCACGCGAAAGACTATAGACCTGAGATGGATAACCCCAAGACCACCAAAAATTCAATAACCCAATTATAACGTGAGAAAAAGTGCGAGGGTGAATATCCATGGTGGGATCACAGATGGCAATATGTAAAAAGGTTTTTACCACTTACCCACTGTATCTAAAGCTAGAAAAAAAGTTTTGGCTTTAGGTACACTGAGTTTGCAAACAAAAGAGATTCATTAAAGCCCAACTCCAGGCACAACAGCAAAAAAATATATACAGTATTTGGAGTGAGCCTCCCCTCACTGCAAAGGTAACATGCCTATTTTATGTTTTGGGGGAGATGTAACAGCTGCATTGCTTACCTTATACCCACTTGGTACTGTGGGTGGTTCCTCAATGGGCTACTAACCGTGCTCTGTGCATGGAAGATACCGGAATGCAACCATGGCCATGAGTGCCTTAGAGAAGAGTCTTGTGGGACAGGTTGAGCCACTGGAGGGATCCTGCTGGACTGAGGAATAAAGTAAGTATGTGGTCGGGGCCTACTCACCCTGCACGTGGGGGCACTTTCCTGAATACATGCCCATCAATGCCTGGGACCAGGTGGGGCCACGTGTGAAAGTCAGCATTATGGTAGTATCTCTAGTTAGAGATAAGCCGTATACTGTGTGCAGTGGTTAAATGTACAGAGTCTCTCTGTAAAACATGTTGTCTTGTGTGCCTGCACACCTTTCTCAATGTATGTTACATTTAGGAGGGACAGTGCTAAGCCCTCTCCATCAGTCCAGCGTACCATTGCCATCTCACTCTCAGTGACAGAATGGGGTCCTGTGGAGCACCAGCGCAGACCCCATGTGTCCTCGAAATTAACTCCTTCTCTCTCCCATACCCTGCAGCTAGGTATATGGGGTCTCTGTAGCACAGGTTCGGTCAGAGAACTAAACGCTAGGGAGGGAGCCAGAACACCAATCCCCTCACTCCCGCAGGAATTTTCACCTTCATCAGGTACCATGCTTCCTGACCAGCTACTATACACTTCCCATTAGTTCTTGGTTACCTGTGGCAACTGGTCTCCAACTCCGACTCTCCTAGTTAACCTTTCATAATGGCCTTGCTTTATACCACATATGTGCTTCACACACCCTGCTCTTCTGAAAAGCCATATTCCACCATGCACTCCTAAATAACTTTAGACCAGGTTCATGAACAATTGAAGAACTTTGCTTTTACTTTACTTTACTTTACAGTGTTAAAGTGCATCCTAGTTCATTTCCTAACTAACTGTTTCGTGGCTGCCCAGGCATACCTGAAAAGTTGAGAGTCCCAAAACTGGTAGTGACCAAAACTGGTGAATCCCTAAGGGTGGCAGATGAATGATACATTCTTCCCAGTGACATGGACCCTGTGGTTTCCATGCAGTGCTGTTCAGAACAAGAAACCCCTGAGCGCGGCCTTCCCCCTGTATATATATCAACCGGGAAGAAAGGCAGGACCTAAAAAACCCAGGAAAGCGGTGGCAAGCACTTAACTCTTCCCTGACTTTGGCAGCCTAAGCTCACTTGCTGTAACAGTACAATCCTCTTGTAGGCATCTGAATCTGCATAGTCTACCACCCCTGGGTAAAAATAAAGATTTAACCCTTGCAGTGTTAGGTTTTAAAGTGGTTGTAAACCGCTGGAGGGTTTTTTTTTTTTTTACCCTGCAAGGTAATGTCATATGTGCTAGTGGGCATTGCGTATTAGAACATTATGTTAAACTTACCTTAAAACGAAGCCCTTCCAGCGTTGAGATGTCAGAGCTGCAGACGCACCCATCTTCACTCGTCTTACTTTCGGTTTTGCAGACTCTGGCTCTGTGACTGGCCAGAGCTGCAATGCATCACTCTGGTGCATGTGCCGGGGAGCAGCTGTTTACAGCACAGGGTTTTGAAGGAAAAGCATGGGTACTTGTTCCTTCAGAGCTAATGCTCCAATGATGTCACTGGCTGCATGTACAGTAAATATCTCCGAAACAGTGCACATTTAGGAGATATTTACACTACCTATGAGTAAGCCTTATTATAGACTTACCTGTAGGTAAAAGTCAGAGATGGAAGTTTACTTCCACTTTAGGGCGAACCTTTAAGAATCCTTCAAATCAGAGCCTTTAAAAATGAATTCCTAATTTGTTCCAATAAAAGATTAATAAGATATGAGCCTCAAATAGATCAAATAATTAAAAAAAAAAAATATGGGGGTACCAACATTCTAACAGCAATAGTAGACATAGAAGCTGGGGGCAACCCCTACTATGCCCCCAGTAGGGGAAATGGACTATCTCTATTTATATAAAATTGTTAAAAAGAGACATATTCCAGACCCACACTCCAAAGACATTCTGGTAGGTTAATTGGATCCTGTATAAAAAAAAATGGCCCTACTGTGTATGTATGTGAGTTAGGGACCTTAGATTGTAAGCTCCTTGAGGGCAGGGACTGATGTGAATGTACAATGTATATGTAAACCGCTGCGTAAATTGACAGTGCTATATAAGTACCTGAAATAAATAAATATGTATTGATGAAAACAACCAGCACTCATTCTTTTGTTAGCCTGTTATTATGTTCTATTTTATTATGTTCAATATTATATTATGTTGTTTGTTGTTGTTTATTTAATATGTTCAATATTATATTATGTTGTTTGTTGTTGTTTATTTAATATGTTCAATATTATATTATGTTGTTTATATAGATGGTCCTCTATATAATTCCTCCTGAAGAAGTGGCTGCTGCCCTGAAACATGTAAAGGTTCTATTTTACATCAAGGAGTGATTACATTGTATGGCCTCAGTTTTATCTGAGGATATTATATCACCAGCATTATCAACTTGGAAAAAAGCATCCCTTAAGATGCTATCCTAAATGTTGTTTTTACCATACACTGTATATGGGCATAGGTCTCTTTTTAACAATTTTGTATAAATAAAATTCTAATTTTTATTATGTTTTTGTAATTTTTGTGTACCGAGAAAGTCCATAGTCCACTATGATAGTGCATAGTGGGGGTTGCCTCCAGATTCTATGTTGAAAGATGTATCTTTCATCATTGAAAGGTAGTTCAGTGACATCGCATAGGTATAGCTAATGTCATCAATCTACTTGGTGAGAATCTACAGCAGGGGCTGATCTGTGTCAGATTGAAAAAAGGAGGGGTGGACCTGGCGCACAACTAGGGAGATGTGTGTCCAAAAAACTTCTACAAGCTCCAATGACAAACATGTACTAGTCCACTGAGCACAATAGCTTTATGATATAAATAGACATGTCAGATATTTGTGAAAGAACTGCACAGAAACCAGGCTCTATGCTTTTCTCTGAGATAACAGCTCACTCCAGGAGGTCGATGCCAAGCCTGGATGAATACCTGAACAAAGATGGCTCCTTCATTCTGGAAAGAAAAGCAGATGAAGACATGATCGGGAGGAGTCATGAGTAAGTGATGACAGAGCATGAAACGCGTCAACTTTTCCTCTATCCCCACAGTATTTTTCTGCTATCTGATGGTGCTTTTATATCTTTAATAAAGACAGATGATTTTTCGGGGTACAGCTGTCCAGATTTCTTTGTTTTTTCACTGTGCACAGCCAGACAAGCTAGCACCCGAGTATATGAGAGGTGTGGAGGATTGTAGCTGCAGACCCACCTGGAGCAGCAGCACATCATTAGTATAATGATCAGGAGGAGTGTTTTGATCTCTGTAAGTGGTAATAAACAGCTTTATTTTTTACACTTACATGATACTAGGCATTGATTCAATTGCCTTCTACTTGCCTATAAGAGCTACTACTGATTTCCGAAAGTTACAGGGTCTGTTACCCCAACATTTCATTTTCCTGATATGTGGCTGCTGTACCATGTACTTGTATGAGAAAGTATCCTGTTCTCTTTGTATAGCTTCATTTGTGTGAAATCCCTGGTGTTCCTTCCAGCCCCTCTGCTTTCCTATTAACTACTTGCCGACTGCTCACAGTAATACTACTGCGACAGTGCGGCTCCCCTGGTCCCAGCCACGTAGACCTACGTCGATGGACTCCTAGTGATTCTGGTGTTTAGACACAGTGGGAGTCGGGCCGGAGGAGGAGAGGCGGCGATTGCCACCTCCCTTCCCTGATCTTCTGGGAAATGGTGAGAAGACCCACCTGCTTATGTAAACAAAGCAGGCGGGTCTTCTCAGTGAGAGACAGGAAGAGATCACAGGATTCAGCATAGCTGAACCTGCGATCTCTGTGTCTTTCACAGAACCCCCCACACACGTCAGTAAGCATGAGGCATACATTTAACCCCTTGATCACCCATAGGGTTAACCCCTTCCCTGCCAGTGTCATTATTACAGTAACAGTGCATATTTTATAGCACTGATTAATGTAGTAATGTCACTGGTACCCCCAAAAGTGTCAAAAATGTCAGATAGGGGTCCGATCTGTCCGCCGCAAGTCCCGCAAAAAATCGCAAAAAAGAAAACCAATAAAAATGACATAAATCTTTCCCGTAGTTAGTAAACGCAATAACTTTTGTGCAAACCAATCAAAATACGCTTATTGCAATTTTTTTTACCAAAAATATGTAGCAGAAAACAAATTGGCCTAAAATGTTAAAACATTTTGATTTTTACATTTTTCTTTTTTAGGAAGGTCATATAGCAGAATGTGAAAAATATTGTTTTTCTTTCAAAATTGTCGCTCTTTTTTTGTTTATAGCGCAAAAATTAAAAATCCCACAGGTGATCAAATACCACCAGTCAGTGGTCAGTTCTCTAGCTATGCTTGGAGAGCATCCTGCTCCCCTCTAATAATCAGACTTGTCCTGACACGCTGCCGCTCCCCCCCCCCACACTCAACAGCCATTCACTGTGAAGCTCAGTGTGGAGCTTCTTCCCCCCCCCCCCCCCCCACCGGCTTTTATGCAGCAGAGAACAGAGGGAATGTGATCACTTAAAAAAAAGGGGGTAAAAAAGGTATTTATAATGATTTTTTTTTTTGTTACCTATACAAAAAGGTCTTGCCTTTCATTTCTATTTCAAAGCATAACTCCACTTTTGTTGAGAAGAAAACATTCCCCTCTAGGTGATCTCTGTACATTATGAGGATTATAACAAATATTCCTACCTTTTGTTATTCTGAAGAAATCATTGCTTGTGCCTCTGTACTGGGTGAGTCTAATGGGAGTGGTTTCATAATTATCTATCAGCTGTGGCAGCTGCAGAGCACTAATGAGTAAGTCTGCTGGGCCTGCATCCCTTTAGACATGTTACTATTGGAAGTATCTCACCAAATGACATTTGTGTTGCAGGGGATGCCAGACATCTGACTTGTATCTTAGGCAGACTTCTGGGAAAATCAGTGAGCCAATCACACAAGCAGAAATCAGTGAGCCAATCACACAAGCAGGAAATGATGTTTGTGGGGTGTGGTCAGTATATATTCTGTGTATAGAACAGCTCCAGGTAGCCATATTACATTGCATTTTCAGAAAATTACAACAGCTGCAGATAGAAAAGGAAAGGTAACTTTTAATAACATTCAATTACAAAATGATTTGTGTCGCAATTGTATATGCTACATTGTTTTTTCTTTATTTGCTATATTTTTCCCCCACAAAAGTGGAGTTGCCCTTTACCTGAATGTGTTGTTTTACAAGGTAATCATTTGCAATTACTTTAACTATACCAAGCATTGGACATCTTTACTAAAAGCTGACATCGAGATGGACAAATCCACAACTGAAGTGCAAACTGTTGGTGAACACCCTTTGTGTTCTGTGGACAGACCTTGCAAAACCATTTTTATAAACAACAATAGGTCATTCTTTGACGTTTAATCCGCACTGCATTATAGAAAGTGGGGAGCATTAATCAGGAAACAAGCAGAGTCTGTGATGCTAAATCTCCTACCTACTGGACATTTAAACAGCCATAAATTAAGTGCAGAAGCCCTGTGTGGGCCAAACGTGTCTCAGTGACCACCCTCCAAACATTTATCTTCCCATTTCCTATACAGGTCTTGCTTTCAAGGGCTAAGATCCTTATTACTAGCTAAAGCTTTACCTAAATTGCCCGAACATAAATCTCTTTCTGCCAGTGACAAAGCCTTCTAAGTGATTGCATGTAAACAGTGGCTGCGAGTTGCCATATTAGGCCGAATGCTGCTTGCTTGTTTGCCCTGTCCAGTCCATTTTATAGGTCTGTATATTGTAGGCTATACCCTGAACAATGCAAACTTCAACTCCAGCCAAAATGCTTTTTTTTTTTACATTTTTTTTTTTTGGATAGAATGGTTTTAAATGTTGTCCGCACCCTTATTAAGAAAAGTCTGCTGTTCAATTTCAAAGGCAAAAATTTAAATCACTTGGACAGACTGCAAATAAAATGTTGATGGGGGGGCATTTACATTTTCTCTCTATTCTAGAAACTTTTTTTTTTAAAGTGTAACTCTGGGGCAAAGACATGCATCCCACTTTACTGAAAACAAGTGGCACTTTTCCACTGCAAGTACCGGCTCGGCTCCACTCGGCACTGCTTGGCCCTGCTTGGCTCAGTTTGCTTTTCCACTGTGTGGTACGAGTCGGCACCTTTCGGCACTGTATAGGCTCTACTCGGCTCGGTTTGCTTTTCCACTAAAGTAGTAAGTGGGTGGGATTACAACGATTTTCTGACCAATCAGTGGCTAGTAGTGACAAACAATCAAGGCTGCATGCAAAGGATTGGGGGATATGGTATAGGTACGGCCCACTTGGAACCCCAACCGAGGTGGTACTGTTTAAGTGAGCCGTACCATGTAGTGGAAAAGCGCCGCTGTACCAAACCGTACCGAACCGTACTAACACGTACCATGCGGTACCATGCAGTGGAAAAGTGCCAAACCGAGCCAAACCGATCCGTTCAATGCAATGGAAAAGCGCCAATAGTGTACACACCCACCACCCTAATTAGCTTTTGGCTAGCTAAAGGCTTGTTCAGACTAGCATTACCCTCTGAAAAGTGGTAGATCACAGTCAGTGCCGGGACAAGGTCATCCAGCACCCAGGGCAAGGATGCCAAAGTGCGCCCCTTACCCTTTCCTTAGGGTTAGGGTCAAGGTGCCCCCCCCCATCGCTGCAATAAACCATTACGCCCAGGGCAACCGTCCCTCCTGCCCACCCCTTGTCTTGGCCCTGATCGCAGTAGATCTGCAGTAGATTACTTTTCATAGGGCATTTGACAGGCAGCAAGGAGATTAGTCCTGCTTTAAATATTGTTGCTACCGTGCATGTGTAATAGTAACACAATGGAGTTTATTTACTAAAGCTAGAGAGGGCAAAATTAGTCACAATTCTGCAGAGAAACCAATCAGCCTCCAGGTTTTATTACTAAAGCTTAATGAAACAAGTTGAGGTTAGAAGCTGATTGGTTTATTGGTTTCTCTGAAGACTTGTGACTAATTTTGCCCTCTCTAGCTGTAAAAAATAAATCCCAATGTTATTACCTTCCTGCCACTACTGTGGATGTGCCAGGTATGTGAACCATTTTAATGTTATCCCAAAGACTCTACCCTACCCCCGAAGCAAAAGAGATAGTACAGCTGTAGCCAAAAGTTTTGAGAATGACACAAATATTAATTTTCACAAGGTCTGGTGCTTCAGTGTTTTTAGATCTTTTTGTCAGACGTTCCTATGGTAGAATCAATATTTGCAGTGTTGACCCTTCTTCTTCAAGACTTCTGCAACTTGCCCTGGCATGCTGTAAATCAACTTCTGGGCACATCCTGACTGATGGCAGCCCATTCTTGCATAATCAATGCTTGTGTGGGTTTTTTGTTCACCCGTCTCTTGAGGATTGACCACAAGTTCTCAAAGGGAATAAGGTCTGGGGAGTTTCCTGGCCATGGACTCAAAATTTCGATGTATTGTTCTTCCTAGCCACTTAGTTATCACTTTTGCCTTATGGCAAGGTGCTCCATCATGCTGGAAAAGCCTTCTCTAACCTCTAGCGATCCCCCCTCATCACAGTAGGTGGGGGAGAGGGTGAGGAAATGTTCATAAAATGTGGTTTGGAACTTTTCCTATCCTTTAAGTTAATCACTTAAGGACCAAGCATATTTCTGACACATAGAAAAAATTGTTTGGAAGGTTGGGGCAAAGGGGATTTTTGTGGTACCGTTCTCAGACATTACACAATTTAGATAAAATCAAAAATAATTTTATTGAACATATACAAAAAAAACCTTCCAATTAAAATCACAGAAGCACATACAGAGTATATAAAAGGGTCCCTCTATGCAGTCCCTTACACCTTTCCAGGAGGGTGCTAACTAGGGATCAACCGATTATTGGCAAAGCCGATATATCGGGGGCCAAAATGCACTTTCCCCTATATATCGGAATTGGCCCCAGAGGTTACGGATAATGCCGATATTTTGGGAAAGTGCTTGCACCGGAGTCCATAGCCTACGGTCGTCTGTCTTGTAATGAAAACCGATGCAGCTGAGAAGCCGCTCAGCTGTCATTACTCCCCCCTCCCGCCGCCTTCCGCGGCTCGCCCGGGTCTCCAGTCCCACCAGGAGACCCGGGCAACCAGCCTGCACGGCCGCCGAAGACCCAATCAAAGCCACATTCGGCACTGATCGGGTCTCCGTGTAAAAACCCGGACGTGATGTCATGACATCACTTTCGGGTACTCGGTGCCAGATTCAAAAAATCTGACAGCATTCAAAACAGCCAAACTTGGGGTTTTGAATGCTTTTAAGTGCAGAGGAGGGTTTTGGGGTCTTTTGGACCCCCAGATCCCTCCACAAGATTACCTGTCAAGTGATTAAAAAAAAAATAATAATACATTTAAATGTACAAAAATATCGGCCAATACCGATATTCAATGGCCAAAATATCGGTATTATTATCGGCAACAAAAAAAACGATATCGGTCGATCACTAGTGCTAACCAAGAACTACTGTCGAGAAGATTGTAGGTGTAGACGTGCAAACTCCCGACATGTTTCCTGGTTGCCAGCTTCTGCACGAGAGTAAAGAAATAAAAAAGGGGGACCACATACTATAAATGACAATAGGAAACATAAGTATATGATATATTTTCCATTGATAACAGTAAACCATTGTTTCTACAGTTGTTGTAAAGAAAATACATCAGAACATTTAAAGTGGAGTTCCACCCTAAAATTATACTTACCTCCATCTTCTCGCTCCGGGTCACCTGAAAAACAAATGGATAATCGCATTTTTTTTTTTTTTTTTTTACTTTCTTAGAGAAGAAAATATACTTACCTTACTTCCTTCTTCCTCCCCTCGGCAGCCACGGCCCGTCGTCACGTCCTGGCTTTGCAATGATTCCTGGGAGCTGAACGTCATCGCTCTCAGGAATCATTGCGCCTACACCAGCCACGACGACAGTTCCGGGGCGCGTGCGTCATTCCCTTTTAAACAGCTTCTGGGCATGCCCAGAAGCTGTGGAGGGATGCCGCGTGCGCACCGGAAGTGACGGCGGGGCCGGTGCAGTGCATCGTGGGATCGAAGAAGACGGAAGAGGACGCAGAAGAGGATCACGCTGACTTCAAGCTGCCCACACCTGAGATGGCAGCACTGGACAATACATTTTCAAGGTAAGTATTTGTCCTAAAAGGTAAGTGCAACCCGGGACAGATCAGAGGCTAGCCATTGTGGAATGCACTAGCCCTGACTGTCCCGGGGGTATTTTTATTAAAAAAAGTATTCCCAGGGTGGAACTCCGCTTTAACTCAGAAGACTAGTCAACCCAATCAAGGATCCAAAAGGAGCACCAAGGTTACTGTCCCCGGGCGAGCAAAGGAGCAATTCCAGGGGACCCCTATGAATGCTGAATATAATGCAATGCGTTATAATACTTGATATTAATTAGAACACACAGTACTGTGATTGTATGGCCATCATTCCAAATTGTATGTAAAAAACAAAAATGTAAAGAAAAAGCGGGATTTTCAAAAAGGCCAAAGGGGGAGAAAGGGATGTCTATGAATAAAGCACAATAAATTGTAAAAACAGCATTTTATTGGTCCACAAATTAAAAATTGCACATATACATATAAAATAAAGAAATTGCTCCATATCAGATGTTGATACAAAAGTACCATGCAGGTGACCATGATTACAAATGGAGTGCAGTCTAGGGGTCCCCGGTAAACTGACGCGTTTCACACTTGGGGCTTCCTCAGGGCCAAAGAGACCGAAGACAAGACCAGCATTCCATATTGGTCAGAGGCAGTGTGAAACAATATCCCTGGGCAGGCGTCGGGATCACTATCAAGTGTATCTTAAGGAAGTTGTATCCAAAACAGTAAGAAGATAATAAGACAAAAAATCGTCCACTGAGCCGGAAAATATAGAGTATCCTAGTCACCAAACAGCTTAAATGATAGTTGTATTCATCCAGCCTTATAATCCAACTTTATAGCATACCGCTCAAGTGGGGGTAAAGATGGTAAGTACTAGGAGTCATTAGTACATACTGGACATAATAACCTGAACTGGGTAAGCATCCAATCTTAGGTTCCCAATCCCAGATATTAGCAGTCATGGACTATATGCCTTCCCCTTATTGAATGTGTCTCCTCTAGGGATGATTGAACTTTTGAAAAGTTTGGTTCGACCAGAACACCCGAATTTCCCGAAAGTTCGGTTCGGATTCCCGAACCCCATTGAAATCAATGGGACCCGAACTTCAGGAATCAAAAAACACCATTTTGAAGCCCTAAAACCTAATAAATGCCCCTAAAAAGGGCATAGGGTTCTGGGTCATGCCCCAGGGACTATGAATCAGGCAAAAAAAGTTCTTAAAAATTGTCGTTTTTGATAGAGAGCCAATTATTGAAAAAAATCCTGAAAAAAAAATTAGATTTATTTGGATTTAGTGTCTGGGGGGTCTAAAAGGTGTACCTGTGAAGTTTCAGCTCTGTAGCATGTCCAGAACCAGAATTATAGCATGACAAACCTTCAAAAAATGACTTTTTTGCTTAACCGCACCTTTTTTTTGCTCCTAATAAAGCAGATGTGTGTGACGCCTTTTGCAGTGGAAAAGGCTTTGCTATTCTGCGTCACACACATCTGCTTTATTTAGCGACAACTTTGGGTCGCATAGCAGTGTGCGTCTTGCAGGTGATTTTCACATTGCACAGTTGATAAAGCCTCAGTGACAACTATACATAAATTAAAATTCATCACAAAAAAAAAAACAGATTATTTTTCTTAGAATTTCAGTAGCGCAGGGATGGTGTTACCTTCCTTTCATAAAGTGCAAATAAATAAAGTGCATAAATTGCATAAATAATCCAAAACATCCAACTGAGCAAGAACAGAGTCCTTCAAAAGTCTTTGTTTATGTAGTGCCAGAGCTGGTGGTGGTGACATTGTACGGTGGTTCCTATAACTGACACCAATGACCCTGCATTAAAGGCACTGTGTATTGCTCTGGCACTACATAAACAAAGACTTTTGAAGGACTCTGTTCTTGCTTAGTTGGGTGTTGTGGATTATTTATGCAACTTATACACTTTATTTATTTGCACTTAATGAAAGGAGGGTAACACCATCCCTGCGCTACTGAAATTCTAAGAAAAATAATCTGGTTTTTTTTTTTGTGATGAATTTTAATTTATGTATAGTTGTCACTGAGGCTTTGGCAACTCTCCGCGGTGAAATTCACCTGCAAAATGCACACTGCTATGCGACCCAAAGTTGTCGCTAAATACAGCAGATGTGTGTATCGGCTGAAATGTATTTTGCACAATAGCTGACTAGCAAGCACATATACCTGCTGTAGATATATTAGCAGTGCAATGTGCTCACTAGACAGAACCCTGGCACTTAAAAGTATCCCTACAAAAACGAGATTATTGAATCTAACTATAGTGGTATATAGTACCCTAACTACACTGCATATCCCTTTCCTCACACTAAAAGAACACCTCCATACAGCAGAAAATCATTTCTAACTGACACTGTCTCTTTAAATTTTTTTTTTTTTTTTTTTTCTAACTCAAACAGCACAATCGCTGTATTTCTAACTACACTGACAATCTTTCTGTAAGCTTACTGCTCTTCTGCTGATATGGAGCTTTACAAGCAATCGGCTATGCAGCAACGTTGTTTAACACAGCAGGAGAAACACAAATGCTTCCACTCTCTTCCAAAGCCTCTGTATTACAGTGCTAGAGGTTAGGCGGGGCTATGTTATATACTGGGGGGCTTATTCACTCCTGATTGGCCTCTGGTCCACGTAGTCACTCCAATCACGGTCCTAGCAGACTCCTGCCCCCTCATTGGCTTTTACTGACATTTCTGGGCCAATCACTGGCTTTTAAAGCCCACTTCCTGTCCCATTGCATTTTGGGCGGTTCGGGTGACCGAATTCCGAACTTTTACCGCAAAAAGTTCAGAATTCGGCCGAATTTCGAACACCCAATGTTCGGGTCGAACCGATGGTCGACCCGAACCGTTCGACCATCCCTAGTCCCCTCAGTATCGCCTCAATATCGCCTAGGCAGCCCTGAGCAGAAGTTCTTCTCTCCCCCTCCCTCACAGCAATCTTCTGGGACACGTCACAGGTCCCAGAAGATTGCCTGTCCATTCAGGACATGCAGCGCAACTCGCGCATGCGCAGTGCGCACCCGGCTGTGAAGCCGCAAGCTGTCACAGCCGGGTGCCCACACTAGAGATGCCGGTGCCACGGGGAAATGACGGAAAGAACCGAGGCTCCCCCCCCCCCCCCACCGTGGCACAGGTGAGTGTGTGTTTATTAAAAGTCAGCAGCTATACTTTTTGTAGCAGCTGACTTTTAATAAACTCAAAAGCCAGTGGAACTCCGCTTTAACAACTGGAAGGTTTTACCCATTTAATGACCAGACCATTTTTTGTGATTCGGCACTGCGTTAATTTAACTTACAATTGTGCGGTCCTGCGATGCTGTACCCAAATAAAATTGATGTCCTTAGAGCTTTCTTTTGGTGGTATTTGATCACCTCTGTGTCTTTTATTTTTTGCGCTATAAACAAAAAAGCCCGACAAGTTTGAAAAAAAATGTATATATATTTTTTATTTCTGCTATAAAACATATCCAATAAAAAAAAAATCAGATTTTCTCATCAATTTAGGCCAATATGTATTCTGCTACATATTTTTGGTAATAAAAAACAATAAGTGTATATTGATTGGTTTTCGGAAACGTTATCACGTCTACAAACTAGGGGATAGATTTATATAAGTTTTATTTATTTTATTTTTTTTACCAGTAATGATGGCGATCAGCATTTTTTAGAGGGACTGCGACATTGCAGCAGACAGATCGGACACCTAACTGACACTTTTGACACTTTTAAGGGGACCAGTGACATTATTACAGTAATCAGTGCTAAAGAAATGCACTGTTACTGTACTAATAACACTGGCAAGGAAGAGGTTAAAACCAGGGGCGATCAAAGGTTTAAGTGTGCTCCTAGGGAGTGCTTTCTAACTGTGTGGGGGATGTACTCAATAGATGAATACAGAGACCTGTGTTCCTAAATAGCAGGATCCCTGTGTTCATCTGTGACAGAATGGAGGTCTGCCTTGTTTACATAAGCAGACTGCCATTCTGTCTCCATGGGGATTGATCGCAGGTGGCCAGCAGACATCGCGTCAGCCGGACCCGCTTATTGGCTCCCCCTCTGGCCAATCGGCACACCCCCTCTGTCTATTACACAAAGTGACGTACAGGTACGTAATTTCACGTAATCGAGCCGACCTGCCGCAGTAAAACTACCAAGAATAGGCTGCCAGAACATCTATGGAAAACAAAATAGACCTCCTCCTTTTTTAATTAAATAGCACACCTCAACATTAGGTGCATGCGTTGTGGTGTGCTGCAGTGTGAGTCTGTAGAGTGGCGTGTGTTACTGTTGTGGTGAACTGAACATTACTCATTGCTCCAAAGAAGGCCTAAAGGCTAACTATGCTTTCATATACCTTAATCCTAATAACACCCCTGGACATGTTCACTAAACCCCCTTGCACTTGTAGGCTGTAGGGGGGGCCCAGATAGCAGGCCCCCTGGGAGGAAGGAACAGCACACACAGTATTTGAAACTGAAGGAAATATATTGTCAAAAGCATTCCAACATACAGTAACAGAGTCTATGCAGCAGCTTATAAATGGCAGCAACACTCACAGAAGGTAATACAGTACTTGCAGAGGGCGATGCACAGAGACCGACAGCACCTGGCGCAGAGGGTGGCTGGAAAGCAGTATGCAGCAAAGAACTAGTTGCTGAAAGGTTCCCCAAAATAGCTCTGACGACAGTCACTATGCTGCCCTTCCTCCTCTGGAACTCTTCCTACGCTAGGCACGCTCCCCTTATCAAGTGGGCTACTGTCCCTGACCTGGCCACATGAAAAATGCATGCCAACTGAAGTGAGCCAGTACTTTTTTAAGCACTGCCCTCACTAAAGATGGCTGCAGGGGTTATCCAGGTGGCAATGTCCAATCGGACAGCAGCCCACCCAATGACATGTAAGGAGACCTAAGAGGAATGTGCATTCATCCTGTCCTCCCCTCTCCCTGCAGGGTGCCTTTGGTCAATCATGGCTCAGGGGCTAAGTCCATGCCCCACACTATATAAGGCTGCTGCTTACACGACAAATCTGTGTAGTGTGTTAGTGGAGATTAGGCAGGATAGTCAGTGGATTGTGTGTTCAGTCAGTTTAGTGCAGTCAGTGTAGTGTAGTGCCGTAATTATTGTGTAACAAAAGTGTAGTGGTGCCACTGAAATGTTGGTGTATACAACAATTTTTTTTTGTGGCACAGCAGCACTAATAAAATTTAGGACATAATTACTGTACCCCCCCCCCCTTCTGCGTCGCAGGTGCTATTCCCTTTGCATCAGCAGTTGTTTTCTTTTTTTTTGTAGCGCAGCAGCACTAATAATATTTATGGCATAAGTGCTGCCCCCCCCCCCTTCTGCGTCACAGGTGTTTCTTTTCTTTTTCCACAGCAGCACTGAAAATATTTTGGGCAAAATTGCTGTTCCTCCATTCTGCATTGCAGGCATTCATCCTCTGTGTCAGCAGTGGTTCCTTTTTTTTTTTTTTTGCCTTTATTCATTTTTTCTTTATTTAAAAATAAAAAAATATATAATAAAATGGTTTATAGTGCACCAAGCACAAAAGTATTGCACCCAAGCACCATATTCCCTTCCCACACTCTATAATAAAAAGTTATAAAAGTCCCCCCCAAAAAAGTAAAAAAACAATAATAAAATGATTTATAGTGCACCAAGCACTAAAGTATTGCACTCAAGCACCATATTTCCATCCCACACTCTATAATAAAAAGATAAAAAAATCTCCCCATAAAATCCCCATCATATCCGAAAGGCCAACAAGGAGAGGCAAAAGCTCACAGGCCTATTGCACAGGCTCCTTGTCCACAGCTACTCCTTCCATAGCCTCACCATCATCACCTGAATTATTCGATCATAATGTCAGTTACCTGGAGGATGCGCAACAATTTGAATGCTCTGATGTTGGTTTCCAGGTTGAGGAAGGGAGTAACGTGAGCCCTTAGAGGGGGTTTCAGTGACGGACAAGAAACTAGCAGTCATGTTCCCCCAGCTACAGCATACTGCCAAGTTTACTTCAGTGACGAAGAGGGAGAGGATGATGTGGACTGTACTTGGGTGCCTGAGAGAACAGAGGAGCAAAGTGAGGAGGAGGAGGCACAACTCCAACGAGGCAGGATGTCTTCCAGGGGTCGGCTTAAGGGCAGCCACCCTATTGCATCACACCACATAGCTCCACAGGTGCAGGGCGCTGCTAACTCCCCGCTGACTTCATTGGTGTGGGCTTTTTTCAACACATGCTGCTTGGGCACCACATGCCTGACAAGACAAATGACGACCTGTCATGCATTCCATTGGTAACAGCCCCTGAAAGAACCACATCATAAAAAAATGTAGACTTCACCTTGCTCCTCATCTGGGCTCTCTATCCCTTCTATACCTCAAGTCTTCTCAAAAACCAGCACTGAGAGGATGATGGTATAGCAATGGGGGCCACAGGTACTTGCACCCAATCTGCTAGCAGTACACCACCTGTTGATTTCACCACGCAAATTTTGCTACCCCACTTGTTTAACTGTAAAAAAAATACTGTCCCAGCCATCCACATGCTCAGCATCTAAATGCTAGCTTGGCCAAATTGCTAGCACTACAACTGCTGCCTTTTCATCTGGTAGACTCTGCCCCCTTTTGTGAATTTGCAAAATGTGCTGTACCACAGTGGCAGGTTCCAAAAAAAAATGTATTTCATGTAAGGCCATTCCAGTTCTGCCCCATCATGTGGAAGGCAATGTTTTGCCCTCGTTGGACATAGTGGTCAGCAGCAAGGTTCACATTACTGCTGACTCATGGTCCAGCAGGCTTGGTAAGGGACGTTACATTTCCTTCATGGTGCACTGGGTAACTCTGCTGGCAGCTGGGAAGGATGCAGGACAGGGTTCATTGCTGGAGCTTGTTCCGCCACCACACCTCCAAAAGCTAGTGGTGATTCTGCCACATCTGTCTGCTCCACCCTCTCCTCTTCTTCTTCCTCTGTGGCCTCTTCTGCTGAATTGTCCTCTGAACCAGCAGTACTTCCTAAGCGTTCAAAGGGCTACGCAAGCAGTCAGGCTAAAAGATGCCATGCCATTCTGCAGTTGGTTTGTCTAGGGGAAAGGAGCCACACCGGGCCAGAGATTCTGTCAGCTCTGCCAGGGCTGGCTCACAGGTGGTTGATGCCATGACAGCTTGAGCCAGGAATGGTTGTATGTTACAATGGCACCAACCTTCTCTCCGCCCTCCGACAAGGACACTTGACACATGTTCCATGCTTGGCACATGTCCTGAATTTGTTGGTGCAGCATTTCTTGAACAGGTACTTGGGCTTACAAGATCTTCTGAGGCTGACCAGAAAAGTCTGTGGCTATTTTCGGCGGTCATACAATGCCAGTGCTTGGCTGGCTGACCTTCAATGAGAATTCAACCTGCCCACCAACCGCCTCATTTGTGACATGCCCACTAGGTGGAACTCAACATTAGTAATGCTGCAGCAGCTGCACAGGCAGCAAAGGGCCATCAGTGAGTACCGGTGTGTGAGTATGGCTCAGGGGAGCTTGGCTTCTTTTCACCATGCCAGTGCCTGCTGATAAAGGATGCATGCACTGTCCTGTCACCATTTGAGGAGGCCACAAGGATGGTGAGCCGCGACAATGCGTGCATCAGTGACACTATCCCTCTAGTCTTCCTGCTGGAGCACACACTTCATGGAATCACTTGAGGCAGAACAGTGGGAGGAAGAGGAGCACTTCCTTTCCTCACAAGGACCCCTTTATGCAGATACCATTCCTGTGGGGCCGCAAAACACACAATAGGAAGAGGAGGAGGAGGAGAATTGTGGCAGCATGGATGTAAAGGATAACATACAGAAGTCTTCAAGGGATGGTTTTCAATCCCAAGAAACCCCAGGAGTTGTACGTGGATGGGGAGAGGTAGTTCCTGACAATGTCATGCTTACAGACCCAGAGGACTCAGAATCTCATGCCTCCTCAATTTTATGCTGCATGGGCTCCCTGATTCTGCAAAGCCGGCGAAAGGACCTGAGGATTCGTGGTATCAAGGAAAGGGATCATTACTGGTTGACAACCATTCTTGATCCACGTTACAAGGGTAAAGTTGCAGAGCTCATCCTGCCTTCGCAGGAAAGCAGAGTATGAAACATCTTGAGGACGCCTTGAATAAAAATTTGTGTAACACCTTGCTAGACAATGGGAGGTTACCATTTCCTGGACATGTACCGCTCTTGCGTTTTTTGTTAGTGAATGGATTTGCAGCTGCAGAATTATTACACTCAGTAGTCATGTAGAGATGTGTTGAACAAACATATCCAACTCTCAGGACTCATCACCGTGCACAGCCTGCTTTATGCAAATATACATACACTCAATATGATGTTCCTGGAGTGATAGGATGTATATGATAGTATAGAGGTGAGAGACAGGCGTTAGAAATGGTGAGCACTCAGTAGTAATATTCAGGAGAGTGGTAGGTGATGATAGGTAGTATGCAGATAGGTTTAGCAATCATGTATAGTAACAGGTGGTAGGGGACAGCAGATGAAGTATACAAGAGAGAGTAACCTAGTGCAATGATGTAGATGATGGTAGGCTCAAGAGCTAGCAATCTATGAAGTTATGCAGATGATAGAAATAGTGCTTACATAGTAACAGTCCTTTAGTATGCAGAGGTAGATAGTGTAAGTTAGTTAGGAAGAAATCCCCTGTGGGGTACTTATCACAAGTTGGGTTAGTAGTAGCAAGGTCCAGTAGCAAGAGAGTGATCCGGTAGCGAGATACGGGATCGGTAGCGAGGTTCCGGTTTTGTTCAGGCAAAGGAATAGCTAGAAGCTCCGGCAGCATAGGACAAGACTGGTCAAGCATGCGGTTTGAACGAGCAATGAGTGAGAGAAAACCCGGCGATTGAAATAGCCGCTCATAGCGGCGCTCGGCGATGATGTCATCGTTCTTAAAGGTGTATGTGTTCCACCTAGTTAGCAAGGTGGGACGCAATATTAAGGTAGAAATGGGAAATAAGGGTACCAAGGGTACCAGAATCTTACAGTACCCCCCCTTAAGGCCGGCTCCGGAAGGCCTATAGCGCTGGTTTTTCCGGGTATTTCGAGTGAAATGTTCGTATAAGCCTAGGTGCGTGAACATCAGCAGTATCCAACCAGGTGTCGTCTTGGGGTCCATAGTTCTTCCATCTTATGAGATATTGGAGTCTTCCTCTGTGTATACGAGAATCCAGAATCTCCTTGATCTCATATTCTTCTCCGCCTTCAACTTGTACTGGAGGTGGAGGCAAGATGGTAGGCCTTAATCCTTGGTTAGGAACATGTGGTTTTAGTAGCGACACATAAAAGATGGGATGTATTTTGAGATCTGCCGGTAAGGTGAGTTGCACTGCAGCTTTTCCAATGAGTTTCTTAATTGGGAAGGGTCCCAGAAATAAAGGTCCAAGTTTTTTACTAGGGATCTTTAATCTCAAATTTTTTGTAGATAGCCAAACAAGATCCCCAATAGCATATTGAGGAGAGGGTTTTCTACGTAGGTCGTAGTACCTTTTTTGTTGACTATGGGCATGTGATATGGTGGTGTTGAGTAAACCCAGAGAGTCCTTTATTTGGGTGAGATAATCAGAGGCCACTGGGTTACTTGATGGAAGGATGCGTGGTGGAAGAAGAGTGGGATGAAACCCATAGTTCAAGTAGAATGGACTTTGCTTAGTAGTACTGTGGGTTGCGTTGTTATAAGCGAATTCCGCCAGCGGGAGGAGGTCCACCCAATCGTCCTGTAGGTATGAGGTATAGCAACGTAGATATTGCTCAATGCACTGGTTGACTCTTTCTGTCTGTCCGTTGGTCTGAGGGTGGTAAGGAGAAGTAAGTTTTCGCTCTATTCGTAGTATCTGACATAGAGCTTGCCAAAACTTGGAGATGAACTGTGAACCACGGTCAGACAGAAGGGTCTTTGGAATACCATGTAACTTAAAGACATGTTTCACTAGCAATTCCGCTGTTTGCTTGGATGAAGGTAATCTTCGAATAGAAATGAAATGTGCCATCTTGGTCAGATGGTCCACTGACACTAGAATGGTGTTAAATCCTTTGGAAGGTGGTAGTTCTACTATAAAGTCTAAGGACACAACTTCCCATGGAACCTGGGGTATTGGTAGACTACAAAGTAGACCAGATGGTTTTGTAGTGTCAATTTTGGACCTTGCACAGATGTCACAAAAAGAAACAAATTTTTGTGCGGTCGTCTTCATGTCAGGCCACCAAAACTGCCTAGTAAGTAAATTGAATGTTTTAGTCATACCCATGTGTCCTGCCATAGGCACATCATGCGACAATTCCAAAATCTTGGTACGCATAGTAGGGGGTATGTAAAGTTTGTCGTTGTAATAGAGCAAGCCTTCTGCATCAGCACTTAGTTGTGGTGGAGGTGAATCCAGTCCTATGCTGTGCAAAATCTCTTCCTTCAGGGAACGAACAACACCGACAATACGTTCATAGGGTATTATAGGAATTGAAGGTATTTCGGCGTAGTTATCCTCGGTTAATCGTGACAGCGCATCCGCCTTTTTATTTTTGTCTGCAGGAGTGTAGATCACCAAAAAGTTGAATCTTAAAAAGAATAAGGACCATCGTACCTGCCGGTGGGAAAGAGTCTTGTTAGTCTGAAGGTATTGAAGATTTTTATGATCTGTGTATATGAGAACTGGTAATCGAGTACCCTCAATTAGGTGTCGCCAATTCTCCAATGCCAATTTTATGGCAAGCAACTCTTTTTCACCCACTGGGTAATTCACCTCGGGGCTGCTTAGTGATTTTGAGAAAAAAGCAACTGGGTGAAGTGGTGAAGTATTTGTTGGTCGTTGGGAGAGAACTGCTCCTACTGCCATATTTGACGCATTTACCTCCAGGATGTTTTGAAGGGATGGGTCTGGATGGCGTAGTATGGGAGCAGAAGTAAAGCTTGATTTCAACAAGCGGAAAGCTCCATTTGCTTCTTCTGACCATTTGAATGGTTTTTTTATACTTGTGAGTTGTGTGAGAGGTCTCACAATAGCAGAGAAGTTCTTGATGAACTTCCTATAGAAGTTAGAAAATCCGAGGAATCTTTGTAATGCTTTACGAGTTGTTGGCACAGGCCAATCTAGAATACAGGATATCTTGCTCATATCCATTTTGATTCCATTTTTAGATATGATGTATCCTAGGAATAGTACTTCTTCTTTATGAAATAAACATTTTTTTAATTTAACGTATAAGTTGTGTGCAAGTAGTCTGGACAACACGAGTCTTACATGTTTTATGTGTTCAGATAAAGATTGAGAATAAATAAGTATATCGTCCAGATATACTACAACACAAACATCAAGTAAGTCTCTGAAGATGTCATTTATGAATCGTTGAAAGGCTGCGGGAGCATTACACAACCCGAATGGCATCACAAGGTACTCGAACAATCCGTATCTGGTTCTGAATGCTGTCTTCCATTCATCCCCGTCACGGATTCAGATTAGGTTGTATGCCCCTTTTAGGTCCAATTTCAAAAAGTAGGTAGCCCCGCGCACCTGTTCAATAAGTTCAGGAATGAGGGGTAAGGGATAGCGATCCTTTATTGTAATGGTATTTAATTGCCTGTAATCAATAATAGGCCTGAGACTTGAATCCTTATTGCGGACAAAGAAGAGTCCTGCAGCAGTAGAGGAAGTAGAAGGTCTGATAAACCCTTTCGCCAAATTCTCATCCAAGTATTCCTTGAGATGAGAGAGTTCATCCTGTGAAAGAGGATAAACATGACCGAAAGGCAACTTGCTATTAGGGAGTAGATCGATACAACAATCATACTCCCTATGGGGAGGCAATACTTGAGAGCATTTTTCTCAAGGAAGACTTCCGACAAATCCTGGTAACATAGTGGTATAATCTCATCTGTCACCACAGACAGGATCTTTCCATATGATGAGAGATTACACGTGGTTTCGCAATAGTAAGAAGAGAAGGTTAGAGTTCTTGTTTTCCAATCAATGATTGGTTGATGTATGTGTAACCAGGGAAGTCCCAAAATAATGGGAAAATGTGGTGAGGTTAGTACATCAAAAGTGGTAGTCTCCATATGAGACTCATTGGCAGTGACAAGGAGTGCTTGTGTCTGTTTGGTGATTGGACCAGAGGATAACGGAATACCGTTAATGAAACTAACAGAGACAGGTTTGAGTTTTGAAATAATAGGTATTTTATTTAAGGTAGCAAAACAAGTATCGATATAGTTCCCACAAGATCCTGTGTCGATCATAGCCTTGGTGGTGATCCTAGTTTGGTCCCACTGTAATGTCAAATGAATAAAAAGATAAGGATTAGAAAAGGAAGTCGTTAGTCCCCCTAGCAAGACATTTGAACACTCACCCTCTTTTTTGCGGACAAGGGGACAGCCGCTTAACAAATGATCCGGGGAGGCGCAGTACATGCAGAGATGTTCGGATCTTCTCCTGGCACGTTCGGTAAAGGATAAAGGTGGACGTATCATTCCTACCTCCATAGGAGTAGGGTCAACAGCCGACATCCGAGAAGGACTGGACAATGGCAATCCCATCTTCTCAGCCTTTCTTTCTCGCAGTCGTCTGTCAATATTGATACTGGTCTGTATCAGGGCATCCAAGGTGTCAGGTAAATCCGCTCGGGCGAGCTCGTCTTTAACGGCTTCTGATAGGCCGAGTCTGAACTGAGTTCTTAGAGATGTATCATTCCACCCTGAATCAAGGGTCCATCTCTTGAACTCTGCCACAAAGTCTTCAACAGGTCTCCTTCCTTGTTTTAAAGCCCTCAATTGGGTATCAGCAGTACTCTGCCTATTGGGGTCTTCATATAAACTAGCGAGTTGCGCTAGGAGTAAAGGATAGGAATTGAGAAGTGGATCATCTTTCTCAAAGAGAGAGTCTGCCCAGGCACGGGGATCACCCGTCAGATAGGAAATAGTGGTACAGACTTTCATTTGGTCAGTAGGGTAGGTACGAGGTTTTAACAAGAAAAGCAATTGACATGCGTTTTTAAATTCACGAAATTTTTTCCGATCACCTGTAAACACTAGAGGAGGGTTTATCTTAGGCTCACGGGGCTGAGCAGCAGAGAGCTGTGCAAGACGGCCAACCTGCTGTCTCAAAGCCTGATTTTCGTTTTTTACCTCTGTAAGAGCAAGTATCAATGCATCTACTTGTTGTTTTAATTGCATTACTTGAGTGGGTAATTCTGCTGAATCCATATTTTAGGGCTCGTTCAATCTGTAACGCTCTTGCGTTTTTTGTTAGTGAATGGATTTGCAGCTGCAGAATTATTACACTCAGTAGTAATGTAGAGATGTGTTGAACAAACATATCCAACTCTCAGGACTCATCACCGTGCACAGCCTGCTTTATGCAAATATACATACACTCAATATGATGTTCCTGGAGTGATAGGATGTATATGATAGTATAGAGGTGAGAGACAGGCGTTAGAAATGGTGAGCACTCAGTAGTAATATTCAGGAGAGTGGTAGGTGATGATAGGTAGTATGCAGATAGGTTTAGCAATCATGTATAGTAACAGGTGGTAGGGGACAGCAGATGAAGTATACAAGAGAGAGTAACCTAGTGCAATGATGTAGATGATGGTAGGCTCAAGAGCTAGCAATCTATGAAGTTATGCAGATGATAGAAATAGTGCTTACATAGTAACAGTCCTTTAGTATGCAGAGGTAGATAGTGTAAGTTAGTTAGGAAGAAATCCCCTGTGGGGTACTTATCACAAGTTGGGTTAGTAGTAGCAAGGTCCAGTAGCAAGAGAGTGATCCGGTAGCGAGATACGGGATCGGTAGCGAGGTTCCGGTTTTGTTCAGGCAAAGGAATAGCTTGCGGTTTGAACGAGCAATGAGTGAGAGAAAACCGGCGATTGAAATAGCCGCTCATAGCGGCGCTCGGCGATGATGTCATCGTTCTTAAAGGTGTATGCGTTCCACCTAGTTAGCAAGGTGGGACGCAATATTAAGGTAGAAATGGGAAATAAGGGTACCAAGGGTACCAGAATCTTACAGGACAACGTGTTTCTGAGGCTTCGTTCGGTCAAAGGAAGAGCGGTGGAGAAGGCAGCCGGTTAACCGATGCCTTTGAACAATCCTCAGTGCACAGGGCTGTTAGGTTTAAGCAATCATCGGCAGCATCTGCATCATATGGTGCAGAATTATCTAGGAGCAAGAGCAGACTTGGAGACCTTTCCAACTGAGCATCCACTGGGTTACTGGGTCTTTAAGATGGACTATTGGCCAGAACTTGCTCAATATGTAATCAAGCTACTGTCCTGTCCTGCTTCCAGTGTGCTTTCCGAACCGACATTCAGTGCTGCTGGAGGTTTTGTGACAGATAAAAGAGTGCGTCTGTCTACAGACTCCGTTGACCGGCTGACATTTATCAAAATGAATCAGTCCTGGATCAAAAGCATCTGTCAAGCCCCTAATGCTGATGTAACTGATTGAATTTGCTATGGATATGGGATCCTTTGAGGACTGCCTATGCTGCTTATCCTATTCCTGAATCTTGATTATGCTAGCTTCAAACTATTTTTTTGATTTAGGGCACCACGAACACCCAAGGCCAATTTTTTCTGCACCTGTTTGACAGATGCATGTCATTTCAATTTGTTTTTCTAATTTTTTAACAGCAGGCTCCATCAATTTTTCTGCACCTGTTTGACAGGTGCATGTCATTTATTTATTTTTTCTATTTTTTAACAGCAGGGCCCATTCCTGCACCCAGAAAGTGTAACTGTGAGGGGTTACAGTGTTCAGGCAGCACCAACACCCAAGGCCCAATTTTCTGCACCTGTTTGACAGGTGCATGTAATTTACATTTTTATTTCTAATTTTCAACAGCAGGGCTTGTTCCTGCACCCAGAAAGAATAACTGTGAGGGGTTACAGTGTTCAGGCCCCACTAGCGATGGGTGAACGGTTTGGGCCGAGCATAGGTTTGGTCTGAATATCACCCATTCAGGTACTCGCCTAACACCTGAACTTTCTCGGCACTTAGCAGGATGTTCGCCCACTGACCGCACAGTCACTAGGTTGTTAAGGCTTTCCTGCTGAGAGCTGAATTAGAAATATAATGGTAAAAAAAAAAGAACCCAGCTCGGGGTTGTCAGGAAGAAGCCCATGTCTCCATCAACATTGGGACAAGGTGCTTTGGGGTGGGGCCCACCCCCGGGCACACCCCCCCCCCCCCCCCCAGCAATACATTACAACTGTGAGCAATTTTAAATTACATTTTTCCCTTTAGAAATGTTAGTATTGCTGCAGCATGCTCTATACATCGTAGGGGACCCTCCAGGCACTATATTTAAAGTAATTTTTCATTTTTATTGTTTCACTTTAAGCACCATTTTAAAAATGTTTGCATTAATACATGTCCCCCAGGGCAGTACCCGGGTCCCCATACATTTTTTATGGCAATAACTTGCATATAAGCCTTTAAAATTAGGATTTTTCATGTTCATGTCCCATAGACTTTAAAAGAGTTTGCATGTTCGCTAGAACTTTTTCCCTGTTGGAGAGGTTCATATGCAAACTGAACAGGGGGTGTTCGACCCATCCAACATAATCAAAATACTGCCCCTGGTTAGATCAAATAAGGAGGCGACCCTTGCTGGGACCTTCCAGCTTGTCAGCGGAATTATCACTTTTGGTTGCACCATTACTGCCCAGTGGGCATCATCTTCCAAGGAATTGACAGCCAGTTCTGTAATCAGCCTGGTGGGTACTTGATAGAAGAAGGTAGCACTCTCCAGCCTCTCCTCCCACCCCAAAAGGGAGATGTTAGACCCAGTAAATTTGGACACCAGTGCCAGGGTTGCTCCCATTGGTGCTATGCTGGCACCTACTCCCTGTGCATGGCAGCTGCTGTATGGGGCATATCCTGCCGACTTTACGCCAAATGTAGGCTGTAGGGGGGGCCCAGGTGGTAGGCACCCCAGAAGGAAGGAACAGCACACACAGTGGTTGAAATTGCATGAAATGTATTGTCAAAAATATTCCAGCATACAGTAATAGTCTATGCAGCACCTTAGAAACGGCAGCAACATTCATAAGGTTATACAGTACTTGCAGAGAGCGATGCACAGAGTCAGACAGCACCTGGTACAGGGGCGGATGGAAAGCAGTATACAAGAACTGGTAGCTGAAAGGTTCCATGCAATAGCTCTGGTAAAAGTTCCTATGCTTTCCCTCCTTCTCTGGAACCTCTCCCTACGCTAGGCACGCTCTCCCTATCAAGCGGGTTCCTGTTTCTGAGCTGATCACGTGCAAACAGCAGTGAGCCAGTGCTTTTTATAAGCACTGCCATCACTAAAGATGGCTGCAGGTGTCATCCAGGTGGCAGTATCCAATCGGACAGCAGCCAACCTTATGACACATACAAAGGCCTAGAAGGACTGTGCATTCATCTTGCCATCTACTTTCCCTGCAGGGTGGTTGCGACCTGTATAGGGAGGTCATACTACACCAGCCTACACACTTATCTTAGATAAGTGAGTGATGCAGTCCTGGAGCCAGCACAATATTGGGTGGGATTTAGTTAGAGAAGTCTACAGGCTTGCAAGTAGACAGCTCTCACATTCAGACCTATGAAGAACATAGTACTCCCTGCACTCTGAACCCTGACATTACATATCTCTGCCACCAAGTGCCCTACCACTGAACCATTGACTCTGAACCTCCCAGCAGCCTCTGACACTGCACATTTCTGCCAGCCAGCAACCTTACCACTGCATCCCTGACTTTGAACCTCTCTTCCTCCCAATGTCTACCCTTCCATCCAACAGCCTGACATTGCATATCCCTGCCACTAAGCATTCCACCACTTCATCCCTGACCCTGAACCTCCCAGCAACCCCCTACATTCCACTCCAACATCCCTGACACTGCACATTTCTGCCAGTCAGCACCCCTAATGCTGCATACTCCACTATTATTCCCCTTTGCAAGCACATGCAGACAGCAGGAACAGCTAAGCCTATAGTTTCTGCTGGGCCCTCTGCACACCCCCTCTGGTGACATCACCTCCTCCACAATGCTGCCTGTAGAGGCCAGCCATTCCCCCCAGCCTCTGGGGGCATTGTGCACAATATGCTTGTTCCCTGGGAAAGGGGGAGATGGTGCACACTTCTGTGCTTAGAGGATAAGAGAAGCCAAACTCCAAGATGGAAGAAGTCAAAAGAAGGTGACGAACCACGTCAGGGCAGAGCTTAGTGATGTCATCACACCACCAGGAAGGAGCTGGCTGGATACAAGCTAATGGTGATGCTCTAGCCTTACCCCTAAAGTGATTGTAAAGTCTCATTTTTTTGTTGTTTTTTTTTAAATAACAAACATGTCATTCTTTCCTTCTCTGTGCAGTTGGTTTTGCACAGGGCAGCCTGAATCCTCTTTGCTGCTCCTGGCCCCTCCCTCCTGTTCAGTGCCCCCACAGCAAGCAGCTTGGAGATATGGTGCTGTCGTTTGACCCCGCCCCCTTTCTCCTGATTGACAAACTAACTTTAATTGACAGCAGCGGGAGCCAATGTCCTGGAGTCCTGGATGGCCGAGGGACTCGTAGACATCGCTGGATAGAGATGGGGCTCAGGTAAGTATTGAGGGGTGCTGTGGCTGCTGCTACACACAGAAGGCTTTTTATCTTAATGCACAGAATGCATTAAGATAAAAAACATTCTGACTTCACAACTCCTTTAAGGGGAACATGTACCTGTAAATACTTGAAGTTGCTTTTAAGGTAGTGCACTAACATTTTGAGTGCATTTTAGATTGTTTTAAGAAATGATTTATAATTTTTAAAAAGTAAAACAATATGTTTAGCTTTCTATTCCTTTTGAGTGGTTTGTGGATGGTAAGGCGATTCCTTGATTGATCCCTTATCAGTAATCATATTGGAGGAGGCATATTGACGAAGGAAGAGATACCTGAGTGGCTTATGAGATCCCTTAAAGGGGAAAACGCACAGTGACCTATTGCAGGTCTGGGTGCTAAGGTAAGCGTGGAGAGTGTTTTCTGGTGATCACACTGGGAACAAATCAATCAAAATATATATTTAAGATAAATATATTACTGTATACATTGGACTTATAACATAGTAGTTGTGGTGGAATCCTCTCATGTGCACAGTGGACGTTTCATTAATTATGCGCATTGCAATTTGCAGTATATATATTTATTCAAATATTAATATTTTGATTGTTTTTTTTATATTTATATGGACACAATTTTGCCTATATTTGATATATAAGTTTAAACATAAGTAGCGCAGCACTGTATAATGAAATGTATTCATGTGTATATGTGGGAACACGCTGTGTTTGCAGCAGCATTTAGTTAATTTGGTGGTTTCATTTACACTTATTATTATTTTTTGTGATTAGGAGATTGCGCAGAGAGTTTACTTCATTCATACTCCAAGATACTCCGAGATGTGTTTTTTCCAGTGCAGCAGCCATTTTCTAGAAGTCCAACATTCATATTTGTTCTTTATTTCTTTTACTTTCAATCTAGACCCATCACAGGGGAGCATTAAACTCGAAGCAAAAAGTCAGACATAATACGAAAAGAACTCATATAGTGAGAGAAAAACATAACCGTAAGATAGTAGCAGCTTGCGCCCGAAAGCACTAGCAGTCAGGAATAGGCAATCAGGGCAGGCATCTCTGATGGGAAGTAAATTGGAGGCACGTTCATGAAAGCGGATTATTTGGAGTTGTGCGAGAAGCGTGCCCTTTTCGGGGAATCCTTCCTCGGGCTGCGGATATCTCGAGATCCGGGTGAGAAGGAGGGAGCAGCAAGGGGATTAGTGTCCATAGATATGTGGAGGCTTGACCGAATATAATCAGCAGCTTCGTAGGGATGGGTAAAAGACTTAGAATCACCAGAGGGATCAGTGAAGCGGAGGATGGCAGGGTAAGCCAAGGTGAATTTGACACCTTTCTGGAAGAGTGCAGAGCAGGAAGGTTGAAATGCTTTACGGCGGCGGGCGACCTCCTGAGAATAATCAGCGAAGAGGAGCAGGCGGTGTCCATCAAGTTGAAGGTGTTTGGCATTACGGAAAGACTTCAGTATAGCGGTTCTGTCAACATAATTCAGATAGCGCACTATCACAGGGCGCGGGGAGCGGCGCTCATTAGAGGGAGAGCCGAGACGATGTGCCCGCTCAATAGTGCATGGCGCGGTAATGCCCAGGGCATGTGGAATACGGACAGTGCAGACATCAGTAAGGGAGCCTGTGCCAAAGGATTCTGGGAGGCCAATAATTCTTAAATTGTTTCTGCGTGACCGATTTTCCAAGTCATCCAGTTTTTCCAATATGTACTGCTGGGTTTTTTGCACTGTAGTTTCAGTAGTAAATGAACTTTGAATCTCCTCCTCCATATCTGTTATTCTGCTTTCCACCTCAGACAGGCGTTTTGCATGGTCCCCCAGCTCTTTGCGGAGCTGGGATATCCCTGCTGTCACTGCCCTCTCCACCGTGGCTGAGATGGTGGGAGACAGTAGAGCAGCCACTGCTTGTGCCAAACGTTGGCATTGTTTATCAGGGGGGTCTGCCTGCGGATCAGCGGGAGACACAGGGTTGCGGAGCTCCCCCATGTGGAGGTCAGCAGCCATATTACCTGCCTGGGCTGCAGGGAGGGAGCCGTCCTGTCAGGTGCTAGAGGTGATCCCCGCAGTGGTATGGACCACGAACCGGTCCATGAAGTGCGGCTTGTCAGCGGTGAGGTGAGCGGGGAGCAGCGAGGAGTCCGTGGGCGGTAGTGAGCCGGTTTAGTGAGCAGATAATGCCGGAGCCGCTGTGCTGCGCTACCTTCTCATGAGGCGCCGGAACCGGAAGTCTTCTTTTACTTTCAAGATAAATGTTTTATTTAAAATACGACACCACCATTTATAAAACGATTGAACCTTCTTTATTATTGTTTTGAGCATCCAATCTTCTATATAAGCTGAAACTAAGAGTCAATTTTGCTTCCTGAATTCTTCTTTTACAATAAGTATAAAAGATAAATAATGCAAAGCATTCATTTGTGTTTTTTATGTCCGTCTTGTGTTCAGCTTTAACCACTTAAGCCCCGGAGGATTTGGCTGCTCAATGACCAGGCCCTATTTTGCGATTCGGCACTGCGTGACTTAAATCGACAATTGCTCGGTCGTGCGACACTGTACCCAAATGAAGTTGACGTCCTTTTTTTCCCACAAACAGAGCTTTCTTTTGGTGCTATTTGATCACCTGTGCAATTTTTTTTTTTTTTGCGCTATAAACAAAAAAAGAGCGACAATTTTAAATTGTTTTATATGAAATTCTCAAAAAAAAAAAAAAATGTAAAAATCAAAATTTTTTAACATTTTAGGCCAATTTGATTTCTGCTACATATTTTTTGTAAAAAAAATCGCAATAAGAGTATTTTGATTGGTTTGTGCAAAAGTTATTGCGTTTAATAACTACGGGAAAGATTTATGTAATTTTTATTGTTTTTTTTAATTAGTAATGGCGGCAATCTGCGATTTTTTTTGCGGGACTGCGACATTGTGGCGGACAGATCGGACCCCTGACGGACATTTTTTACACTTTTGGGGGTACCAGTGACATTACTACAGTAATCAGTGCTATAAATATGCACTGTTACTGTAAAAATGACACTGACAGGGAAGGGGTTAACTTTATTGGTGATCGAGGGGTTAAGTGTGTCCCTAGGGGTGTGATTCTAACTGTTAGGGGGCGTGGCTAGTGAAGTAATCACAGAGCAATACGATCCTACATAGCAGGATCGCATAGTCTCTGTCATTACTCCAGGGAGAATGACTGACGGTCGTGTTTACATCAGACGTCTGTCTTTCTCTCTCTCCTGAGGCAGATCGCGAGTGGCCGGCGGACATCGGAGCCGTCGGTCACACGTGCAGGCTAGGCAGGGAACGAGTGGGGGCGGGAGCGCGCCACCGGCGACGAGCGCTCACCCCCTACAGGCTCGTGGGCGAGCGACGTACCCCTATGTCACTTTGCCTGTAGGGGGCTGACTGCCGCAGTATATAGTCGTGAGGCGGTCGGCAAGTGGTTAAAAAGTTCTAATGGAAGAAAATAAAATATTTCAAACAGACAAAAACAAATAGAAAATGGTTTAATTTTCCGGAAAGTAAGAAACGTTCATCTCTGATATGTCTTTTGAAAATTGCTTGGAAAGAAAGTTCTAGTAGTTTTGTAGATGAGGTCCATCACAATATGCTCAGACAGAAAAGAATGCTGATTTTATTACGGTATATTACTGTGTACATAATCAAAAACTACTACACACAGGATAATATTTGTTGTGTTACAGTGAAGAGAGTCATAATACGGTGGTTACATATTTTCAATGATTACCTGTCAGATCTGAAGAAATACAACAAGCATGGTTTGGAGGAATGTAGGGAAAGCAATGCTGGTACCTTCATTCTGGAGATAGATGGAGGAAAATGGAGATAAAAACACATTCTGCAAAAGATAGGATCTTCTCAACCCCACTCTGCCACCTGTGTGGCAAGGTCTTGATTCCAAGGACATGCATTTTGTGTCAGGTATATAGTGAAGATGCCATGGGCAGTAGAGGACAGATGGACAACTCATGTGGTTCATCACTTCTTCCTGAGCTTGAAAATATAATCAAAAGCTACATTAGTCCCTAGTAAATGCACTATTCATACCGAAATTTGTGGACACGTGACCTTACATTTATAAGAACTTGTTGGACATCCCATTTCAAAACCATGGGCATTCATTTTTGAATTGTCCCCTGCTGTGCAACTATGATGGACTCAACTCTTCCGGGAGAGTTTTCTACAAGATTTTGGAGTCTGACGGAATTTTTTTTTTCAGTCAACAGAGCCTTCATGAGGTACTGCTGTTGGATGAAACGACCCGGCTCGCATTCAGCGTTCCACTTTATTGCAAAGGTGTTTAATAGAGTTGGGTTGAAGGCTCTGTGTAGACCACTTGAGTTCCTTCACACCAAAAATCATCAAACTATGTCTTCATGGAGCTAGTTTTGTGCACAGCGCCCCAGTTCTGCTGCAGTAGAAAATGATCTTCCCCAATCTGTTGCCACAAGGTTGGAAGCACACGTGAACATAACAATTTGGAGGGGAGTGCACATACTTTTGGCCATCTAGTGGAAGTGTGATGGCCAGGTATCCTCTGGTATATATCTTCTGCAGCTGGCTGTCCTGCCTGTTAAATCCCTTAGATTTCATAGGAAAATGCAGACAAATTTGCTCAATTTTGTCCACTTTGGCTCATTTCTGATTTATGTGGCTGCACGTGTAGGAAGTACTGTGATATCAATTGAGGAACACAATTTTGACTATGGCTGCTTAGACAATACCATAGCTCCAAACTTTCCCTAATTTTGAGGGACTATGCCTAATTTGGAAAAAAGTCCCTCTGTCCCTCTTTCCTCCTCATTTGTCCCTCATTTTGGTCTGACCTATATAGTTGTATACAGAATGCACTTTTTATGTTTCAAAAAGTGTTTCCTGGTGCTAAACCTTTCATTCAATTTCTAAATTGCTGCATTTGTAAATTTCAAAAGCCAGTATAAAGGAAAAGTAGTGGTAAAAAAAAGCACTTGTGGGTTTAACTAATCATTTTTTGTATAATTCTCTTTTAACCACTTACCGCAAAGTGACGTATATATACGGTGTTATACTGGGATGATGCCTCTAGCTAGAGGCACCATCCTGGTACCGTGGTTTAGTGCCAACGGTCGGCTTTCCGTCGGTAATGACCGATGCGGCTCGGGAGCCGCTCAATCGTTACCCGGGACAACCCCCCCTCCCGCCGCCTTCTGCGACTTTGCCCGGGACCCCCGTCCCACCGGGAGACCCGAGCACCCAGCCGGCACATCCGCCGGCTGGATGGAGTCCCGATCTAGGCCGGAAGTGGCTTCGATCGGGTCTCCGATGACGTAACCCGGAGGCGGCGTCCATGGTTACTCTGCTGCAAAAGGCGGCAGATTTAAAAAACGGCTGTATGCAAAAATGCCGTTTTCGGCATTTTGCATACATGAAAGTGTAGTGGAGGGGTTTGGGGTCTTTTAGACCCTCCATCCCTCCATAAAGAGTACCTGTCACTGCATATTGGTGTCACAAGGGATGTTTACATTGCATGTGACAGCAATAAAAGTGATCAGATTTTTTTTTTTTAAAAACCTGTAATAAAGTTAAAAAATAAAAAATAAAATAAATAGGAAAAAAAAAATTTAGCCGCCCCCGTCACTGTTAGCTCGCAAACTAAAGAAATGTATACGGAAGTCGAGCCGCAAATGAAATCACTGTTCAAACCACACATGTGAGGTATCGCCACGATCTCCAGAGCGTGAGCAATAATTAAAAAAAAAGAGCTACACTCTAACTCTAAACTGGTAACCGTAAAATTTTAAAGCATCGCCTATTGAGATTTCTATTGACGGTAGTTTGTCGCCATTCCACGGGTGTGCGCAATTTTAAACCGTAACATGTTGGGTATCTATTTACTTGGCGTGACATCATCTTTCACAATTTTCTAAAAAAAATGGGCTAACTTTGCTGTTTAGTATTTTTTAAATGCAGTGAAATTTGATTTTTCCCAAAAAAATGGCGTTTTAAAGACCGCTGCGCAAATACCGTGTGACAAAAAATATTGCAATGACCGACATTTTATTCTCCAGAGTCTTTGCTGAAAAAATATATATAATGTTTGGGGGTTCTCAGTAGTTTTATAGGAAAAAATACTGATTTTAACTTGTAAACAAAAAGTGTCCAAAATAGGGCTGGGGCTTAAAGCGGAGTTCCACCCTGGAAATTTTTTTTTATTTTAAAAATACCCCCGGGACAGTCAGGGCTAGTACATTCCACAATGGCTAGCCTCTGATCTGTCCCGGGTTGCACTTACCTGTTAGGACAAATACTTACCTTGAAAACGTCTTGTCCAGCGCTGCCATCTCAGATGTGGGCAGCTTGAAGCCAGCGAGATGCTCTTTGGCGTCCTCTTCCGCCTTCGGGGCCGGTGCAGGCGCAAAGATTCCTGGGAGCGATGACGTTCAGCTCCCAGGAATCATTGCAGAGCCAGGAAGTGACGACGGGCCGCGGCCGAGGAAGGAGGAAGAAGGAAGTAAGGTAAGTATATTATCTTCGCTACGAGGTAAGTAAAAAAAAAAATGGAATTATCCATTTCTTTTTCAGGTGACCCGGAGCGAGAAGATGGAGGTAAGTATAAAATTAGGGTGGAACTCCACTTTAAGTGGTTAAGGGGGCGTGGCAGGGGTGTGTCCTATGCCTACATACCTTTGCTAATAGGTGTCCCTCGTTCCCTCTCAAAAAGTTGGGAGGTATGCAATACTACAGTGAGTTGCCATTCTGCACAGAGTTTATAAAAGCACCCACTAAAAAATATAGCAACCATTGAATCTGCATATGGACATTAGCAGTGTATACCTGCTTTACATTATCATACCTGATTGTCCGACACCTCTTTTAGCTGGTCCACTGTACAGTGTATAAGGCCACCCAGGATAACGGGTCAATCAGACTGATATGGGTGCTTGGCGCTGATGCTGAATGCCCACATTAGGTGTGAAGTGGTGAAACCACAATGAAAACAGTTGCACCAAAACTGCACACATGCTGAGATGCGACTCTCTTGCTACTCCTTTGTCCATCTCAGATGTTCAATATCTGAGAAAATATCTAATGACTCAGATGATCTCCATTCAACTGTCAATGAAAATGTGAAATATGCTCCTACAGCTACATCCACACCAACATGTGTATTGCCATAGATGTTTATTGTGCATCAATGCACATGCAATCAACTTCAAGCAATCAACTGTTTTTTGTCAAAGCTAAATTGAGTAGGGTTGAGCGAACACCTAGATGTCCGTGTTCGACGGGTTCGGCCGAACTTTAAAAAAAAGTCCGGGTCCGTGTCCCGGACTTTTACCGAACTTTTCCCGGACACCGAACCCCATTGAAGTCAATGGGGACCCGAACTTTAAGGCACTAAAATGGCTCTAAAACACCAAAGGAAAGGGCTAGAGTGCTGCAAATGGCAGCAAAACGTAATTAAGAGCATGGCAAGTGCTCTGCAAACAAATGTGGATAGGGAAATAACTTAAAACAACAAAAAAAAAACAGAAAAATAAAACAATGTTCTTCTTCATCTCTGAAGGACGAGGCCCATATGGAGTAGGAGGGAGGTTGAGGTGGTGGTGGATGTGGCGGTGACATAGGCGTGCGCACAGGGTGTGCTGGGTGTGCCTGGGCACACCCTAATCACCTAGGGCACATAGCATTGCCAGTGAGGAGATGGGAAAGATCTCCCTGGGACCTGCTCTGCTCTATTTCTCCTTGCCTACAGGTACATGGCCCCGATACATTACTCTCCCTGCTGGCAAACACATGCATGTGTATTTCAACTTTGGGGTGCACACCTTAATGCAATAGGCTGCGCACACCTATGGGCGGTGTAGGTGGAAGCGGCGGTGGAGGAGGACCAGGGCCGGATTAACAGCATCATGGGCTTGGTGCTGAGGATTTTGAAGGGCCTTAAGGGCCGTGCCTTGCCATGCACCCAGAGGAGGAAGGGTGCAGCCATGCATGCCTAATTCAACATGGGATGCTGTCTCTGAAGCCCATAAACACATCCATGCATCGCCAACTGTCCCTCCTTGTCCGGCCTTCACGCTGTGTGGGGAGGTTCTGAGGGTGCTGCCTGGGGAAGCGAGCATAGAAGCCAGACTTCTGTGTTTACAAGTGACAGAAGAGCGGTAACAGTGAATATGGCCAACCCGGGGCCTATATAAAAGGTAGGGGCCTGGAGCTGCAGCTCCAATAGCCCCTACATTAATCTGGCCCTGAGGAGGAGGACGAGGTAGCCAACACTGCTTCTTTTCAAAAATTTTAAATGAGGGTACACCCCAAAAGAGTGAGAAAGAGCAAAAATGGAACAATGGGTGGGTAAGGTCGGTATCCATTGCTATTCTGCATAAGGTACGGAAAAGTCCCGTGGGATCCATGCCTGGTTCATTTTAATGAACGTGAGCTTGTCCACATTGTCTCTGGACAGGCGGCTGCGCTTGTCTGTTATAACGCCCCCAGCCGTGCTAAATACCCGTTCAGATAATACACTGGCTGCAGGGCACGCCAGCACCTCCAAGGCGTAAAGGGCAAGCTCAGGCCATGTGCCCAATTTGGAGACCCAGAAGTTGAAGGGGGCAGACCCGTCATTCACTACATGTAGGCGTGTGCACACATACTGCTCCACCATGTTGGTAAAATGCTGCCTCCTGCTAAGACGTTCCATCTGAGCTGCTGGTGCTGCTGTTTGTTGTGGCGTGCTGACAAAGCTTTTCCACATTTCGGCCATGCTAACCCTGCCTTCTGAGGTGCTGGCGGTGCCCTGGTTGCGTTGGCGACCTCCTCCTCCTCCTCCTCTGCCTTGTGCTTCCACTGTGGCCCCGCTGTCAGATGGGAATGCCAGCAGCATGGCGTCTACCAGCGTGCGCTTGTACTCGCGCATCTTGCGATCGCGCTCCAGTGAGTGAATTAAGGACGGTACGTTGTCCTTGTAACGGGGATCCAGCAGCGTGGCCACCCAGTAATCAGCACAAGTTAGAATGTGGGCAACTCGGCGGTCGTTGTGGAGACACTGCAGCATGTAATCGCTCATGTGTGCCAGGCTGCCCAGAGGCGACGAAAGGCTGTCCTCTGTGGGAGGTGTATCGTCCGTGTCCTCTGTATCCCCCCAGCCACGCACCAGTGATGGCCATGAGCTGGCCTGGGTGCCACCCTGCTGTGAACATGGTTCCATCTCCTCCTCCAGCTCCTCCTCCTCCTCATCCTCCTCATCCTCCAGAACTGTGCCCCTGCTGGACAATTGCGTCCCTGGCGTTTGCGTGTGCAGGAACCCACCCTCGGAGCCCCTTGCGAATGACTGCCCTGAAAGCCTTGGAAATGTTACCTCTTCATCCTCCTCCTCCTCCTCATCCTGTGCCACATCCTCTTCCATCATCGCCCGAATTGTTTTTTCAAGGAGGCATAGAAGTGGGATAGTTAAGCTGAGAACGGCGTCATTGCCACTGGCCATGTTGGTGGAGTACTCAAAACAGCGCAACAAGGCACACAGGTCTCGCATGGAGGCCCAGTTATTGGTGGTGAAGTGGTGCTGTTCCGCAGAGCGACTCACGCGTGCGTGCTGCAGCTGAAACTCCACTATGGCCTGCTGCTGCTCGCACAGTCTTTCCAGCATGTGCAAGGTGGAGTTCCACCTTGTGGGCACGTCACATATGAGGCGGTGAGCGGGAAGGCCGAAGTTACGCTGCAGCGCTGCCAGGCGAGCAGCAGCAGGGTGAGAACGCCGAAAGTGCGCACAAACGGCCCGCACTTTCTGCAGCAGCTCTGACATATCGGGGTAGTTTTTAAGGAACCTCTGCACCACCAAATTCAGCACATGCGCCAGGCAAGGGATGTGCGTCAAACCGGCTAGGCCCAGAGCTGCTGTGAGATTTCGCCCGTTATCACACACCACCAGGCCGGGCTTGAGGCTCGCTGGCAGCAACCACTCATTTGTCTGCTGTTCCATGCTCCTCCACAACTCCTGCGCGGTGTGTGGTTTGTCCCCCAAACAGGCAAGTTGTAAAACTGCCTGCTGTCGTTTACCCCTGGCCGTGCTGAAGTTGGTGGTGAAGGTGTTACGCTGTCCGGATGAGGAGGCGGTAGAGGATGAGGAAGCGGAGTAGGAGGAGTTACGAACAGGAGGCAAACTGAAGCGCCCTGCAATCCTCGGTGGTGGAAGGACATGCGCCAAATTGCTATCCGCCTCAGGCCCATCCGCCACTGCATTTACCCAGTGTGCCGTTAGGGAGATATAACGCCCCTGACCGTGCTTACTGGTCCACGTATCCGTAGTTAGGTGGACCTTGGCACAGATGGCGTTGCGCAGTGCACACCTGATATTTTCCCCCACTTGGTTGTGCAGGGAAGGGATGGCTTGCCTGGAAAAGTAGTGGCGGCTGGGCACGACGTACTGTGGGACAGCCACCGACATAAGGTTTTTAAAACTGTGCGTCTCCACCAGACGGAATGACAGCATTTCAAAGGCCAATAATTTTGAAATGCTGGCATTCAGGGCCAGGGATCGCGGGTGGGTAGGGGGGTACTTCCTCTTCCTCTCAAGTGTTTGGGAGATGGAAAGCTGAACGCTTCCACGGGACATTGTGGAGATGGTTGTTGGTGACCCAGGTGGTGGTGTTGCTGACAGATCGTCTGTTTGCGGGGTGGCAGGTGCCGGTATCACTACAGATGTGGCTGGAGCGGCCGAGACTGCAGCAGAAGAGGAAGCAGGATGAGCCAGAGACGTTTCTTGGTTTTGAAGGTGTGTACTCCACTGCAGCTCGTGCTTTGCACTTAGATGCCTGATCATGCAGGTTGTGCTCAGGTTGAGAAGGTTCATGCCTCGCTTCAAGCTCTGATTGCACAGGGTGCAAACCACTCGTGTCCTGTCATCAGCACATTTTCTAAAGAACTTCCACGCTAGAGAACTCCTTTGAGCTGACTTTGGTGCGCTCGTTCCCTTGCTGCGTTGGGCAGTAGCGGGCGTAGTGTCTAGGGCACGGCCGCTCCGCTTCTGCACCCTGCTCCCTCTTCTGCTGTGCTGGTGGCTCTGTGCGACCACCGCCTCTTCCTCCAAACTACTCAGGTCACCTGCATGACGTTCATTCCATGTGGGGTCGAGGACCTCATCGTCCTCCACATCATCTTCCACCCAGTCTTCACCCCTGCCCTCCTTGTCGGTCTCCACAATGCTGAACGCCGCAGCAGTTGGCACCTGCGTTTCGTCATCATCGGAGACGTGCTGCGATGATCCTTGCATGTACTCATCTTGAGAAATAAGTGGTTGGGCATCGCTGCACTCAATCTCTTCCACTTCTGGGGCAGGGCTAGGTGGATGGCCCTGGGAAACCCTGCTGACAGAGTCCTCAAAAAGAATAAGAGACTGCTGTATGGCTTGGGGCTCAGACTGCTGGCCTGATTTGCAAGGGGGTGAGGTGAAAGACGGTTGGACATTGGCTGCAGGTGCCAACTCTGACCTTTCTGCAGTAGACTGGGTGGGAGACAATGTGAAGGAACTGGAGGCACTGTCAGCAGCAAACCAATCTACTATCGCCTCAACTTGTTCTGGCCTCATCACTTCTAGGGGCGTTTGATGCCCTACCAAATACTGATGCAGGTTCTGTCGCCTACTCACACTTGAGGAAGGTGTTTCACTTGTGCGTGTAGCTGGCACAGATCGACCATGTCCTCTCCTTGCAACAGGAGCTCTACCAGCAGCACCACGACCCAGGCCACGGCCCTTATTTGACGGTCTCCTCATATTTCTGTAATTTAAGATCTTGCCCTAGAAAGGTTTTTATTGAATAGCGGAATAGAAAATATGATCCAAAAAAAGTGTATGTATATCACACGTACACAACCACACTAGGCCCCAATTACTATTGTTTGTACCCCTAAAAGGCTAGATGAGGAGTAGGGGGAGTATGGAACAGGCAGCACCCTCAAACCTTCAGAAGTATGAGATGAACCCCAACAACTTGGAAAGGTGGATCTCTCTCACACGTACCGACACAGACTATCCCGCAATTCAATTGATCCTCAAAGGTTTTTATTGAATAGCGGAATAGGAAATATGATCAAAAAAAGTGTATGTATCTCGCACGTACACAACCACACTAGGCCCCAATTACTATTGTTTGTACCCCTAAAAGGCTAGATGAGGAGTAGGGGGGGTATGGAACAGGCAGCACCCTCAAACCTTCAGAAGTATGAGATGAACCCCAACAACTTGGAAAGGTGGATCTCTCTCACACGTACCGACACAGACTATCCCGCAATTCAATTGATCCTCAAAGGTTTTTATTGAATAGCGGAATAGGAAATATGATCAAAAAAAGTGTATGTATCTCGCACGTACACAACCACACTAGGCCCCAATTACTATTGTTTGTACCCCTAAAAGGCTAGATGAGGAGTAGGGGGGGTATGGAACAGGCAGCACCCTCAAACCTTCAGAAGTATGAGATGAACCCCAACAACTTGGAAAGGTGGATCTCTCTCACACGTACCGACACAGACTATCCCGCAATTCAATTGATCCTCAAAGGTTTTTATTGAATAGCGGAATAGGAAATATGATCAAAAAAAGTGTATGTATCTCGCACGTACACAACCACACTAGGCCCCAATTACTATTGTTTGTACCCCTAAAAGGCTAGATGAGGAGTAGGGGGGGTATGGAACAGGCAGCACCCTCAAACCTTCAGAAGTATGAGATGAACCCCAACAACTTGGAAAGGTGGATCTCTCTCACACGTACCAACACAGACTATCCCCCAATTTAACTGATCCCCAAAGGTTTTTGATTAAATAGCGGAATAGAAAATATGATCCAAAAAAAGTGTATGTATATCACACGTACACAACCACACTAGGCCCCAATTACTATTGTTTGTACCCCTAAAAGGCTAGATGAGGAGTAGGGGGAGTATGGAACAGGCAGCACCCTCAAACCTTCAGAAGTATGAGATGAACCCCAACAACTTGGAAAGGTGGATCTCTCTCACACGTACCGACACAGACTATCCCGCAATTCAATTGATCCTCAAAGGTTTTTATTGAATAGCGGAATAGGAAATATGATCAAAAAAAGTGTATGTATCTCGCACGTACACAACCACACTAGGCCCCAATTACTATTGTTTGTACCCCTAAAAGGCTAGATGAGGAGTAGGGGGAGTATGGAACAGGCAGCACCCTCAAACCTTCAGAAGTATGAGATGAACCCCAACAACTTGGAAAGGTGGATCTCTCTCACACGTACCAACACAGACTATCCCCCAATTTAACTGATCCCCAAAGGTTTTTGATTAAATAGCGGAATAGAAAATATGATCCCAAAAAAGTGTATGTATATCACACGTACACAACCACACTAGGCCCCAATTACTATTGTTTGTACCCCTAAAAGGCTAGGAGTAGGGGGAGTATGGAACAGGCAGCACCCTCAAACCTTCAGAAGTATGAGATGAACCCCAACAACTTGGAAAGGTGGATCTCTCTCACACGTACCAACACAGACTATCCCCCAATTTAACTGATCCCCAGAGGTTTTTGATTAAATAGCGGAATAGAAAATATGATCCCAAAAAAGTGTATGTATATCACACGTACACAACCACACTAGGCCCCAATTACTATTGTTTGTACCCCTAAAAGGCTAGGAGCAGGGGGAGTATGGAACAGGCAGCACCCTCAAACCTTCAGAAGTATGAGATGAACCCCAACAACTTGGAAAGGTGGATCTCTCTCACACGTACCAACACAGACTATCCCCCAATTTAACTGATCCCCAAAGGTTTTTGATTAAATAGCGGAATAGAAAATATGATCCCAAAAAAGTGTATGTATATCACACGTACACAACCACACTAGGCCCCAATTACTATTGTTTGTACCCCTAAAAGGCTAGGAGTAGGGGGAGTATGGAACAGGCAGCACCCTCAAACCTTCAGAAGTATGAGATGAACCCCAACAACTTGGAAAGGTGGATCTCTCTCACACGTACCAACACAGACTATCCCCCAATTTAACTGATCCCCAAAGGTTTTTGATTAAATAGCGGAATAGAAAATATGATCCCAAAAAAGTGTATGTATATCACACGTACACAACCACACTAGGCCCCAATTACTATTGTTTGTACCCCTAAAAGGCTAGGAGTAGGGGGAGTATGGAACAGGCAGCACCCTCAAACCTTCAGAAGTATGAGATGAACCCCAACAACTTGGAAAGGTGGATCTCTCTCACACGTACCAACACAGACTATCCCCCAATTTAACTGATCCCCAAAGGTTTTTGATTAAATAGCGGAATAGAAAATATGATCCCAAAAAAGTGTATGTATATCACACGTACACAACCACACTAGGCCCCAATTACTATTGTTTGTACCCCTAAAAGGCTAGGAGTAGGGGGAGTATGGAACAGGCAGCACCCTCAAACCTTCAGAAGTATGAGATGAACCCCAACAACTTGGAAAGGTGGATCTCTCTCACACGTACCAACACAGACTATCCCCCAATTTAACTGATCCCCAGAGGTTTTTGATTAAATAGCGGAATAGAAAATATGATCCCAAAAAAGTGTATGTATATCACACGTACACAACCACACTAGGCCCCAATTACTATTGTTTGTACCCCTAAAAGGCTAGGAGTAGGGGGAGTATGGAACAGGCAGCACCCTCAAACCTTCAGAAGTATGAGATGAACCCCAACAACTTGGAAAGGTGGATCTCTCTCACACGTACCAACACAGACTATCCCCCAATTTAACTGATCCCCAAAGGTTTTTGATTAAATAGCGGAATAGAAAATATGATCCCAAAAAAGTGTATGTATATCACACGTACACAACCACACTAGGCCCCAATTACTATTGTTTGTACCCCTAAAAGGCTAGGAGTAGGGGGAGTATGGAACAGGCAGCACCCTCAAACCTTCAGAAGTATGAGATGAACCCCAACAACTTGGAAAGGTGGATCTCTCTCACACGTACCAACACAGACTATCCCCCAATTTAACTGATCCCCAAAGGTTTTTGATTAAATAGCGGAATAGAAAATATGATCCCAAAAAAGTGTATGTATATCACACGTACACAACCACACTAGGCCCCAATTACTATTGTTTGTACCCCTAAAAGGCTAGGAGTAGGGGGAGTATGGAACAGGCAGCACCCTCAAACCTTCAGAAGTATGAGATGAACCCCAACAACTTGGAAAGGTGGATCTCTCTCACACGTACCAACACAGACTATCCCCCAATTTAACTGATCCCCAAAGGTTTTTGATTAAATAGCGGAATAGAAAATATGATCCAAAAAAAGTGTATGTATATCACACGTACACAACCACACTAGGCCCCAATTACTATTGTTTGTACCCCTAAAAGGCTAGGAGTAGGGGGAGTATGGAACAGGCAGCACCCTCAAACCTTCAGAAGTATGAGATGAACCCCAACAACTTGGAAAGGTGGATCTCTCTCACACGTACCAACACAGACTATCCCCCAATTTAACTGATCCCCAAAGGTTTTTGATTAAATAGCGGAATAGAAAATATGATCCCAAAAAAGTGTATGTATATCACACGTACACAACCACACTAGGCCCCAATTACTATTGTTTGTACCCCTAAAAGGCTAGATGAGGAGTAGGGGGAGTATGGAACAGGCAGCACCCTCAAACCTTCAGAAGTATGAGATTGTGTTCACTGTACCCCACAAAGATTGAGTTCACTGCACCCCACAATGATTGTGTTCACTGCACCCCACAAAGATTGTGTTCACTGCACCTCACAAAGATTGTGTTCACTGTACCCCCCAAAGATTGTGTTCACTGCACCCCACAAAGATTCTGTTCACTGTACCCCACAAAGATTGTGTTCACTGCACCCCAAAAAGATTGTGTTCACTGCACCCCAAAAAGGATGTTGTTCACTGCACCCCAAAAAGGATGTTGTTCACTCCACCCCAAAAAGATTGTGTTCACTGCACCCCACAAAGATTGTGTTCACTGCACCCCAAAAAGATTGTGTTCACTGCACCCCAAAAATGATTTTGTTCACTGCACCCCAAAAAGGATTTTGTTCACTGCACCCCAAAAAGGATGTTGTTCACTCCACCCCAAAAAGATTGTGTTCACTGCACCCCAAAAAGATTGTGTTCACTGCACCCCACAAAGGATTTTGTTCACTGCACCCCAAAAAGATTGTGTTCACTGCACCCCAAAAAGGATGTTGTTCACTGCACCCCAAAAAGGATTTTGTTCACTGCACCCCAAAAAGATTGTGTTCACTGCACCCCACAAAGGATTTTGTTCACTGCACCCCACAAAGATTGTGTTCACTGCACACCAAAAAGGATTGTGTTCACTGCACCCCAAAAAGATTTTGTTCACTGCACCCCAAAAAGATTGTGTTCACTGCAGCCCAAAAAGATTGTGTTCACTGCAGCCCAAAAAGATTGTGTTCACTGCAGCCCAAAAAGATTGTGTTCACTGCAGCCCAAAAAGATTGTGTTCACTGCAGCCCAAAAAGATTGTGTTCACTGCAGCTCACACACAGAAAAATGGATGTGGATCACTGACATCTGCCTATCTCCAATCCCACACCACACAGCAATATCGATTGTAGTTTGTAGAACACAGTTTCCCTAAAATTCAGCAGACTCTGTCCCTAACAGGATTGAGAAGAGATCGTAGATCAGGATTGAGTGCAGACCCCACCCCCCACACAGCAATATCGATTGTAGTTTGTAGAAGACACTGACCCTATAATTCAGCAGACTCTATCCCTAAAATGCCTACAACTCGCCCTGCCTAAACACTCCGACCTGTCCCTCAATTCTATCCGGACACAAATGGTTTTTTCCTGCCTATCTTTCCCTAATCAGCAGCCAGCACGTTGATGTGTGCTCTGTCCCTGAATCTAAGCAGCATAATGACGCCGCTGCGCCTGCCTCGAACTTATAAAGACTTGGTCACATGCTTCAGACGGCCAATCACAGCTACTGAGACATTTGCAGGCATGGCTGGGATGGCTTAAGGCACACCAGTTAAACGATTGTTGATTGGCTGTTGAAAGCCCGCCATGAAAAGAGCGCCAAAGCATGCAAAACCCGGAAATAAAACGACCGAACACGGATTTTTACCCGAACATACAGTAAAGTGTCCGTGTCCGTGTTCGGGTACAAAAAATCCAATTATTCGGTACGAACACGAATAATACAGTCCGTGTTCGCTCAACACTAAAATTGAGCAAGCTAAAGTTAGAAGCTGATTGGCAGATTTTGCACTCTCCCGTTTTAGTAAATCAACCCCTGAGGTCTAGTTCACCCCTATGCAGGTTGCAGTTTGCATATTCCAATTGCATTTTTCAATACATGTTTTTGATCCATTAAAGTCTATGGAACCAAAAACCAGAAAAAAAGTCCCTGGCCCTTTCCATAAAATGCACTGATGTGAACATGACCCATAGGAATCCATGTGAAATGGACTGTAGTGTGTTTCTGCAAATTGAAAATGCACTAAAAAAATATATAGGTGTGAATCAGACCTAAGGGTAATTTCTGTCTGTTGCTTCTTTTCTCTGCTATCAGCATGAACCACTTCTGACAAGTTTTCCTGACACCAGGAGAAAAATGGTGACATGGGAAGGACCTCCAGCAGATTGACAGCCTCCGCTCGGTTCCTGTGTGCTGTGTGAAGGGGGGTGTGTCTCTTCCTTCCAATCAGCTCTCAGATCTCTCTGCACAGAGCTCTGCAGAGTGTAACTTCAGCTCTCCACCCCCTTTTTTATAAACTCTCAGACAAGCTTATGGCCTCTTTCACACAGGCGATCCGATCAGATCCGCCTGTCAGTTTTTTAGGCGGATCTGATCGGATCCTCCATGCAGCTCTATGGGGCAGCGGGTGTCAGCGGAGACACCTCCGCTGACACCCGCTGCCATCCGTATCCGATACTGTCCGTGAAATCTGGACGGATGGAAACCCTATTTTTCCATCCGTTCAGTGATCGGATCGGATCGGATGAGAGTGGACAGGCGGTCCGCTCTCATCCGATCCCCCATAGAGGGCAGCGGGGGCTGAGACACCTCCCTCTCCGCTCTGCAAGCAGAGACGGAGCTGTCATCCGCCGGCTCAGCGGGGATCGCGGATCGATCCCCGCTGAGCAACACGGATCCGCATACGGAGGCGGACCGTGTGAAAGAGGCCTATAAATTCAGCACTTTGAAGGGATGTAGAGAAGAGAATACTGCAGATAAACAGGTACAACTTATGTAGGAGGATTTGTTTATTCTCTGTGTATCCCCTGAGGATAGTCCCATCACTGGGTATATGTAAGGGTTTACAACTACTTTAAAGAAAACCTGTACAGAGAGTAATTTGGTACAGGTAATTGCTTGCTTAGCCTTTGGAAAATGCTATTTGCCTTGCGGTCATCCGGATCCAGCGGTCTCAATACTCTCTGCCCTGGAACAAGTATACGGATTGGGAGTGATGACTTCCCTCTGACTTTCTAATCTGCATGCTTGTTCCAGATCAGAAAGTACTGAAGCCAGGGACAGCCAGGTAACTAGTAATCTGAAGGTCAGAAAATGGTATTTTTCTCATTTCAGGTTTCCTTCCAACCATTAAAATGACAATATAGTAACAGGGTCGTGATTTTCTTCAAAGGTCACTGCATCCTTATGTGTTTGTTTTGCTGTATCTGATCTGAGCTTAGCAGGGAAGGTCAGCACCATCCATCGCACGCATGCCTAAGCACTCGGGTGGTACGTTCCTCTCTTCAATGCTCTGCGTTATTTAAGCAGAAGGGGGAGCTCAATGGATTAGAAATGTATTTGTCTTTAAGCAAAATATGCATCATCTACCTAAATACCTTTAACCATTTGCTGGTAACTTTAGCTTTTTTTATTCCCGAAGCTAATGGCTATTTTTAGCCAAGTCCAATAGATTTTAAAAGTACAGTCAATTGTTAAAAATAAAATCCTCACCTTGCAATAAAGCCTTATAAATTGAGCCTTTTTCTAATTTTTAAAAAAAAAACAAAAAACAATACTGAGCAAAATATTGGTTATTTGGAGGCTAATACTAAAATAATCCACAGGCTACAAAGTAAACTGGACAGGTAAATGATTACCATAATCTCTCTAAGAGCCGGTTCACATTAGAGCGATCCGACTTGCCGGGGCGACCTTACAAGTCGCGACCTCGGAGCGGCCAGCACGGACTTCATAACATTGAAGTCTATGACGGTCGCTCCGGGTCGCCCCAAAGTGTCGCTCCTATTAGAACGGGTCCACAGCTTCTCTATGGCAGGCGACCTACGGCGACCTGTCAGGCGACCAGGACAGGTCGCCCCAGTGTGAACCGGCTCTTAATCATCCATACACATCCACTACGTATTGGCACTGCAATCTCTTTTTATTGAAATAATTTCTTACTGTTTTTTCTGCCTCCTTCTACTGTCCTCCTTGAGCTCCCAAACATTTTCTTTTCCCCACTCGCTTTTGTTTGTTTGAAAGGAGCAGTGCATGTTAGATGCAGTCATGTGCACTGCTCCATGCACGCTGTATGTAAATCCAATATAAATAATAAATAGTAAATACAGTAAACCCCCCTCCATTGCGGGGGTTACGTTCCGGACCCAGCCGCGAAAAGTGAAATTCCACGAAATAGAAAAACCCTATTAAAATGCATTGTAGGCATGATTTTTTTACTGTCACTGTACGTGTAGAAGCATTTTAAGGTCTTTAAACACACTTTTAAAACAATAGAAACTCATTTAAACACATAAAAGGTACTTAGAGACAGAGCAAGAGCTATGAAAAACACAAAAATCTTTCATTTTTAATGATTTATATAGTAAAATAACATTACAAAAAAAAAACGCGAATTACCGGGACCGCAAAAACTGAACCGCGATGTAGCGGGGGATTACTGTAAATATAAATGATTAAAAAAATGTGTAGTGCATAGAACTACAAACCCAGATACCTATTTAAAGCGTACTACACACATATAAACTGTAAGAGAATAGATGCTATAATATATAATATAATAATATAATATAGCATAATAATATAACCATATAATAGAAAGTTATATATACCACATACATTTAAAGTGAATAATGTGCAATCGAAAATATTACCCAAAGGTGAATCACTTATACAGTAGATCAGCCTTTTTCAACCAGGGTGCCTTGGTAAAATGCCTAAAAATTGCCCAAAAAATGTATACAAGCCACTGAGTGGATGAAGCCTGCCTTTTAGTTATACAAAGCCACAGGTTTTCATTGTGAACCATTACAACCTTCTAGCCGCCAGCATCCTAACCAATGATGTCGTTGATTGATATTGAGGACATCAGGCGCCTGCACAGCATCCTTGTTTGCCATCCCAGTCCACTGCCCTGAGGGAGAGAAATTGAGGGAGAAGAAAATCATGGGAATTACTAGTCAGTACCAGTGTGAAAAGGTGTATTTTCTTTGGAAGAATAAATCACCTCTAATGCTGGGTGTCCTATGTGCATGTATGTTCTTTTTTTGCTGCAATATGTAAAACTATTGGTTTAATTTTTGTACACTTTTAGAATGGGGTGCCTCGAGAGTGTCCAAAATTTTAAAGGGTGCCTTGACTGAAAAAAGGTTGAGAAACACTGCACTAGATTACCAAAAGTATTTGGACACGTCTGCCTTTACACACACATAGAATTTAATGGCATAATCCCCCCTCCATCAAATGCTTTGGACCAGTGCACAAAGCAAGGTCCATAAAGACATGGATGAGGGAGTTTGGGGTGGAGGAACTTGACTGGTTTGTACAGAGTCAACCCGATAGAACACCTTTGGGAAGAATTAGAGTGCAGACTGTGAGCCAGGCCTTCTTGTCCTGACCTCACAAATGCGCTTCTGAAAGAATGGCCAGACATTCCCATAGATACACTCCTAAACCTTGTGGACAGCCTTCCCAGAAGAGTTGAAGCTGTTATAGCTGCAAAGGGTGGGCCAACTCAATATTGAACCCCCAAGGACTAAGACTGGGATGCCACCATTAAAGTTCATGGGCGTGCAAAGGCAGGTGTCCCAATACTTTTGGAAATATAGTATAAGTGTATATATATATATATATATATATATATATATATATAGATAGATATAGATATATATACTGTATCACCATAGTGAAAAATCAATGGTGAATAGACAAATAAATAAATACATCTTTATTTAAATTATATAAAATACATAAAAATAGTGAAGTCCATACATAAAAATTATAGACCCTTCATTTCTCTGTAAATCTGCAGGGGATCAAATCATTCCCCCCACTTACAGAGAAATAAAGGGTCTATAATTTGTATCATAGGTGTATTTTAAATTATAGAGACAGAACATCAACCAAAAATCCAGTAAAAAAACACACACATGATGCAAATGTTATAAATTGAGTTGCAGTTCAGTTAGTAAAATAAGTATGTGATCCCCAAGCAAAACATGACTTAGTACTTGGTGGAGAAACCCTTGGTGGCAAGCACAGAGGTAGGATGTTTCTTGTAGTTGGTGACCAGGTTTGCACACATCTCAGGGGGGATTTTGGTCCACTCTTCTTTACAGATCTTCTCTAAATCCTTAGAGTTCCTCCCTAAAATGTATCTTCGGTCCATCTTCTCGCTCCGGGTCACCTGAAAAATAAATGGATAATCGAAATTTTTTTTTTTTTTTTACTTACCTTGTTTTAGAAGATAATATACTTACCTTAATTCCTCTTCCTCTACTCGGTTGCCACTGCGAGTCGTCACTTCCTGGCTTGCAATGATTCCTGGGAGCTGAACGTCATCGCTCCCAGGAATCAATGCGCCTGCACCGCCCCCCCGACGTCAGTTCCAGTGCACCCGCCATCATACCTTGCTAAATGGCATGCCCAGAAGCTGTGCAGGGATGACGCTGCAGCCCCGGAAGCGACGGCGGGGCCGGTGCAGTGCATCGTGGGATGGAAGAGGACGGAAGAGGACGCAGAAGAGGATCGCGCTGGCTTCAGCTGCCCACACCTGAGATGGCAGCGCTGGACAATACATTTTCAAGGTAAGTATTTCTTCTAAAAGGTAAGTGCAACCCGGGACAGTTCAGAGGCTATCCATTGTGGAATGCACTAGCCCTGACTGTCCCGGGGGTATTTTTATGTACTTTTTTTTTGTTTTAGGTGGAACTCCGCTTTAAGGTTTCTTGGCTGTCGCTTGGCAACACAAAGTGTCAGCTCCCTCCATAAATTTTCTATAGGATTAAGGTCTGGAGACTGGTTGGGCCACTCCACGTCCTAATGTTCTTCTTCTTGATAAGGTGACCAGGTTTTTAAAATGAAATCCAGGGACGTTTTTTTTTTTATTGGCAAATGGTAAATTATTTTATAAGCATATTTTCCTCAAATGATATATGCAGTGTATGTGGTATGTGTTTATGCAATGATTATATAATATATATATGTTATTTCTCTAATTTCACCCATGAGATAAAAAAAAAAAAGATGCTTAGAATTTTTTGGAATATGACTACTAAATGTTAGGAAGATAGAGAAAAAACACTTTTCAATGCATTTCTCTTCCTCTCTCTATATACTGTATCTCCCTTACTCTATGTACTGTATCTCCCACTCTATATACTATCTCCCTTACTCTATGTACTGTATCTCCCACTCTCTATATACTGTATCTCCCTTACTCTATGTACTGTATCTCCCACTCTCTATATACTATCTCCCTTACTCTATGTACTGTATCTCCCACTCTCTATATACTATCTCCCTTACTCTATGTACTGTATCTCCCTCTCTATATACTGTATCTCCCTTACTCTATGTACTGTATCCCCCACTCTCTATATACTGTATTTCCCTCTCTATATACTGTATTTCCCTCTCTATATACTGTATCTCCCTTACTCTATGTACTGTATCTCCCACTCTCTATATACTGTATCTCCCTCTCTATATACTGTATTTCCCTCTCTATATACTGTATCTCCCTCTCTATATACTATCTCCATTACTCTATGTACTGTATCTCCCTCTCTATATACTGTATTTCCCTCTCTATATACTGTATCTCCCTTACTCTATGTACTGCATCTCCCACTCTCTATATACTGTATTTCCCTCTCTATATACTGTATCTCCCTCTCTCTATATACTGTATTTCCCACTCTCTGTATACTGTATTTCCCTCTCTATATACTGTATCTCCCTCTCTCTATATACTGTATTTCCCTCTCTATATACTGTATTTCCCTCTCTATATACTGTATCTCCCTCTCTCTATATACTGTATCTCCCTCTCTATATACTGTATTTCCCTCTCTATATACTGTATTTCCCTCTCTATATACTGTATTTCCCACTCTCTATATACTGTATTTCCCTCTCTATATACTGTATCTCCCTCTCTCTATATACTATATCTCCCTCTCTATATACTGTATCTCCCTCTCTATATACTGTATTTCCCTCTCTATATACTGTATTTCCCACTCTCTGTATACTGTATTTCCCACTCTCTATATACTGTATTTCCCTCTCTATATACTTTATCTCCCTCTCTCTATATACTGTATTTCCCTCTCTATATACTGTATCTCCCTCTCTCTATATACTGTATCTCCCTCTCTATATACTGTATTTCCCTCTCTATATACTGTATTTCCCTCTCTATATACTGTATTTCCCACTCTCTATATACTGTATTTCCCTCTCTATATACTGTATCTCCCTCTCTATATACTGTATCTCCCTCTCTATATACTGTATTTCCCTCTCTATATACTGTATTTCCCACTCTCTATATACTGTATTTCCCTCTCTATATACTGTATCTCCCTCTCTCTATATACTGTATCTCCCTCTCTATATACTGTATTTCCCTCTCTATATACTGTATTTCCCTCTCTATATACTGTATTTCCCACTCTCTATATACTGTATTTCCCTCTCTATATACTGTATCTCCCTCTCTATATACTGTATCTCCCTCTCTATATACTGTATCTCCCTCTCTATATACTGTATTTCCCTCTCTATATACTGTATTTCCCACTCTCTATATACTGTATTTCCCTCTCTATATACTGTATCTCCCTCTCTATATACTGTATCTCCCTCTCTATATACTGTATCTCCCTCTCTATATACTGTATTTCCCTCTCTATATACTGTATTTCCCACTCTCTATATACTGTATTTCCCTCTCTATATACTTTATCTCCCTCTCTCTATATACTGTATCTCCCTCTCTATATACTGTATTTCCCTCTCTATGTATAGTAGATCTATCTTTTTCTCTCTCTCTCTCTGGACCCCCCTGGGTCTCTCTCTGAACCTCAACAATGTGGTTCTTGCTCTCCGCTGGTCAGGTGTAGTCTCTTTGCCGGCTGCAGCCAATGGTCAGTTGTTGTGTGGCCCCTGAAGCTCCTCCCTGAGTGTCAGTCTGGGCCCCTGCCCTACTCCTTCCTTCCATTCAGCAGAGTGGCCAGCACAGCCGTGTGTGTCCAATCACCTATGCACCGCTTGGGGGGGGGGGGTCGAGGCTGGATTGGCACTGCAGGGGGAAAAAAGCAGTGACTGCAGCCCGGAGTTGGACTCGGCCCACAGGGCAAACACCTGCAATCAGGGTACAAAACAAGGGACAGACTTGGTCCAGGGACAGTGTCCTCAGTCAGGGGACGTCTGGTCACCCCACTTCTTGGGTCACTCCTTTGTTGCCTTGGTGGTATGTTTTGGGTCATTGTCATGCTGGAAGACCCATCCATGACATATGTTCTGGCTGGGGGAAGAAGGTTCTCATCCAAATTTTTACAATGCATGGCCCTGTCCATTGGCCCCTCAATGCGGAAAAGTCGACCTGTACCTTTAGCAGAGAAACAGCCCCAAAGCATAATGTTTCCACCTCTGTGCTTGACTGTAGGGATGGTGTTCTTGGGGTCATAGCAAGCATTTTTCTTCCTCCAAACACGGTGAGTCGAGTAATGCCAAAGAGCCTAATTTTGGTCTCATCTGACCACAGCGCTTTCTCCCAGTCCTTCTCTGAGTCATTTAGAAGTTCATTGCATTGGCAAACTTCAGACGGGCCTGGACATTGGCCTTCTTGAGGAAGGGGACCTTGCAGGTGCTGCAGGGCTTCAATCCATGGTGGCGTATTGTGTTACCAATGGTTTGTTTGGTGACTGTGGTCCCAACTGCCTTGAGATCATTCACAAGCTCCTCCTTCCCGTGTAGTTCTGGGCTATTTCCTCACTTTTCTCATGATCATCCTTACCCTAGGACAGTGATGGGGAACCTTGGCACTCCAGGTGTTTTGGAATTACATTTCCCATGATGCCCATGCATTTTGCAGTGTGCTTGAGCATCATGGGAAATGTAGTTCCAAAACATCTGGGGTGCCAAGGAGGTGAAATCTTGCATGGAGCTCCAGACCGAGGGGGATTGATCATTGATTTGTATTTCTTTCATTTTCGAATAATCGCTTTAACAGTTGTTTTCTTCTCACCCAGCTTCTTGCTGATGGTCTTGTAGCCCATTCCAGCCTGGTGCAGGTTTACAATCTTGTCCCTGACGTCCTTTGACAGCTCTTGGGTCCTGCCCATAATGCTGAGGTTTGAATGAAAGAAAGAGATTCTATGGACAGGCGTCTTTTATACACAGAGCAAGTTATTGTTAGGAGCACCTTCCTAAATTGACAGGACTGATCTGTGTACCACATGAGCGCATACTGGAGCCAGTCTGTGGGAGCCAGAATTATTGTTGGTTGGTAGGGGATCAAATACTTATTTTACTCACTGAACTGCAACTCAATTTATAATGAATTTATTATATCATGTGTTTTTTCTGGATGTTTGGTCGTTATTCTGTCTCTAATATTTAAAATACACCGATGATAAAAATTATAGACCCTTCATTTCTTTGTAGGTGTGCAAACTTACAGAATCTGCAGGGGATCAAATAATTTCCCACTAAATATGAATGGTAATCAGGCAATACCCTGTGGGTGCTCGGTGTACATGGATGGTGTTTGGTGTCTACAGTGGGTGCTCCGTATACATGGATGGTATATACAGTGGGTGCTCAGTATACATGGATGGTATATACAGTGGGTTCTCAATATACATGGATGGTACATATAGTGGGTGCTCAGTATACATGGATGGTACATACAGTGGGTGCTCAGTATACATGGATGGTATATACAGTGGGTGCTCCGTATACATGGATGGTATATACAGTGGGTGCTCCGTATACATGGATGGTATATACAGTGGGTGCTCAGTATAGATGGATGGTATATACAGTGGGTGCTCCATATACATGGATGGTACATATAGTGGGTGCTCTGTATACATGGATGGTATATACAGTGGGTGCTCAGTATACATGGATGGTATATACAGTGGGTGTTCCGTATACATGGATGGTACATATAGTGGGTGCTCTGTATACATGGATGGTATATACAGTGGGTGCCCAGTATACATGGGTGGTATATACAATGGGTGATCAGTGTATATGGATGGTACATATACAATGGGTGATCAGTGTACATGAATAGTATATATACAGTGGGTGATCAGTGTACATGAATAGTATATATACAGTGGGTGATCAGTGTATATGGATGGTACATATACAATGAGTGATCAGTGTATATGGATGGTATATACAGTGGGTGATCAGTGTACATGAATAGTATATATACAGTGGGTGATCAGTGTATATGGATGGTACATAAACAATGAGTGATCAGTGTATATGGATGGTATATACAGTGGGTGATCAGTGTATATGGATGGTATATACACAGTGGGTGATCAGTGTATATGGATGGTATATATATACAGTGAGTGATCAGTGTACAATGATGTTATATATACAGTGGGTAATCAGTGTACATAGGTGGTATATATAAACAGTGGGTGATCAGTGTACATAGAGGGTATATATACAGTAGGTGATCAGTGTATATGGATGGTATATATACAGTAGGTGATCAGTGTATATGGATGGTATATATACAGTGGGTGATCAGTGTATATGGATGGTATATATATACAGTGGATGATCAGTGTATATGGAAGGTATATATACAGTAGGTGATCAGTGTATATGGATGGTATACATACAGTAGGTGATCAGTGTATATGGATGGTATATATACAGTTGATGATCAGTGTATATGGAAGGTATATATACAGTGGGTGATCAGTGTATATGGATGTATACATACAGTAGGTGATCAGTGTATATGGATGGTATATATACTGTAGGTGATCAGTGTACATGGATGGTATATATGCAGTAGGTGATCAGTGTATATGGATGGTATATATACAGTAGGTGATCAGTGTATATGGATGGTATATATACAGTAGGTGATCAGTGTATATGGATGGTATATATACAGTGGATGATCAGTGTATATGGAAGGTATATATATATATATATATATATATATAAAATAGGTGATCAGTGTATATGGGTGGTATACATACAGTAGGTGATCAGTGTATATGGATGGTATATATACAGTGGATGATCAGTGTATATGGAAGGTATATATATATATATATATATATAAAATAGGTGATCAGTGTATATGGGTGGTATACATACAGTAGGTGATCAGTGTATATGGATGGTATATATACAGTGGGTGATCAGTGTATATGGATGTATACATACAGTAGGTGATCAGTGTATATGGATGGTATATATACTGTAGGTGATCAGTGTATATGGATGGTATATATACAGAAGGTGATCAGTGTATATGGATGGTATATATACTGTAGGTGATCAGTGTATATGGATGGTATATATACAGTAGGTGATCAGTGTATATGGATGTATACATACAGTAGGTGATCAGTGTATATGGATGGTATATATACAGTGGATGATCAGTGTATATGGAAGGTATATATACAGTGGGTGATCAGTGTATATGGATGTATACATACAGTAGGTGATCAGTGTATATGGATGGTATATATACTGTAGGTGATCAGTGTATATGGATGGTATATATACAGAAGGTGATCAGTGTATATGGATGGTATATATACTGTAGGTGATCAGTGTATATGGATGGTATATATACTGTAGGTGATCAGTGTATATGGATGGTATATATACAGTAGGTGATCAGAGTATATGGATGGTATATATACAGTAGGTGATCAGTGTATATGGATGGTATATATACTGTAGGTGATCAGTTTACATGGATGGTATATATACAGTAGGTGATCAGTGTACATGGATGGTATATATACTGTAGGTGATCAGTGTACATGGATGGTATATATAGAGTAGGTGATCAGTGTATATGGATGGTATATATACAGTAGGTGATCAGTGTATATGGATGGTATATATACTGTAGGTGATCAGTGTACATGGATGGTATATATATACAGTAGGTGATCAGTGTATATGGATGGTATATATACAGTAGGTGATCAGTGTACATGGATGGTATATATACAGTAGGTGATCAGTGTACATGGATGGTATATATACTGTAGGTGATCAGTGTACATGGATGGTATATATATATACAGTAGGTGATCAGTGTATATGGATGGTATATATACAGTAGGTGATCAGTGTATATGGATGGTATATATATATATACAGTAGGTGATCAGTGTACATGGATGGTATATATACAGTAGGTGATCAGTGTATATGGATGGTATATATACAGTAGGTGATCAGTGTACATGGATGGTATATATACAGTAGGTGATCAGTGTACATGGATGGTATATATACTGTAGGTGATCAGTGTACATGGATAGTATATATATATACAGTAGGTGATCAGTGTATATGGATAGTATATATACAGTAGGTGATCAGTGTATATGGATGGTATATATATATACAGTAGGTGATCAGTGTACATGGATGGTATATATACAGTAGGTGATCAGTGTATATGGATGGTATATATACAGTAGGTGATCAGTGTATATGGATGGTATATATATATAGTAGGTGTAGGTGATCAGTGTATATGGATGGTATATATACAGTAGGTGATCAGTGTATATGGATGGTATATATATACAGTAGGTGATCAGTGTACATGGATGGTATATATACAGTAGGTGATCAGTGTATATGGATGGTATATATACAGTTGGTGATCAGTGTACATGGATGGTATATATACTGTAGGTGATCAGTGTACATGGATGGTATATATACAGTAGGTGATCAGTGTATATGGATGGTATATATACAGTAGGTGATCAGTGTATATGGAAGGTATATATACAGTTGGTGATCAGTGTACATGGATGGTATATATACTGTAGGTGATCAGTGTACATGGATGGTATATATATACAGTAGGTGATCAGTGTATATGGATGGTATATATACAGTAGGTGATCAGTGTATATGGATGGTATATATATATAGTAGGTGTAGGTGATCAGTGTATATGGATGGTATATATACAGTGGGTGATCAGTGTATATGGATGGTATATATTATACAGTAGGTGATCAGTGTACATGGATGGTATATATACAGTAGGTGATCAGTGTACATGGATGGTATATATATACAGTAGGTGATCAGTGTACATGGATGGTATATATACAGTAGGTGATCAGTGTATATGGATGGTATATATACAGTAGGTGATCAGTGTACATGGATGGTATATATACAGTAGGTGATCAGTGTACATGGATGGTATATATACTGTAGGTGATCAGTGTACATGGATAGTATATATATACAGTAGGTGATCAGTGTATATGGATAGTATATATACAGTAGGTGATCAGTGTATATGGATGGTATATATATATACAGTAGGTGATCAGTGTACATGGATGGTATATATACAGTAGGTGATCAGTGTATATGGATGGTATATATACAGTAGGTGATCAGTGTATATGGATGGTATATATATATAGTAGGTGTAGGTGATCAGTGTATATGGATGGTATATATACAGTAGGTGATCAGTGTATATGGATGGTATATATATATACAGTAGGTGATCAGTGTACATGGATGGTATATATACAGTAGGTGATCAGTGTATATGGATGGTATATATACAGTTGGTGATCAGTGTACATGGATGGTATATATACTGTAGGTGATCAGTGTACATGGATGGTATATATACAGTAGGTGATCAGTGTATATGGATGGTATATATACAGTAGGTGATCAGTGTATATGGATGGTATATATATATATAGTAGGTGTAGGTGATCAGTGTATATGGATGGTATATATACAGTAGGTGATCAGTGTATATAGATGGTATATATACAGTAGGTGATCAGTGTATATGGATGGTATATATATACAGTAGGTGATCAGTGTACATGGATGGTATATATACAGTAGGTGATCAGTGTACATGGATGGTATATATATACAGTAGGTGATCAGTGTACATGGATGGTATATATACAGTAGGTGATCAGTGTACATGGATGGTATATATACAGTAGGTGATCAGTGTACATGGATGGTATATATACAGTAGGTGATCAGTGTACATGGATGGTATATATACTGTAGGTGATCAGTGTACATGGATGGTATATATATACAGTAGGTGATCAGTGTATATGGATGGTATATATATACAGTAGGTGATCAGTGTATATGGATGGTATATATACAGTAGGTGATCAGTGTATATAGATGGTATATATACAGTAGGTGATCAGAGTATATGGATGGTATATATACAGTAGGTGATCAGTGTATATGGATGGTATATATACAGTAGGTGATCAGTGTATATGGATGGTATATATACAGTAGGTGATCAGTGTACATGGATGGTATATATACAGTAGGTGATCAGTGTACATGGATGGTATATATACAGTAGGTGATCAGTGTATATGGATGGTATATATACAGTAGGTGATCAGTGTATATGGATGGTATATATACAGTAGGTGATCAGTGTATATGGATGGTATATATACAGTAGGTGATCAGTGTACATGGATGGTATATATACAGTAGGTGATCAGTGTACATGGATGGTATATATACTGTAGGTGATCAGTGTACATGGATAGTATATATATATACAGTAGGTGATCAGTGTATATGGATAGTATATATACAGTAGGTGATCAGTGTATATGGATGGTATATATATATACAGTAGGTGATCAGTGTACATGGATGGTATATATACAGTAGGTGATCAGTGTATATGGATGGTATATATACAGTAGGTGATCAGTGTATATGGATGGTATATATATATAGTAGGTGTAGGTGATCAGTGTATATGGATGGTATATATACAGTAGGTGATCAGTGTATATGGATGGTATATATATACAGTAGGTGATCAGTGTACATGGATGGTATATATACAGTAGGTGATCAGTGTATATGGATGGTATATATACAGTTGGTGATCAGTGTACATGGATGGTATATATACTGTAGGTGATCAGTGTACATGGATGGTATATATACAGTAGGTGATCAGTGTATATGGATGGTATATATACAGTAGGTGATCAGTGTATATGGAAGGTATATATACAGTTGGTGATCAGTGTACATGGATGGTATATATACTGTAGGTGATCAGTGTACATGGATGGTATATATATACAGTAGGTGATCAGTGTATATGGATGGTATATATACAGTAGGTGATCAGTGTATATGGATGGTATATATATATAGTAGGTGTAGGTGATCAGTGTATATGGATGGTATATATACAGTGGGTGATCAGTGTATATGGATGGTATATATTATACAGTAGGTGATCAGTGTACATGGATGGTATATATACAGTAGGTGATCAGTGTACATGGATGGTATATATATACAGTAGGTGATCAGTGTACATGGATGGTATATATACAGTAGGTGATCAGTGTATATGGATGGTATATATACAGTAGGTGATCAGTGTACATGGATGGTATATATACAGTAGGTGATCAGTGTACATGGATGGTATATATACTGTAGGTGATCAGTGTACATGGATAGTATATATATACAGTAGGTGATCAGTGTATATGGATAGTATATATACAGTAGGTGATCAGTGTATATGGATGGTATATATATATATACAGTAGGTGATCAGTGTACATGGATGGTATATATACAGTAGGTGATCAGTGTATATGGATGGTATATATACAGTAGGTGATCAGTGTATATCGATGGTATATATATATAGTAGGTGTAGGTGATCAGTGTATATGGATGGTATATATACAGTAGGTGATCAGTGTATATGGATGGTATATATATATACAGTAGGTGATCAGTGTACATGGATGGTATATATACAGTAGGTGATCAGTGTATATGGATGGTATATATACAGTTGGTGATCAGTGTACATGGATGGTATATATACTGTAGGTGATCAGTGTACATGGATGGTATATATACAGTAGGTGATCAGTGTATATGGATGGTATATATACAGTAGGTGATCAGTGTATATGGATGGTATATATATATAGTAGGTGTAGGTGATCAGTGTATATGGATGGTATATATACAGTAGGTGATCAGTGTATATAGATGGTATATATACAGTAGGTGATCAGTGTATATGGATGGTATATATATACAGTAGGTGATCAGTGTACATGGATGGTATATATACAGTAGGTGATCAGTGTACATGGATGGTATATATATACAGTAGGTGATCAGTGTACATGGATGGTATATATACAGTAGGTGATCAGTGTACATGGATGGTATATATACAGTAGGTGATCAGTGTACATGGATGGTATATATACAGTAGGTGATCAGTGTACATGGATGGTATATATACTGTAGGTGATCAGTGTACATGGATGGTATATATATACAGTAGGTGATCAGTGTATATGGATGGTATATATATACAGTAGGTGATCAGTGTATATGGATGGTATATATACAGTAGGTGATCAGTGTATATAGATGGTATATATACAGTAGGTGATCAGAGTATATGGATGGTATATATACAGTAGGTGATCAGTGTATATGGATGGTATATATACAGTAGGTGATCAGTGTATATGGATGGTATATATACAGTAGGTGATCAGTGTACATGGATGGTATATATACAGTAGGTGATCAGTGTACATGGATGGTATATATACAGTAGGTGATCAGTGTATATGGATGGTATATATACAGTAGGTGATCAGTGTATATGGATGGTATATATACAGTAGGTGATCAGTGTATATGGATGGTATATATACAGTAGGTGATCAGTGTACATGGATGGTATATATACAGTAGGTGATCAGTGTACATGGATGGTATATATACTGTAGGTGATCAGTGTACATGGATAGTATATATATATACAGTAGGTGATCAGTGTATATGGATAGTATATATACAGTAGGTGATCAGTGTATATGGATGGTATATATATATACAGTAGGTGATCAGTGTACATGGATGGTATATATACAGTAGGTGATCAGTGTATATGGATGGTATATATACAGTAGGTGATCAGTGTATATGGATGGTATATATATATAGTAGGTGTAGGTGATCAGTGTATATGGATGGTATATATACAGTAGGTGATCAGTGTATATGGATGGTATATATATACAGTAGGTGATCAGTGTACATGGATGGTATATATACAGTAGGTGATCAGTGTATATGGATGGTATATATACAGTAGGTGATCAGTGTATATGGATGGTATATATACAGTTGGTGATCAGTGTACATGGATGGTATATATACTGTAGGTGATCAGTGTACATGGATGGTATATATACAGTAGGTGATCAGTGTATATGGATGGTATATATACAGTAGGTGATCAGTGTATATGGAAGGTATATATACAGTTGGTGATCAGTGTACATGGATGGTATATATACTGTAGGTGATCAGTGTACATGGATGGTATATATATACAGTAGGTGATCAGTGTATATGGATGGTATATATACAGTAGGTGATCAGTGTATATGGATGGTATATATATATAGTAGGTGTAGGTGATCAGTGTATATGGATGGTATATATACAGTGGGTGATCAGTGTATATGGATGGTATATATTATACAGTAGGTGATCAGTGTACATGGATGGTATATATACAGTAGGTGATCAGTGTACATGGATGGTATATATATACAGTAGGTGATCAGTGTACATGGATGGTATATATACAGTAGGTGATCAGTGTATATGGATGGTATATATACAGTAGGTGATCAGTGTACATGGATGGTATATATACAGTAGGTGATCAGTGTACATGGATGGTATATATACTGTAGGTGATCAGTGTACATGGATAGTATATATATACAGTAGGTGATCAGTGTATATGGATAGTATATATACAGTAGGTGATCAGTGTATATGGATGGTATATATATATACAGTAGGTGATCAGTGTACATGGATGGTATATATACAGTAGGTGATCAGTGTATATGGATGGTATATATACAGTAGGTGATCAGTGTATATGGATGGTATATATATATAGTAGGTGTAGGTGATCAGTGTATATGGATGGTATATATACAGTAGGTGATCAGTGTATATGGATGGTATATATATATACAGTAGGTGATCAGTGTACATGGATGGTATATATACAGTAGGTGATCAGTGTATATGGATGGTATATATACAGTTGGTGATCAGTGTACATGGATGGTATATATACTGTAGGTGATCAGTGTACATGGATGGTATATATACAGTAGGTGATCAGTGTATATGGATGGTATATATACAGTAGGTGATCAGTGTATATGGATGGTATATATATATAGTAGGTGTAGGTGATCAGTGTATATGGATGGTATATATACAGTAGGTGATCAGTGTATATAGATGGTATATATACAGTAGGTGATCAGTGTATATGGATGGTATATATATACAGTAGGTGATCAGTGTACATGGATGGTATATATACAGTAGGTGATCAGTGTACATGGATGGTATATATATACAGTAGGTGATCAGTGTACATGGATGGTATATATACAGTAGGTGATCAGTGTACATGGATGGTATATATACTGTAGGTGATCAGTGTACATGGATGGTATATATATACAGTAGGTGATCAGTGTATATGGATGGTATATATATACAGTAGGTGATCAGTGTATATGGATGGTATATATACAGTAGGTGATCAGTGTATATAGATGGTATATATACAGTAGGTGATCAGAGTATATGGATGGTATATATACAGTAGGTGATCAGTGTATATGGATGGTATATATACAGTAGGTGATCAGTGTATATGGATGGTATATATACAGTAGGTGATCAGTGTACATGGATGGTATATATACAGTAGGTGATCAGTGTACATGGATGGTATATATACAGTAGGTGATCAGTGTATATGGATGGTATATATACAGTAGGTGATCAGTGTATATGGATGGTATATATACAGTAGGTGATCAGTGTACACATGTCTTGTCTCTCCCACAGGTAGGTGAATTGCGGGGGGTGTACGGAGGGTGGCCGCTTTCTATAACGCCCGCTCTCCGCTCTCCCCGCTCTCCCCGCTCAGCCGGTGGCTCCTCCGCTCACACTCACCACCTGCAGCCACCCTGCCCGGATAACCCCGCCCCTTTCTTCTTGCCGCCCCCTCATGAATATGAATGACGCAGCGGCAGCCGCGAGTGGCTAGGTGGGCTGTCAGTCTGACGGCTCACATGTTGGTTTGCCTGGGCTGGGAGAGCTGGGAGAGCGATGTGAGGAGTCGGCTGGGGAGCTGCCCTGACAATCCATCCCATGTCTGTGCGCTGCTGCTAGACCGCCCGATGCCTTCACTCCATGGCCGCCCTCCGGCCGCCTCTCCCCTGAGCTCACCCGCCATGCTCCATAGAGGCGGCGGCCACCTGACAGCGGTGGGCTTCCTCCTCCTAACTTTCTGGCTGCAGGTAAGGCGGACCCCAGCACCCCTCTACCAGCGCAGGGGGGACCCCACATCACTAGTGGGGGGCGATCCCTATAGGGGGGGGGGGGGAGCAAGAACTTTTCATGGAAAGGAGGGAGATCGGACCACCTAATGCAAAGATCTATTTATTCCTTATATATATATATATATATATATATATATAGACCCATTTTATATATCCTATTTATTCTTTATGTTTCTGATGGCCACACACAGTGCTGTGCACGGTGCGATTACATAGGAGGGCAGATCTGTCATCACATCTAGATCTGTAGATATTATATCATTTTATATACAATTTTTATTAAATGCACTTTTTGCATTTAATTTATAAAGCAAATATCCTTGTACAGTATACTTTGCATGCCTGCAGCAGTGTTTGCATTGCATAGGTTACATGTCAAGCAGGATTTGTGATCTTTTCTCATATATATATATATATATATATATATATATATATATATATATATATATATATATATCCATTATACACACCTATTAATGTCAATCTGCCTTGTATATAATAATATCTTGCAGCAGATCAGCTCTAGAACTATAAGGCAGGCAGCAGAGCCGTATAGAATGTATACGTTGGGAGTGCTGAGCTCTTTAAAGTCCCCCCTGCATATGTTTTTGTACGCTGCCCGGGATCATCTGTATTCCTGAACTGTATGACCACCCAGATCCAGACTTAATCTGATTGCAATGTATACCTATGCAAAAAAAAATGTAATTGGATAAAGTCTTTGCTCCATCAGCCTGGTGGATTTTAGGATTTTTTTTCTTGGATTAAATTAAGGGTCGATTAGTTTCTATAGATCTATCTATCTTGGTGTGTGGGTATAATAAGGCACATTGTTAATCCAGGGTGTGCAACTATCTAGGGAGCCTGGGGGTATTTCACGCAGTATAGGAATAGAATGTTGTGCAGGTGGGGGGGGGGGGACTCCATGGGCGATGGAGGGTCGCAGTCTGCCATTGATAGGTTGCAATTAACATGTATTTGTCCCGCTCCGTGGGGGCGACGTGTAAACGCGTTCCCGGGGCAGCTCCCAGGGCTCCGTAGTGATGTGTGCTTCCATTTGATGTGTTATATTTAGGCTTCCCAGTCCACGGGCTATTTCGAGCTGCAGCTGAACTCACTGAAGAATGTCAATGGAGAATTGTTGAGCGGGGAATGCTGCGACGACCTGAAGAGCGCCCACAACCAGGACTGCACCAAGGATGAATGTGACACCTATCTCCGAGTGTGCCTCAAGGAGTTCCAGGCCAAGATCACCCCCACGGGACCGTGCAGCTACGGTTCTGGACTGACTTCGGTGCTTGGTGGGAATATTATCTATATGAACAACAAATTTAACCAGCTGGGGAAAAACCCCGGAGAGAATGGCAGGATTATTATCCCTTTCCAGTTTGCATGGCCGGTAAGTAGGACTTTTATCAATCTAGATGATCTGTTCTGATTTTCTGCAAGGTTTGTGTTCTGTAACGTCTATAAGAGGACAGGATTGGTCATCTCCCCTCTGGTGTTGAATGGTTTAGAATTTGGTGGTCCAGCTCAAGATGAAGGAAACCAAATCGGACTTTTTAGAGGCTGAATTGTGATTGATGGATTTGCTTAGAATTGATCTTGGGTTAGTTCTTGGATTGACCGGCTGCCCCATTGCTAGCTCAGGTTCTAGCCGTTGGTCCTTTCTTGTGTTGAAGTCTAAATCAGCTTCAAGAGTGTGTTGTATTTGCCCTTTTTTTTTTTTTTTTTTTTTTTTTTTATATATATCCAAAACGGTCAATTTCTACCCCCCTCCCCAGTGAAAAAGTTGTCCGTTGTGTTGTTTTTTTTTTTCCTCCTTTGTTTAGCGAACACTGGTGATTAACCTTCTCTGCAAAGAAATTGCTTGCCTGCAATTCACCTGAGTTTGCATGGATACCAAGCACCTGGGTGTCTTGTTGTAACACCGGTTTGAAGATTAGAATGTGCAAAGGGAGTAGCGTTGAGTGTACACGCTGAATCGTTAGGCAAGGTTGCTAGTTTAGATGCTGGCTATAATATTACATTTTTTTTTTTTTAGCCGCCTGTATAAAGCAGAAATGATCAACGAGCCGTCGAAGGTGCGGCAGTCGTTAAGCCTCTGAAGTCCAGGGATTGATTTTTAGTTTATGTTCAGCACCTTAAGCCCTTAAGTGACTTCTAACTCTTATATTGTTCCTTTTTGGAAGCGTCATATAAAGGCAATTGTGCTGACGGCTTGATTCGTGGGGTGAGGCTGGGCGAATGTGTTTATACCTGAGGGATCTGCAGACGGAGAATGCAGCCTGCAGAGAGAGAGCGAGAGAGGCTGGCTCTGTGCTGGATAGACTCCTCCGGGGAATGCATTGTCACCTTGGGGGTGTGTTGCGCAGTTGGCTCGTCGCCAGCGTGAGGCTTTGAACGAGGAGGGGAGGGATGAGGCGATTGCGACACGAGCGCATGACGTGTATGTGTTGAAGCACACTTTGTAGATTAAGTTTTGAAGCAGGTCGCTTTCCAAGTTCAGGGGCGTGTGTGAAGCGGAGCCATTTGTGGAAAGCATGCCATGGGTCGGCTAACCGTCGTCGCTATCAACAAAACTGCGCACTGAACTGGGATTCGATTGCTTTGCAAGATCTGGTTTAGGATGCAGGAAGGAGGCGAGGGGCAAATGGCAAAATATTGACTTGTTTTATATTTATAAAGGATTTGTAAATAGTGTGGTGTTTTGTTATCTCCTGTCTTTTGTTTGGGTGATCGTACTTCTAATAAAAAAACGCTGAAAGTCTGGTTTATATTTAAGGGCTGGTTCTCATCTGTGTGCTTTTAGGTGCATTTCCATTGAACTGTATATAAAATGGCGTAAAAGTGTGAACGGGGCCTTAGGTCTTTGTCCACTTTTACCTGTTTTTATTATTTTTTTTATTTTTAGTGCATTTTTAATGTTTTAGCATGTTGGCTTGCGTCTTCATTATATGTGAATTACATATTGCCACGCGCTTTTGGCTTGCCAATGAGGATTTATTTTGTGCAGTGACATCTTTATTGTGGACATCATCATCATCATCATTATTATTATTATTATTATTATTATTATTATTATTATTCAGGACTTGTATAGCACCAACAGTTTTTGCCTTGCTTTACACCAGAGGTCTTCAAACTGTGGCCATCCAGGTGTTCAGGAACTACAATTCCCATCATGCCTAGTCTTGTCTGTGACTGTCAGAGTTTTACAATGCCTCATGGGATGTGTAGTTTCGCAACAGCTGGAGGGCTGTAGTTTGAGGATCCCTGCTACAATATAAGGGCAGACAGTACAGTTTAATAGAAATCAGAGGGCCCTGCTCATTAGATCTTACATAGCCGGTGGAAATTTCTCTCCTGCAGCCACAGGTTGCAGTAAAGAAATTCGCACAGTTCCCCCATAAACGCAGGCAGTGCTGTCAGGAATCCCTATTGCCGAGTCAATGTCTGCTCCTGGCAGACGGGGGAACCGTCCCCTCCGGCAGAAGACAATGATTATAGCTAGCAGCTATGCAAAAATCGGAAGCAAATCTGGCTTGCTGGTTGATCAGCTTGGTACATTTAGCTTGCCCATTAATGGTTCGAATCTCGGCCGGTTCAGCAGGAACCTCACCTAACCTGTACTCCTCACCTGGTTGCCGCCACACACGCTTGACACCATCTGAACCCAATAAGTTTATCTTGGTCTCATCAGACCACAGGACATGGTTCCAGTAATCCATGTCCTTAGTCTGCTTGTCTTCAGAAAACGGTTTGTGTGCTTTCTTGTGCATCGTCTTTAGAAGAGGCTTCCTTCTGGGACGACAGCCATGCAGACCAATTTGATGCAGTGTGTGGCGTATGGTCTGAGCACTGACAGGCTGACCCCCCCACCCCTTCAACCTCTGCAGCAATGCTGGCAGCACACCTACGTCTATTTCCCAAAGACAACCTCTGGATAGGACGCTGAGCATGTGCACTCAACTTCTTTGGTTGACCATTTGAACCGTGTATGGCCGGCCTTAGAGGGAGGGTCAAGAGATACAAGAAGTAATAATGGTGGAGGATGGGCTGATGGAGAACATAAATGTAGAGCTGTTAGGCGGGGGCCGTATAGACTCTCTGAATAGATGAGTTTTCAGGGATTGTCTGAGAATGGACAGAGTAGGAGATGGTTAGACAGATTGGGGTAGGGAAGTCCACAGGATGGGAGAGGCTCTGGAGAAGTCCTGGAGGCGATGACAAGGGACTTTGAAGGAATCTTCTTCCAGGGAATGGCAATTAATTAAAACGGCACTATAAGTGCATTTTCATGTGTTGCTATAGACTTCTGTGCCTCACAACACATAAACATGCACATGCCTAATTTTTCAAAATGGCCTCATTTGGTAACCTGTTCATATGACGCATCTGTTTTTGCTTTCTGACACACATGCTAAAATATGTACGAGGCCCAAGCTCAGAAATGTATACTTGGTTGTATAGCTTCCCCCCCTTGGTATTCACAGGCTTCATGCCCATGCAGCTAAATTATCTCTGCCTATTGGCTCTATGTGGTCGAACACCAATGAATTATTCAGTACTGTTTTGGGTTAGAGGAAGGGCACCCACACGGGAATTATGCAAACTTCATGCAGATAATGCCATTAGTGGAAATCCATATTCAGTTCACTAGTCAGGCAAGGCCAGGTACTAAAGTACTTCTCCCCACACTGAACTGTGTGTGTGATCAGGGGTAGGCGACCTTGGCTTTCCAGCTATTGTGGAACTAATAGTCTGAAAGGCTGACAACCACAGGTATGACTCCCAAAGGCATGATGGGAATTGTAGTTTCACCACAGCCGGAGTGCCAAGGTTTTGTGATGTAGCAACAAAAAATGAGCTGGTTTCACCTTGTAATGGATATTTGCACTATGGTTGCTATGGGCAATGACCTGTTCTTTCCCCTTGGAAACTAGTCTCGATTTTATTCAGAACACTTGGGGGATTTGGTTGCTATAGGCAACATGTCTAGTGGTTTGCCTTCATTTATAACCACTGATGTGTAGGCCGTAAAGTATGTAAGGTTGTATGCACTAAAAATGAATGGTTGCTATGGGCACCAGGTCTCTTATTGGTGTAATTTGGCAACTGGTATAAACCTAAACATAAAGTTTTTGCCATGAGCAGCCAATCAGGTTAGATCTATATTAGTTGCCCATATTTAATAACTAGTGCTAATTTCTATACAGTAACCTATAGCAACCAACAAGCATTCAACTTGCTGATACCAGGACAATCAGCGTTTTGATTGGTGGCGGCACTTTAGGTATGGCCATTTATAGCGCAAAGTATTTTAGTTGGTGTGGGCAGCATCCTTATGTTTGCTACAGTTGGTGTGTGTTTATATCTGTAAATATATAGAATGAGCCTTCCCATTGTCATGGATACACGTGTTCACTGACGCTTTAGGCCTCACTCATATGGGGCGGATAAGCGGCGAATCCCTGGATCTGGACATAGCAGCACTCTGTGCTATAACCAATACAAACCAGACAGTTGACTGCTGCCAGAGCCAATCGGAGTTCGTAATCACACGTTGCATGTGAGCAGCACCGGCCATTGATGTGTACAGGATACATATCTGCTTGTGCGTACGCAAGGGGCTAGTCTCTCCACCACAGGCCGTCTGTGTGAAAGGGCCCTAAAAATTGCAATATATGGTTGGTTTACTTGGTTGAACTTTTCTAAAGAGCGGTGTATATGTATGTACACCAATTAGCCATTATAATATGACCAACCGCCATTACCCGTCTAGGCATGGACTCCACTAGACCTCTGAAGGTATGCTGTGGTATCTGGCACCAAACTGTCAGTAGCAGATTCTTTAAGTGTAGGTTGTGAGGTAGGGCCTGCATGGCCTGGACTTGTTTTTCAAGCACATCCTACAGATGCTCAACTGGATTAAGACCTGTAGAATCTGGAGGCCAAGTCACCACCTCAAACCATTTTTGTATTCATCAGACCAGACCACCTTCCATTGCTCTGTGGTCTATTTCTGATGCTCATGTGCCCATTGTAGGCATTTTTGGCTGTGGACATGGGTCCGCATGGGCACCCTGACTGATCTGTGGCTCTGCAGCCTCGTTCACAGAAAACAGCGATAATATATTCTGACACCTTTCTATGAGAACCAGCATTCACTTTTTCAGCAGTTTGAGTACACAGGACCAGCCTTTGTTTCCTACATGCATCAATGATCCTTGGCCGTCCATGACCCTATCGCTCGATTTGTCCACTTTTTGCTCAGTCCTGACCACTGCAGACTGGGAACATTCCACAAGGACTGCAGTTTTGGAATTGCCCTTACCCAGTCATCTAGTCATTACATTATGGCCTTTGTCAAAGTTGCTTAAATCCTTTGCACTTGCATATATATATATATATATATATATATATATATATATATATATATATATATATATATATATATATATATATATATATATATATATATATATATATATATATATAATTTTTTTTTTTTTCTGCTTTCAGCACCTCAACTTCAGGGACACTTGCTGCCTAATATAGCCCACCCAATTTCAGATGCCATTGTAACTCGTTAGACAATGTTGTTCACTGTACCCATCAGTGGTCCTAATGTTATTGGGTATGTGTGTATATGTATATAATATATTGTGTGTATATATATATATATATATATATATATATATATATATATATATATATATATATATATATATATATATATATGTGTGTGTGTATGTATATATGTGTATATATGTATATATATATATATATATATATATATATATATATATATATATATATATATATATATATATATATATATATTAGTTATAGTGTGTGTGTGTGTATTTTTATTTTTTTGTGGAGGATAAGAGACTGCAGAATGCCATTCCATGCGGTCATCAGTCCCATTACCGCCCGTTTTTCTAAGGAACGACCGGTCTCCAGTTCTCCTCTGTCAGAAACCAAATCCGTGTGTGAGTCTGAGGCATGTCAGTAGTGCGGGTTGTGTGTGAGATTAAAGCGTATTAAACACACAGGTCTCACCAATGGCTCATGTAACTAGTCTGCACCCCTCCCCCAGCAGTGCCCCCTCCTTTACTCACTCACCCCCCCCTTTCCTCTTTGACGGAGACAGGTGTCGTCCAGCGCAGATCACATGTGATCTCTTGACTTGTCCCCCTTTCCAGAAATCCTCCGCTCTAAATTTACTCCTCAAGTGTTGATGAAATGTCTTCATTTCATGTAACATTGGCTCCTCTTACACTCCGGGATTGACACTCCTGAAGCCATTTTATGAAATGGGAACCTTGTCAAGAATCTGTTGCTGTATTTGATATGTTTAATTTATGTCGGTGTGTCGCTGGGTGGACTTGTGTAGCTTTAGGCCAGGCTTGCTGGGTGATTTCTGCATTTTTTTTTTTGAAAGTGCCTGAATTTGTGGACTGAGGGCATAAAATGTGCTATGCTAATAAAGAAAGATATCAAATGTCCTTTTTTCCAGTAAGTGCACATACGTGTGTGGAATAATTCGAAAAAAAAAATCTATATCATTTTTTTTTTTTTTTTCTTGCTTAAACATGTCTTTCCTACAACTTCTTTGGACGCCTCTTCCTGATCACTGGGCGCCCTCTGTCCCACCTCATCAGACAATCCTAGACTGATCCCCTGCTAAGTCGGATCAGAGCGGAAATGGATGTCATATGTGACACACATTGTGATGGAGGAAAAAACGGACCATGTAATCCTTATGGGCGCCTGCTTGTAAACATACATGCATCCACCTTTACCCACCCATGTGCATTCAGATACTAAATGTCGGGTTGGACGCAAACTTCTTCAATCCAACCAACCCAAACAGACTGTGATGTAAACGGATGCACATTTGCTTACATTCAGCCACCCATAGGGATATTTTGCAGTCCATTTTTAATCGATCTGATCATGGGTCAAAAAAGACTGATGGAATGCCTGTGTGAAAGGGGCACAATTGCGTAGAGTCTGGTTCTAAATGAATGGCATCAATTGGATGAGTCGCGTAGCATATCGTTTGTATTGAATTTGAAGGAGCGTGATGGCTTGTTAATATGTGCAACTATACTGCTACCCCTCTGAAAAGTGTTCCACAGGGGGATTGCTTTCCAGTGGCATTTTGACAGGTGGTGAGCAGGTGACATTGCCCTCCCATTGCCTACTTTAACCCTCAAAATGGTGACTCCATTATATAAAATGCCCCCCCCCATTCACTTGCAGTACCACCTGCCAAATGCAACATGCCGTTTAATGGTGGCCACAGAGCAAAGCATTGTGGTTGCGGCATGGGCACAGCCCTGAGTAGCTGCAGTTCTTAATTTTAGGTGGGAGGTAAAACAGTGGGCATAGCTGAAAGAGCCCTAATTGAGAAGCATGGTGCATATCTAGATCTACATCTATTATATCTACTATATTTATGTCTCCTGTATCTAGATCCATTATGTCTCCTGTATCTAGATCCATTATGTCTCCTGTATCTAGATCCATTATGTCTCCTGTATCTAGATCCATTATGTCTCCTGTATCTAGATCCATTATGTCTCCCGTATCTAGATCCATTATGTCTCCCGTATCTAGATCCATTATGTCTCCCGTATCTAGATCCATTATGTCTCCCGTATCTAGATCCATTATGTCTCCCGTATCTAGATCCATTAGGTCTCCCGTATCTAGATCCATTAGGTCTCCCGTATCTAGATCCATTATGTCTCCCGTATCTAGATCCATTATGTCTCCCGTATCTAGATCCATTATGTCTCCCGTATCTAGATCCATTATGTCTCCCGTATCTAGATCCATTATGTCTCCCGTATCTAGATCCATTATGTCTCCCGTATCTAGATCCATTATGTCTCCCGTATCTAGATCCATTATGTCTCCCTTATCTAGATCCATTATGTCTCCCGTATCTAGATCCATTATGTCTCCCGTATCTATAGAATATATATTTAATAGGAATATATGGCTCCCCTAAATCTACTATATGTAGATTTTCTTCTATACAGTACTAATGGTATCTAGATTTTCTTCTATATCTAGATCTTCTTCTTCTTCTAGAGCTATAATAAAAAAAAAAAAAAAAAAAAAAATATATATATAATATAATTTTCAATAGTATTATGGCTCCCCATACATGTGTAAAAGAAGAGGAAACGTGTTGTGTGTTTTTTTTTTTCCCACTGAGGATGCCAATGCTGTCCTTTCTGAAAATGCCAATTACCTGGCTGTCATGCTGCTCTACTGTCTTCTTACTTTCTTGACCTACAAACCCATTCCAGGTCAATGATCAACACCATAATGAGGCAAGTAGCATTTTAAAAGCACTGGTAGCCTCCATCATTCTTAGGGGTTTGCATCTCCAGCGGCAGTATTTATATCTAACCTGTCTTTGACAAAGTCCTCTGCAGTGTCAGAAAAAAGACCACGTCCTCGCTTTCTGGGGTCTATATAAAGCTAACCATCATGGAAATGCAGAAGAATGTGAAAATCCAGCATGCCTGGCTTCCTCTGCATATAACCCTTTGGTAGGCTTGAATGATACAAATGTATGAGTTGTGCATCCATTTCCCTGTGTTGCGCCTCTTCAGCCATGAAAGTGCAGTTCCCACAGCAAACATACTATCATGGGTAGTAGGAATAGATCTTTCAGTACGGACGCTAGGGGTTACCATGTGTTGCTGCGCAGGTGCATCAGGGTGCTATTCAACCAATGACCCCAATGCACAAAGCATGCATTGCTTCAAGCTGGGAGAACCGCATGCTGCAATGGTTTTCCTGCGATTTCTGACATGTGCAATAAATTCAGGTACTTCCTCTGTGCGATACTTTTACATTCTGGCGCAATGTACCATCTTGGTGAACAGAAAAATGGGGGCAAAAAAAACCTCTGAAGTAAACTGTTGCAGGCAAAAGTCTATCTGAGCTTACATTCACACTTAGCGTTTTGTAAACACGTGCAAAATTGTGTGATTCTGTGCACATTTATGTAACGAGTGAAAAACGCGTGGTGTTCGTTAATGGCACCCCAGACAGGGCAGAAAAGTTGTGTATTTTTGTGCATCAAACAATGTGTGAAGCGGATTACTCTAAAAGGTGCATGAACTACTTTGGTGCGCTTAGGGCATCCCATTAAAATCATTGGCCTGCCCTTTGCACGTGGCACACACGCATACAAAACATGCGTATGCGTGATGTAAATTTATGTGTGTTCAAAGAAAACTGAGGGGTGATTTATTAAAACTGGAGAGTGCAAAATCTGCTGCAGCTCTGCATGGTAGCCAATTGGCTTCTAACTTCAGCTTGTTCAATTAAGCTTTGGCTATAAGGCTCCTTACACACATTCGTCCGTCTGACGGAGTCCGTTTTTCTCAGCGGGGGATCGGCGGATCGGAGCAGGAGAATGACAGCTGTTCTCTGCACAGTGTGCGGAGACACAGCTGTCAGTTCCCAATACATCTCTATGGGGGAATCGGATGGGAACGGATAGTCAGTCCGTTCTCATCCGATCCGCTGGACAGATGCAAAATGGGGTTTCCATCCATCCAGATTTGATGGATCAGGTAACAGCGGACATGTCTCCGCTGACATCTGATGCCCCATAGGAATGCATGGGGGGACCGTTCAGATCCGCCAAAATAACGGACAGGCGGATCTGAACGGGGTCCGCCTGTGTGAAAGGGGCCTTAGATTTGGATTGGTTTCTAGGCAGAGCTGCATCACATCTTGCACTCTCCATTAGTAAATAAATCCCTGAATGTGAGGCAGGCTGAGTCAATTCTGTAACAAATTCACCTTTAACAGGTACATAAATCTAGTTGCTGCATTTGTTGCTTGGATGTGAGATTTCTGAGGGTCTACTACACTCCCAATGAATAACCCGGTATGTGTCTTGTGGTGTGCTGGCTTAAAACAAAATTTGTGCCTTCCTGTTAAAATGCAGCTTTATGGTACATCGACAGTACATTTTTAAAGGAATGAGCGGTCCTAAAGTGTTACTAAACCGACAACTGTAAAATCAGTCTATATATGTAGTAAAGCATGCTTGTTATACTCGCTGTGGAACCTAAGGGGTTAATCCTCCGCATTGTTTATAAAAAAAAAAAAAAAACCTGTTCCTGTCTTCTCTAGTACAGAGCCTTAAAGTCACTCTGCACATGCTCAGTTTGGTGTGTACAGCTAGAGGGGTTTTTTTTTTTTTTTTTTCTTGGGGTGCATTTGAGCAGCACAGGGCCAATCAGTATTGTCCAGACAGAGGGTTGGGGGTTCTGCAGCCTGATAGGACAATCAGGGGAGTATGAAAAGTTCTCCTACAAGCTTTACCAGACACAGGTAGAAGTCATAACACTGCTATATACTGCTGATGAGAAAAGGGATTTATCCGGTAATATTTACTAAAATAATTGCATTTCCATGTACCGTGGGAGACCAGATATAGTGAATGCAGACTCCTGGGTTTAGTAACCCTTTTAACACAATGCACTTGTGCTTTTATTTGTGCAGTTGCACCCAAGTTATGTGCAACAATGGCAAGCACTGCAATAGATGGGGTAACATACACCTTAAGGCCCCTGTAGAGTAGACTGTACCCAACATTTTCTTATTCTTGATGCACTTGTGTTCAAAAAAGAAAAAAAATCTTGTGCTCTTTGCGATGCTTTCTTTGTCTGTAATACCTGGTGATCTGCCAGTCCCCTTGCTTTCCTGTTTTTTAAACTGACCACGCTAGGTATGAGAGCACATCCATCCCAGTGTGGTCAGTTTCCTTCTTTGCATTCTACTTGGAAGCACAGCCTGCACTCCAATAGTCAGACTTGCTCTGACAATGCACACACGCACCTTCACAGGAAAGATCTCTATTTGTACTGCAATCACGTTTTTGCATGTTTGAACTGGCGCGTTGGCACTTTATTTCATTTATTTATGTATATGCTACAAAGAGTCATAGCACTTTGATTGCGCAGCATTTTTTTATTGATTTATTCTTGCACTTATGAGATAGTGGAGTGCTCGCAGCAGAATCCTAATTAGTGCTCACCTGGATTGCTCGCAGGGATATACAAGTAAGGCTGGCCATACACTATACAATTTTCTTGTTCAACTTTCCTTTAGATTTACCAAAACCATGTAATATAGGGTCAAACCTAAACACTTTCAATTTGTATGCAATCAGGCAGGCCCTTGCACTACATAGTTAAAGGTAAATCTAAAGGAAATTGAATAAGAAAATTGTATAGTGTATGGCCAGCCTTAAGATCACTGTGCTGCTGTTTCTCTGCCTCCCCAGCTCTCTAAGCCTCTTTTGAGACCGAGGTCATGTGATCATTTTATTAAAAAAGAAAGAAAAGGCATTTAGAATACAGGCATACCCCGTTTTAAGTACACTCGCGAGTACGGACACAGCCTGGTCAGCTTGGCATGGCACTACTCCTGGTTTTTAACATTGGCGCCTATGGGAAATCTTGGTCAGCTTGACATGGCACTGCTCCCAAACCATAAGTGACAGGGATACTAAACTTAGGAAGCACCGAGAGGGGACCCAGGACTACAACATATCCTATTTGTGGCCGGCCAGCTTGCCTAGGTAATTTACCATGTCCTAGTCCTGGATCCCCTTAACATGCTCCCCAAGCTTGGTGTCCTTGTCACTTATGGTTTGGGAGCAGTTCCATGTCAAGCTGGCCAAGATTTCCTATGGAGCTAGTGTATTTACATGCATTGAGAAATGAAAAAAGGTATTGCTTCACATTAAGTACATTTTCATTTTACATACATGCTCTGGTCCCATTGTGTACTTAAAAGTGGGGTATGCCTGTAGGTCGCCATAGATGAAGGAAAGAAAATCGCCCAATTCTCCCCATCGACAGTCAGTATGCCTCCTGCTGCACTATTGTATTCTACCACTAGGGGGCGCGGGGAGCATTCCTGGCAGGCTGAATGCAATGGTTACTGCTTAGCGTCTATAGCCGCTGGCAGTAACGCATGTAGAAAAATCCGACATGCTCGATCAACTTGGGTACAATCATCCTGCCCATTCATGGGACCAGCCGAGATTCAAACTGTATGGCCAGCTTCATTAGGGGGGTACAGGCAACTACAAAAATCTGACGAGCTCTAATCCCTTTCCTCTGTATCCAATGCTAAAAGATTTGTCTTTAGTTTTTTTTTTTTTTTTTTTTTTTGCACCCTTGCAGGGACAACCCCACTTCAAGGGAGCATTTTTAATTTTTTTTCCCTGGGGTTACGCATTAAGGTAAACGCATGATCTGGCTGCAAAACTAGCTATCGAACAATCGATCGTTCTGTATATTTGGACCGATGTAGATTGGAGAAAGCGTGCTGTAGGTGGTGGAAGATAGTCAATTCTTCCCCGATCGGGGTCAGCCCAGGGACATGGGAGAATGCCTATCAACAATCGATCGTCCTTTCATCTGACTGTAATAAGTGGAGTCGGGCAAACGCTCGCTTGCGTCTGTCAACTGTCATTCGGTGTCAGATTTGACTTGAAGCTTAAAGCCCGGAGTACGTGGTTCCCTAGCAACCGGCAATAAGTAACCAATTATGTGCCCTGTGGACAGAAGCTTCAGAAATGAAACATCTGTTCAAGTTTCACCTGGGATAAAACTTGACAATCTTATCTGCAAACTTCAAAAATCCCCACTGCGGCCATTATGATGAATAGAAAATCAATAATATTTTGTGTGCAATTCTGAATTTGGATTATTTTTTTTTCTTAGGGAAAGCTGGACTTTTTTTTTTCCTATTTTTTGCCATCTGTGACCAACTACTGTTCAAAATCTATTTTTAAATCTTTTATTTTTGATGCATTTCCTTTAGTGATCAAAACAAATGTACCCAATGCGGATGCAGATCTGGTATATTTTATTCAGTTTTGGTCCATCTGGTGTGTAGCGTAATAACCAACGCGCCTTTACTACAGTATTTTTTTTTTTCTCGCGTTAGACACATAAATATAATGTTACAGCTACAGCTGGGGAGGGTGGGACAGCTTGGTGCGCTGCGGATCAGTTGTCATGCTGGTAGGAAGGGTTGTAGGACTTTTCTTTTTAGCTGTTAGGAGGATTGAGATGTAATAAAAGGGGGGGGGGGAAGAAAAATCCGATACTCTTTACCGGCGTGCTCATAACTACCCCCCCCCACCACACTTCTTTCCTGTCACCAGCTGACGCTTCTATCAGATTGTCACTTGTTGACATTGAAGAAAGGGGTGTGCCAACTCCTTCCAGGTTACTTCCTCAAAGATTGAATTGTCAGGTTGCTAAGCAACAGGATAGATGTCAGTGTTAAAAAAAAAAAAAAAAAAAAAAAAAAACTGCCTGCAGCATATGGATGACAATTGTTCTCCATGGCACAGGGGATGTTAAAACTGAAATTATTTTATTTTGTTTTTAAGTTGCATTTTGTGTAATATAGGACTGTTTTTTAAAGGGTAAGTTCACTTTTTCACGGAAATCAGAAATGTGAACTTAATGCAACCCGTGCTCCCCCTCCAGACCCCGCTGCATATAGGGGCTGCGATGCCCAGTGCTGCCGGTGTAACGTTCCTGCAGCTGGCACAGATTGGGTATCCACCCTAATGCTTACAATGGCAAGCACTCATTGGTCAGCATGACTGCGCTGACCGATACAAAGTGCTTATTTCTTCTATGACACCGTACCCAAAGGAGCAGCCTGGAATGTGCTGGGCTGCCCAATCAGCGTTGCTATTGCCAGCAATCATGATGGATTCTTACTCAGGGGCTGAGAGTTTTTGCAAATAGTAAAAACAACCTCCAGCATGCGCAGAGCCTGGGACAAGGTTATCTGGAGCCCAGGGCGAACAACTGCTTCCCCCCCCCCCCCCCCCCCAAGATGCATGAGCATTGTGTCGGCAAAACCCCCACCAAGTGCTCAAAACTGAGCACTAATCTGCTTGATGACCCCCCTGCTGAAACCCCCCCCCCCAGTACAAAATCTCCCCCCCCCCAGTACAAAATCTCCCCCCCCCCCCTAAAAAAAAAAAAAAAAAACACCCCTCCCAGTACATATCCACTTCCCTGCCCCCCATGATGCATGAGCATTATGTGTTAGCAAAAACCCCCCAAATGCTCAAGACTGAGCATTAATCTCCATGGTTACCCCCAAAGCTAATATGACCCCCTCTTCCCAGTACAAATCCACCTCCCTGCTGAAATCACCCTCTCCCAGTAAAAAAAAAAAAATCTTTGCCCACACAAAAAAAACCCTCCTAGCACAAATCCTCTACCCCTAAATCTCCCCCCCCCCCCCCTCAGAGAAATTCTCTTCCTATCACAGATCCACACCCTCTACCGTATCACCTCTTCTAGTGCAAACCCTCCTAGCCCAGATCCACCTAAATCACCACTCCTTACACACACCCCAAATTTCCCTCCTATAAAAATTCCTACCCCATGCACCCTCCCCCAAAATTGTCCTATGGTTTTATAGTGCTGTGTATTTGGGTGTATGGACCAATATAGCAGCGGCATGGGGCATCACGGCCGCTATGTGCAGTGGGATGTGGCGGAGTGGCCAGGATATTTGGAGTTTTTACCCTTTTTAAAGTTGCAGATTCATTCACATCTAGCAGAGCTCCCATGTTGTGGTTTTCAGGGTTTGTATTTTTTTTGGAGTGACACGATTTACTTAAATGGAATGCTCTCCGCTCCAAAAAACGCGCCAAAGTACCTCCTGTACCTTTTTTGACTGTGGTATGTTTTTGCATGTTTTAGGCTTGGTTCACATCTATTCAGTTTGCTTTTGATCCGTTTCTGCAATGCCTTGTGTGTGTGTGTGTGTGTGTGTGTGTGTTTTTTTTGCGCATGCGTTTTTGATGCATTTTGTTTTTTTTTTCCCTTTTTTGGCAACTTTTTTGTTAGGCAGATTAAATAAAACCAAAACAAATGCTGTACCTGCTTTGCTGAAGCTTCTCCATTAAAGTCTTATGAACCAAAAGCGTGATGTGAACGTGTCCCATCGGAATCCGTGTTAAATGGACTGCAGTGCGTTTCTGCAAAAAGCAATATACACATAGGTGTGAACCGAGCCTTCTCGCGCTACACAACACCTGCTTTCTTAGTGCATTAGGGATGCCATTAGAATAAATGGCACTAAACGGCACGCATTGCACATTTTTAGCGTGCATTTGGGTTAGGCCTTAGGTTGTGTTCATACCAGGTCCTTATCTGCATAAATCAGCAATTGTTTTCTGTGTCCTGTCCCCACCTTACACATGTTGCGGTGTACTGTGGATTTTTACGTAGTGCAACTCAACACACTACCTGCTCCCTGTGCTTAGTTCAATGAAATGCAATGTTTTAATAAAAATTGCAAACTAAAAAAATAAACCATGTAATGCATTGTTACAAAGCCCCAACGCACACCAGCAGGCGGTGTATTAAATGCAGCAGCTGGTGTGAATGAGCCCTTAAGCTCCATTCACATCTGAGCGTAGCACAGCGACAGCTGCTGCACCGCATTTTATTAAATCGCCACCATTTATTTGAATGGGCTTCCCTCCGCTCCAAAAACACTCCAAACAAGCTCATATGTCAAATCTTGGCACAGAGCCAGGAGCGTTTGGTGCGTGTTTTTTTTTTTTTTTTTTTTGCTGCAATTTTAGCGTGTTTTTGTCGCTCGCCAATTGCAACAAAAACGCACTGTTTGGGGTGCCATCAAGAAATGACATCGCAATTGTGCCCCGCATTTTCCTGTTTCTGGAATTGCCTTAGGGTTTTGTGTTTGGGGCTCATCCACAAACCCTATGTTTTTCTGCACCTGATCAATGGCGGTCATGTATTGCAGAGCGTTGCATAAGGGTTCATGGATATGGCGGTATCTGGCCATATAGCATACATTTTGGGCTATTCCCCTGCCAAGGACTGCATATAGCTGCCTATAGAAGTCAGTGACTGTATACATGTACCTGTGTAAACTAGGGATCAACCGATATCATTTTTTCAGGGCCGATACTGATTTTCTGGCCTCCCCTTCAGGTCATTAACTGATATTAGGTGTCGATATTCTGTACGTTTTTAAAGTTGTTGTTTTTTTTATTTTTACACTGCTTTTTTAAAAAAAAAAAATGTATCACTTTTATTGCTGTAAACATCCCTTGTGACAGTAATAGGCAGTGACCGGTACTCTTTATGGAGGGATCGGGGGTCTAGAAGACCCCAAGCCCCTCCTCTGCACTTAAAAGCATTCAAAACACCAAGTTTGACTGTTTTGAAAACTGTAATTTTTTTTAAATCTGGTGCCTTTAAGGCTTCAGTAGGGTCACTACATCAGAGACTCTGATTCCAGCTTTGTTCGTGTCTTCGGCCAGCCGGTGGACATGCCTGCTGGTCACTCGGGCCTCCCTGTGGGGGAGGAGACCCGGATTGAGCGTTGAAAGGTGGCGGGGGGGGGGGGGGGGGGGACGTCCTCTTCCGCTGCTTGTAATAACACCTGAGCGGCTGATTAGCTGCATAGGTTGTTATTGCAGGAAAGCTGACTGTTGGCAGTAAAAAATGATACTGGGGTGATGCCTGTAGCGGCAGGCATCACTCCAGTACAGCCACTTGAAGCACTACTGGCCATATCGGCAGGTTTGTTACCAATACTGAGCCCTAAAAATGCAGAAATTGCTTTTTTTCTGCAAAACCTCAGAGCTCTCCTGTTGATATTTTGCCTTCTGTGTCCAATTAGTCCCCGTTCACACTGGGGCGACCTGGTCGCCTCACAGGTCGCCGTAGGTCGCCTTCCATAGAGAAGCTGCGGACCCGTTCTAATAGGAGCGACACAAGTCGCTCCGACTTAGAAAAAGGGTCCGGAGCTTCTTTGGGGCGACCCGGAGCGACCGTCATAGACTTCAATGTTATGAAGTCCGTGCCGGCCGCTCCGAGGTCGCGGCGCGCTGCTCGCACCGCGACCTCGGAGGTCGCCCCGGGAAGTCGGATCGCCCCTGTGTGAACGGGGCCTCAGGGAGACTTCCCATAATTTCATGTCCTATTGACACAACAGGAAGTGAGAAGAAATCTCTCCAATGTAAGGGGAAGGCCCACTTAAGCTGACCATTCACTATACAATCTGATTGTACAATAGCGGTTAAATTTACCAAAATGATGTAACCTGAAGACAATCTATTAAATTTGTATTCAATCGGGTAGGCCTTGCAATATATATGTATTTATGTGTGTGTATTTATGTGTGTGTATATATGTATATATGTGTGTGTATATATGTATATGTATATGTGTGTGGTGTATGTGTGTGTGTGTATGTGTGGTGTATGTGTGTGTGTGTATGTGTGGTGTATGTGTATGTATGTATATATGTGTATGTATATATGTATATGTATATATATGTATGTATGTATGTATGTATGTATGTATGTATGTATGTGTGTATGTGTGTATGTGTGTATGTATGTATGTATGTATGTGTGTATGTGTGTATGTGTGTATGTGTGTATGTGTGTATGTGTGTATGTGTGTATGTGTGTATGTGTGTATGTGTGTATGTGTGTATGTGTGTATGTGTGTATGTGTGTATGTGTGTATGTGTGTATGTGTGTATGTGTGTATGTGTGTATGTGTGTATGTGTGTGTGTGCTGGAAAGTCTCTTTGGGCAGATGGGTCACACAGAAGTGGAAGCCTATAGAAGTGAGGGTGAGGCAAATAAACCGCATTTGAAGGACCCCTAGACAAAATTGTTCATTGCAGTGTTTGTGTGGAGAGCACCACTGCAAGGGTCTATTTTTCATTTTCCCTGGAGCGCCATATTGGTCACTGTCCTGATGAGTTGCCCTGTATGGCAAAATTGTTTTGGAGATACCATTTTTTAAAGGGCCAGTTTTCCCAAAAATTCTTGTGTGTTGTATTGGAGGATGAGGACCTGGCTATGTTGTCAGGCTCGGTAGCTTAGGTCACAACTGGCTGTGCAGAATTACCAATCCTTTGGCAGGTAGAACAGTTCCTTCGTGTATTCCGGTTGTGGGAATGAAGGAAAATCTGGAATAAATGAGCCTTAAAGGGTCTTCTAGTTATAGTAAAGAGTGTCGGTGCGGGGAATGGCGCTGCCTTCTCCCAGGGCTGATATCACATCTACAGGGCTCACATTAAGGTGTTATTATGGCAGCAGTGCTTTGAACCCACACCGTTCCCAGTATCTCCAGGAGATAATGATGTGCGCAGGACATATAAATAAAAGGAAAGGCTTCTCTTGCTGCATGTCTGGGGCTTATCCGCGGTTACCGGCAGGCCCGTCGCTTACACATTAGGAGTTTTCATTGGTTTGCTTTGCATTGGCTGATAGTTTATGCCGTACTTTTACAATATAATCAATTCTTTTGAATATTGGAGTTTTTGCCCATGTAAGCCAGTCTGAGATGTACTTGGTATCTTTTTGTAGAAGGTATAAATCGTAGTAATGTAATTCATAAAGCTCATTGTAAAGTCATATCTGAATATCACTGGCACCGTGTTTCATTAGGATTGTGTAACTGCATTCTGCAAGGGACTTTGTCAGTCCTTTTTGCACTTTTTTTTGTTTCTGAACGCTAAGGGCACTGATTCGCTTCACAACTGCCAGCAAACGCCTATGCGTTAATGGAGTGTTTTTGCAGCGCTTTTGAGGACATATTACTCCAAAACTGTACAAAAAATGCTTAGTGGGGTTGTTTTCGAGGCTTTTTTGAAGCGGTTCCCATTTATTTATTTTTTTTTCTTTGGGGGGGGGAGCAATTTATCTTGATTTTCAGACACTATTTTTTTTTTTTTTTTAATTTATTTTTCATTTTTTTTTTTTTTCCCCCGAACATGCTGCAAGCAGGATTTTTTGTTTTCAACACAATGGGAGAGCAGTGCCCCGTCGTAAACACATTCATTTATTTTTTCTTTGGGGGGAAGCAATTTATCTTGATTTTCGGACAAGCTTTTTTTTTTTTTTTTTTTTTTTTTTTTAGAGCTTTAAAAACTCCTCAGTGTATAGAGCCCTAAGGATGATTGTATTTTGCTGACTGAGTTTTGATGAAAGCCTTTGTTCTTTTAGCAAGATCTAACAAATCTCAGCTTGGACTGAATGCTTGAAAATAGATTCTTCAACGTCTGGTGCTGTTTTTATTTACTATATTGTTGCTGACCAAATGTTAAAAAGAAAAGTTTACACCTATACCTCTATACATTCCGGCCACTTTATTAGGTGCACCTTGCTGGTATCGGGTTGGACCCCCTTTTGCCTTCAGAACTGCCTTTTAATTCTTCCTGGCATAGATCCAACAAGGTGTTGGAAACATTTCTCAGAGGTTTTGGGCCATATTGACATAACATCACTCAGTTGCTGCAGATTTGTCAGCTGCACATCCATGATGTGAATCTCCATTCCACCACATCCCAAAGGTGTTCTATTGGATGAGATCTGGTGAGTGTGGAGACCATTGGAGGACAGTGACCTCATTGCCATGTTCATGAAAGCAGTGGTGAGATGATTTGAGCTTTGTGACATGGTGCATTATCCTGCTGGAAGGAGCCATCAGAAGATGGATACACTGTAGTCATAAAGGGATGGTCATGGTCAGCAACAATACTCAGGTAGGCCGTGGTGTTTAAATGATGCTAAATTGGTACTAAGGGGCCCAAAGTGTGCCAAGAAAATATCCCCCCACACCATTGCACCACCAGCCTGAACCGTTCATACAAGGCAGGATGGATCCATTCTTTTATGTTTATGCACAATGCTGACCCTATCAGCTGAAATCGAGACTCATCAGACCAGGCAACATTTTCCCAATCTTCTATTGTCCAATTTTGGTGAGCCTGTGCGAATTGTAGCCACAGTTTCCTGTACTTGGCCGACCGGAGTGGCATTTGGTGTGGTCTTCTGTCTGCTGTAGCCCATCTTCAAGGTTCAATGTGTTGTATATTCAGAGAGATGGTGTTCTGCATACCTTGGTTCTAACAAGTGTTTTTTTTTTTTTTTTTTTTGTTACTGTTGTCCTTTTTTTCTATCATTTTGAACCAGTCTGCACATTCTCCTCTGACATCAAAAAGGCATTTACGCCCACAACTGCCGCTCACTGGATATTTTCGGACCATTCTATGTAAACCCGAGAGATGGTTGTGGGTGAAAATCCCAGTAGATCAGCAGTTTTTGAAATGCAGACCAGCCCGTCTGGCACCATTAACTATGCCATGTTCAAAGTCACTTAAATCCCCTTTCTTCTCAATTCTGATGCTCAGTCTGAACTTCAGCAAGTCGAGCAGGAAAGAAGGGAAGCTCCTGACCTGACTGAGGTAGTTTGACACTTTGTCCAGGTGACCATGGTCATTAATATAGAAAAGGGGATGTACTGTATTTATCAAAACAAATTTTAGAAATATTCATCCAGTGAAATGGCCTATACATTATGTGCAAGGGGGAGCAAATTATGCTAGGCTTTTTTTCTTTCTAGGTCGAACGTTCTTCATACAGAACCAGAAGAATACCTCATAATGGCCACTAGTTGAAGCTGGGGATTCTAGTAAAGTACTCCTTTCCTAAGATCATTCCATCTAGTGGCCATATTGTGGTATTTTCCTGACTGCTCACTATCCTGTATGAAGAATACCATTTGACTTGAAGAGAAAGTAGCCTAATAACATTTGTTGTTTTGTCCCCATTCACACAGAATCCAAAAATGTTTCAGTTGTCACCAAAACAAAAGGGGGGGGGGGGGATCTTCCAATCGGGTACAATTAAGAGGGGAAATTCCATTACTTAGAGATTTTCTCTACTCTTTTTTTGTGTCTCTAGGAGAGGAAGTGGATTAAAATCTCCCCAATGGAACAGAAACCAAAAAACTGGTTTCAACCTTTTTCTTGTAGCTAAATCTGAAATGCAAGGTTTTGGCTTTATGTAGACTTTATAAAATTCAGTGCTGCCCTCCTCCAGGGCTCTGATTGCAGTATTTTTCTGCTAGAGTTTCTCTGCATCGATCGTTAACAGAAAAGTTAGTGGGTTGAAAATTCCTCACCTGTTCAAAGGGTCTCAAAGTAAAGATCATACAGTATCACCGTGTAAGTGGTTTGCCTGGAGTTCTGCTTTAATAGCTAAGACAGGGCTCAACAAATCCCCAGGCGCCAGGTCACCATGGCGACTAGAAATTGCGTCCTGGCACCTGGGGCTTTTGTCAGCCCATTCACTTTTGGCTCCAAATGTTTCTGCATTTCTGGGTAGGGGATGCCCACCAAGCTGTGGTATCAATGGCTTTCTTTAATGCCCACAGGATCCCGGCCAGTGAATTATGGCTGGGACCCACCGATGGTCGGAGCGAGTGACGGGAGAGAGATCTGTGATGTCATCTCTGACAGTGGGGGCTGGCTTTTGTCTCCCTGAAAAGAGGCACAAACCCTGGCATATCCCTGAGGGCTCTTTCACACTAGGAGTCCGGCGGACATTTTTCTCAGCGGGGGATCGATCCGCCGATCCCCTTCTGAGCAGGAGGATGACAGCTGTGTCTCCGTGCTGTATGCGGAGACAGAGCTGTCGGTTCCCCATGCATCTCTATGGGGGGAATCGGAAGGGAATGGACTGTCTTGTCTTTTCTCATCCGATCCGATCCGCTGGACAGATGGAAAATAGGGTTTCCATCCGTCCAGATTTGACGGATCGGGTGTCAGTGGACATGTCTCCGCTGACATCTGATGCCCCATAGAGATGCATGGGGTGACCGTTCAGATCCCCAAAAAAAAACTGACAGGCAGATCTGAACGGTCCGCCAGTGTGAAAGTGGCCTTGGTAAAACCGTACAGTTACATTACACTCCCTAGGCACACAGTTAACCCCTTCCTACCCAGTGTCATTAGTACAATGACAGTGCATTTTATTAGCCCTAATCACTGTATTGGTGAGATCTGTGTTAGAATGCCCGCCGTACTATCAGTCCTGCTATCAGTCACTGATCGGCTCAATTTACTATTATAAAAAAAAGAATTTCCAGTGTGATATAGATATATATATATATATATATATATATATATATATATATATATATATATATATATATATATATATATATATATATATATATATATAATATCTCTATCATCATCGTATATATACCATCATTTGTAAAAGCGATCATTTTCACGCAAACCAATTATACACTTATTGGGATTTTTTTAACCAAAAACGTAGCAGAATACACTTTAGCCTAAATTTTATGAAGACATTTTATTTTTCATGGTATGTTTTGTAAAAAATATAATTTTTTTTTTTTTTCAATTTTATTTATTTATTTTTTTCTTTTCTTGTACACCGCAAAAAATAAACCTAGTGGGGATCAAATACCACATAAAGCTCTATTTGTGTGAAAAAAAAATCTATAAATGTAATTTGTGTACAGTGTTGCTTGACCGGACAATTGTCAAAGTAGCACAGCGCCGTATAGCAAAAAAACTTTGTTCGTTAAACTGGCTCCTAGATTCAAAGCAAATTTGTCAAGACCTAGGTAAAAAAAGTTCTATTTCTGGCATTTTGGCGCAGAAGAGTCTCCCAGCCGTGCCCTTCGCTGGGATTACTGGACTGCAAGGCATTTGTAGGCTTCTTGTCTAATGACACCTACCTGCAGTTAAAGCTTTATCTTATCTGACGTTCTGATTAGCTGCTGGAACTTTTACTATATAGAAGCCAACTGGTATGTTAATTGCAGGTTGTAAAGGATGTAGTGCTGCAATATCACATGACCTGAAGTGCACATCATGTGTTGCTGCATGCTGTTACTACTACAAATGAATTTTGAATTGGTATTAAAGAGATTGTAAGGTCTCGTGTTTTTTTTTTTTTTCCTATAAAAAACAAATCTGTACACACCTGCTGTGTTGCAGTGCAGCCCGGATCCTCTTCTTCTCGGGTCCCTCTTTGGTGTTCCTGGCATCTCCTTCTATTGAGTGCCCCCACAGCACGCAGCTTGCTATGGGGGCACCCGAGCCGAGTCACAGCTCCCGGTGTCCTTTCAGGACCTGGCCCCCTCTCCTGATTGGTTAGCTGACTTTGACAGCAGCGGCAGCCAATGGCCAATTAGGAGGGAGAATTTCGGATGGCTGGACAGAGTGACCTCAGATAAGTATTAGGGGGACCACTGTGCACAGAATTTTTTTTTTGATCACTTCTGACTTTACAACCCTTTTAGAGAAACTTTTCATTCTGATTTAAAAAAATAAAAAAGCGAGAGACACTTTGCTCCTTCCACATCGGATATATTACCCATACGTGTAAAAATGAAAATCGGCTGGTTCACCAGGAACTGGACAAATTTCGGTTAGGGATCGACCAATTATTGGAGGCCAATATTCACTTTTTTTAATGTATCGGCCACAAACTTGCCGCTATTGCTTCAAGTGGTTGTACCGGAGGGATGCCTGCAACTACAGACATCACCTCGGTAACGTTTTTGAGAGCGGACGGTTGGCTTTCTGGTCAGAGCAAACGATGCGGCTAAGCAGCTGCTCGGCTGTTATTGCAAGCAGCGGGAGGTGACATCCCCCCCCCCCCCGCCACTCTGGCCGGGTCTTTTGTCCCACCGGGCGGTCAGAGCAACCAGCCAGCATGTACACCTGCTGGCCGAAGACCAGAACAAAGCCAGAATCAGCGTTTTGAATGCTTTTAAGTGCAGAGGAGAAATTTGGGGGTCTTACAGACTCCCAATCCCTCCATAAAGAGTACCTGTCACTGCCTATTACTGTCACAAGGGATGTTTACATTCCTTGTGACAGCAATAAAAGTGATCAAGAAAAAAAAAAAAAAATGAAAAGGACAGTGTAAAAATAAAAACATTTAAATATGCAGAATATCGGCTATCAGCCGGAAGGGAGGTCGGAAAACCGGTATGGGCCTTTTGAAAAAAAAAGTGTTCGATCCCTAACTTTGGTATGTGTACCACTGTCTGTTTAGCAGAATCCAGTTATTAGACGGCTTGTCTGTCAAACAGTCATGGTGGGAAAATAGCATTTGATCAGCTGCTGCAGCCAAGGCCTGCGAGCGCTGATCAGTGTATTCTGGCAGTGTGGGAGCGCCCCCTGTGAGAATACAATGTCTCAGCGGGAGAGTTCCCTGCATCAACATCACTTTTTTTTTTTTTTTTTTCTTCGTTCATATTCAGAAATAAAACCCAGCAGAAGGGTAGGTTCACGCTGGTTTTTTTCACTGCAGGTTGTGATTGCAGTTGCCAGCAAAGGGGGGTCCATGTTTACATTTTTACAACACAAGTCATTTTTCCAACTTTAATGGAATGTCACAAAGTGACATTCTGTTCATTTTTGCGCTCAGCTGAGCTAAGCGACTGTGCATAAAAATGCCAGGTTGCAGAGAAGTGTGGAAAAATGCAGCGGTGTTGGATTTTTGCCCTGCAGCTGACAGCTGGGAGGAAGTGTGAATGGGTCACATAGAAAACCTGCATTTTTTTTTTTTTTTTTTTCAAGTTTTTTTAAGAACTTTTCTGCCTATCTTAAAAGTGTTAAGAGTGTAGTAATGCTAATAATTAGCTGTAATACGTTACTGCAATAATAATTCTTTACTATAATAATGCTGAATATGCGATATGCAAGCTGATTTGGGGGTTTCATTAACTTTGTATTGACCTCACTGCGGTTTGCATATGGCGGTGTGAACTGCATGCCGGTCGGGTGCGATGCGGAAACCTGCAGTGAATTTGTAGGGTTTCCCGCATCACACCAATGTGAACTGAGCCTTAAAGGAATAAACCTGGGGAAATGTGCATGTATTTTTGTTCTCATTTATTAACTTTTTTGACCAGGCATATGTTATGGAGAGAGTAGATGAAGAAAAAATATATTCACATGTGTTCTTAGCTCCATGGTCCCACTATATGTAGGAATGTAGCCACCCTCTCTTGCTCACTCCTGAGACGATGTAGGGACTATGGGATTTCCTACATATCAGGAAATTCAAATCGCAATGCACCACTTCGCCCAGAAAATTGATGCAATTACAAATGTTTTGGCATTCTCATGTTTATGCCCCCATTCACACTGGGGCGACCTGTCAGGCGACTTGGTCACCTGACAGGTCGCCTGCCATACAGAAGCTATGGACCCGTTCTAATAGGAGCGACACAAGTCGCTCCGACTTAGAAAAAGGGTCCGGAGCTTCTTTGGGGCGGCCAGGAGCGACCTGCATTGACTTCAATGTTATGAAGTCCGTGCCGGCCGCTCCGAGGTCGCGGTGCGAGCAGCGCGCCGCGACCTGTGAGGTCGCCCGGCGAAGTAGCGTCGCCCCAGTGTGAACAGGGCCTATTCCTTTTGTTTGTATTGGTATGACACAAAAAAGTGAAGAAACCAAGAGCCAAAGCGGACACATTCCATACAAAACTCCAAAAATGGACTGGACAAAATGTATTGTCACCTTCTCAAAATTGTTAATATTTGCTTTTCAAGTTTGTATTCCTTTAATTTGTAATTAAACTCACCTGTATCCACTACGGGTGCTGACAATATAGAAATGGTGAAACATTGACTCAACCTTTCTGTTGCGTCTGTGTGCCACACCAAGCATGAAGAAGAGAAAGAGCAGCAAGGAATTGTCTAAAGATTTGAGAACAAAAATTGTGGAAAAGCATGGACGATATCAAGATTACAAATCCATCTCCAGAGATCTTATTGTTCCTGCGTCTGCTGTTCTCAACATTGTCAAGAAGTGTACAGCCCACGACACTAGCTAACCTCCCTGGACATGGACGAAAGAGAAAAATTGATCAAAGATTGCAACGAAGGATTGTTCGATGGTGGATAAAGAACCTTGATTAACTTCCAGACAAATTCAAGCTGATCTTCAGGCACAGGGTACAACTGTCAGCACGTAGTACGTACTATGTTGCCATCTGGATGAAAAGGGACACTATGGCAGGAGACCCAGGAGAACCCCACTGCTGAAACAGAAACCCAAAAAAGTCAGAATGGTGTTTGCCAAAATAAGCTTGGGAGAAAGTGCTGTGCCAGACGAAACAAAATGTACAGCTTTTTGGTAAAGCCAGTCATTCTGCTGTTTTCAGAAAAAGAAATGAGGCCTTTTAAGAAAAGAACAGTCCCTAGAGTCAAACATGATGGAGGTTCATTGATGGTTTGGGGTTGGTCTTTACCATGTACATGGCATTATAAAATCTGAAGACTACCAAAGAGTTCTGGGGTGCTGTGTAGGGCCCAGTGTCACAAAGATGGGTGTCCATTAGAGGTCATGGGTCTTGCAGCAGGTCAATGACCCAAAAAACACCCATAAATGGTTTAGGACAAAGCGCTGGAGAGATCTGAACTGGCCAGCAATGAGTTCAGATCTAAATCCCATAGAGCACTTGTGGAGAGATTAAAACCGTTGGGAAAAGGAACCCTTCCAATATGAGACCTGGAGCAGTTGGCAAAGAGTGGTCCAAAATTCCAGTAGAGCAGTGTTAGAAACTCACTCATGGTTACAGAAAGCCATTGATTTCAGTTTTTTTTCCCAAGGGGTGTGCTACCAAATATTAAGGGTGCCAAAGATTTTGTCCAGTCCATTTTTGGAGTTTTGGGTGGAATGCGTCCGATTTTTGACTTTTTCGATTTCTCCACTTTTATTTTTTTCATGCCAATACAAACAAAAGAAATAAACATGAGAGCCTAAACATTTGTAATTGCAACAATTTTCTGGGTGAAGTGGTACAATATATGACATGCAGGGGTGCCAATATTTGTGTGTATATTGATCTATATATCTCTATCACGCACACATCACTAAATACCCAGTGTTTTTGCTACTGTCCAACCTGAGAGGGGAGAGCGAGAGAGAGAATCCTAGATTGGAGATAGAAAAAAAATTCCATAACTACTAGAGAAACGATCCCAAGGCCCTCATCAGTCTATTGCAATGTATCTGATCCAAGGATCTCGAATCTTGTCAAATTTAGGTGTTAGTTGTGTAAAGATTTTATTCCAGAATCTGGTACCTTTTTTGGACAGGGGTCTCCAAACTTTCTAATCAAAGGACCAGTTTTCTATTCTTTAGACTTTAGGGGGCCAACAATGGCCAGTGGGAGTATAAAATGTCCTGGCGTTGGTCAGCATAAATTTTACCCTCTTTGGTATTCAATGGGAGGAATAGTGCCCCATCACTGGTGTCAGTGGGAGGAAAAGTGCCCCATCGTTGGTGTCGTTGGGAGGAATAGTGCACCAAGGGCCAGATAAAGGCAAGCATAGGGCCATATCCAGCTCCCGGGCCACAGTTTGCAGACCACTGCGTTAGGACATTGCCACCACACATGGTACATAGTACTAGGTTAGCCACATTGCCTAAAACAGGTTGAAGATGTTGATGAGTGCATCTTTACGAGTTTGGTAGTGACTAGGTACCCTTTTTTCATTTTAATGGTATTATGCACTCAACCTGAACTTTTTCAAGAAAAAGAAATAGCCGCACATCCAGGGATTCCAATAAGTTTCAAACACCTTTTAATTCCAAAATGTTGCAAGTGATGACACCAACATTTAGTCTCGTAGACTCGTTTCACACATACATCTTGTGCTTAATCATGATTAAGCACAAGATGTATGTGTGAAACGCGTCTACGAGACTAAATGTTGGTGTCTTTGGTGTCATCACTTGCAGCATTTTGGAATTAAAGGGATTTGAAACTTATTGGAATCCCTGGATGTGCGGCTATTACTTTTTCTATAAGTGTTCCTACGGAGGCCGGCCAGGGCCAGCACTCTATGGGATATCCTAAAGTGTTCCTACGGAGGCGGGCCGGGGCCAGCACTCTATGGGATATCCTATCTCCTGGTAATTACTACACACTATACACCTGGAGCAGTGTTTTTCCTTTCTTCAGTATCCTGAACTTTTTCAATATTTCTTCTTTGTTCTTGGGTGAAGCAAGGCCATAATACATTTCTTGCTGTGTTTTTGGTGCTATCTACGGTCTCGGTAGCAATATATATTTCCACCTCTCTATATAATAGCTGCAGTTCTTCTGGGAGATGAATCAGAAAGTTGCTTTTTCCAGATCGTCGCCACCTGGATTTGAATACCTCCTAGAACATAACAAAAACCACAAATGGGAAAAGTTGTACAAGGACATTGTTGGCTGCTGTTAGGCACATATTTCTATTTTTACAAGTTTTGGCAGGTTTACATTAAACATAATGTGTATGTTTGACCTATAGTGCTTCTTTAAATACAGAAAAGTGTTGCCATAATTGAGGCTTTAGTTCAGGTTTACACCTCTAAACTGTAAACAGCCTTAGAAAGGTGTCAGGGTCACAACCTGCAATATATCTGACATCCCAGTCCTCTGCCACCTGGCTGCAACACCAACAATACGGGCTGAACAGTGTGCGAGGTGTCTTCTGGCTCATAAAATTGCCGCAGTAATCAGTCAATGCTCCACTCACTATGACATCAGTGTGGGTGGGATATGATATGATGGAAATCTTCCCTTCACACTCTTCCTGGAGTGTAGGGATTCTAAAGCAATGACCAACTGGTGACCAGTGTAGTGTATGGGGCGTAATGTCACCAGCACAGCATGAATCCATTTCAAAATCCAACATTTTATCCAAGCAATCACATTATGTCAAGTTTATGTGCAACGTTTTGTAGTGGCATATGATGAAAGGATTCTTTGCATTTGTGAAATGCTGCATCGAAACTTGACTTTAATTGCTTTAATAAAACATTGAACTTTGAAATGAATGAATGCATGCTGTGCTGGTGACAAATGCTTATTGGTACATGGTGCTATAAAGGGTTACTCAACACAAATGGCTACTAGTATATGCCAATACATCCACCTACAATGTTAACATGGGGCCTAAGTGCTCATTCACTCTAGGTGCTTTTCCGGCATCAGATCGATGCCAGTCACCACAAGGGTGCAGACAGCCGTGGTTATCTGTGACCTGTTCATATTGCATTGAAACCCCTGGTTTCTGAGCAGTATAATGCGGCAAAATGCAGCTTTCTGTAGCAGATCGGAGCTCACCTGATGGCTCCATGTATTGTCCCTTTCTATGAACCCCAGCCAGATTGCAGTACTTAGGGACAATTCACACTCATTTCTAATACAGCCATAAGCCTAAGGGCGCCTCTGTGCTCTTCTCCAAAAAGCCAAGCCTCCTTAATGAAGCCACACTTATGTGCGTGCTCCTGGTAGAAGGACAACAAAATGGATGTCTGCATGGACATGCATGCACAGCAACAGAGGTCTAAGATGGAGCACATGGGCATTGATTCTTATATCATGGGATATGTAGATGTAAGGAGGGGAATCTGGGGGCATTCAAAGCTGGTATCCTAGCATACTCTTTATTGGAAGCGGCACCAGAGACTGCTCCAGTAAACGCATCTTATTGTAAGTACTTCTGCAAATTTTCTTGCTCTTATTTGGCCCTTGGAGTATTATTCCCCACATTGTTGACAAGAGTTTCTGCCACTGACCCCAATGATGGGGCAATATTCCTTCCATTGACCCCAATGAAGGGGCAATATTCCTTCCATTGACGCCAATGAAGGGGCAATATTCATTCCATTGACGCCAATGAAGGGGCAATATTCCTTCCATGGACGCCAATGTAGGGGCAATATTCCTTCCACGGACGCCAATGAAGGGGCAATATTCCTTCCACGGACGCCAATGAAGGGGCAATATTCCTTCCACGGACGCCAATGAAGGGGCAATATTCCTTCCACGGACGCCAATGAAGGGGCAATATTCCTTCCACGGACGCCAATGAAGGGGCAATATTCCTTCCATGGACGCCAATGAAGGGGCACAATTATTTCCCCTAATCCAAATGATGGTGCATTGTTTACTGACGCCAGTACATTTTCTACTGCCACTGGCCAGTCTTGCCCTCCTCAAGTCTGAAGGACAGTAAGCTTAGTTTACAAAGTTTGGAGACCCCTGGCTTAGATAATTGCAATGTCAGATCTACACCTTTCTTCTGCATTTATGTGAATTTAGCCTTACAAGGAATAAGCGCACAGGAGTTCAGACGCCAAACAAATCTCATCTCCTTATCACCAACCATTTATATTTATAGCTAGGCAGAAGGTTGCATTGATCACTATGGTTGTATTTGTTGTGTTTATGACCAGCTTGACAGTTTGATCAGGGTAAGTTAGACACTTGCATAGATTACAGAAAAGCTGACTCCACTGTTTTTCTGTGACGAAGACACAGCACTGTGATATGTAATACCTGATCTAGAATCGCTGAGCTTCTCTGCACTGTACATTGACAGTAAGCAGCCCCGAGTCCAATAATTTACATTGTCTGCAGCAAATATGAAACACTCTTGTACTGGCTTGTCTCTGAGCTCCTCTGACAGCTGGGGCTACACCTTTCCTTCTGCCTGCTCCGCATACGGCTCTGCAGGACGCCATTCCAGCGACTGGGGAGAAGCAAAGATTAAATGTGTGTTGGTGTTTTTCAATCATGTAGAACAGAGCACTTTTTGCTTTGTTTTGATCTAGTGAGATAGATTTTGTTTAAGAAAGCACAGACGTTGGCGTGCTGCAACCCCTAGAAACCTATTACTGTGCTGCATGAATAAACAGTGGCTATAGCATACTGCGTAATAGGCTGTCTCTTGATAAATAAAAAAACGTTAAGGCAGATTTTTTTTACTTGTGCTCTAGAAAATACAAACTAGTTTTAGATGGGGGCAGTCTGCAAACTAATATGGAGTTCATATGTTGCATGAAGGGGTGGAGAATGGTGAACATGGCCACCAGTTGACTTTGCATCCCTTTAAATTCTTCACCCTGTTGCCTGTAGGGGGCCCCATTGAGCTGCCGCACATAACCCAGATTGGCTCACTGAACTTTGTCCAATGATTCCTTGGGACTCCTATAGTTGATGGTGGTAGTTTCAGGGAGATTTTCGTTTTTTGTGTCCTTGTGGAATGTTGTACGACCAGCTGTTTTGCACTATAGGGCAATCCATGTTGGCTGGTCATGGGAGCGGGAAAAGCCCCCCCCCCCCCCCCCGCATCCTGTTGCAGGGCAGTTTTCAATTAGTACAGATTTAATTCAAGGTAATCCTTTGGTTTTACATGTAAAGACTTTTCCACAAGTCTTCCTTACAAGAAAGGTCAGCTGACCTAATGAAAGCAAGCAGTGCGTGTGTGGCTTGTATATTTCAACAGTAGTTGAAGCCCCCAATCACTATAATTTCTCTTGGAGCAACCTACTCTTCTGCAGTTCTGCCCCACCTTTCCACTTCGCCCAGTCAGAGGGCACTTTGCATTTATTCAGAAAATGCAAAGCATTCTCTGAATGGTGCCGTTTCCGAGCAGCCAACCTCCTGTGTTCAGAATGCAGTAGGGCAGCTTGCTCGGCGTGGGGTGCTACTATGGTGATCTCCACTAGCTTCTGACTCCACAAGGTGGAGGGCAGTGACATCACACTCTCCACCTTATTCATTCAGAGAAGATTTTGCATTTATGAGGAAATGCAAAGCATATCCTCTAAATGGAACCCGGTGTAACGTTAAAAAACCTTCCCCCTGTGAAAATTCCATACCCACATCACTTCTCCTCAGCTGTTAAATGACGTAGGTGAACCGGAAGGGACGAGGGTAGGGAATTTTCACGGGTATGGTTTTTTCACGGAACACCGGGTGAGCAATCGCCTGTTTTTACAATGCAGCAGGGCAGCTGTTTGACAGGGGACCCAGACGCTAGTAAAGATCATTGTAATAGCGATATAGACTTCAGTGATTATCAGCTTCCAAGGTCATTGGCCAGATATGGTATATAATTGCGTTGTTTCAAATGGGACCAATATAACAATGTATAAAGTATGCATACCTGAGAATGCTCTTCAAGCCGAACATTGGTGGGACAATTCTTCTCTCCTCCTCCTCCTGTGATATGCTTGTTTTCCGTAAAGCCTTGTAAACACAATGAGAAAATTGTACAAATGATCGTCCGTTTTCTTTTTGTTGCATCGAAAATGAAGAGGTTACCATCTAAAATTATTTTACAGCAGAATACAACTTCGGAAGTGATGTAATGTACTGTATTGTAATGTATTTTTGCTCTTCCAATTTTTTTTTTTTTTTGGACAAATACCGTACCGGTTAAACGACAATCGTACGATCTGGTATCCTACGCCAAAACTTTTTGTTTGTGCCTCAGATCATTTCTGGTGAAGTGTTGTGACCGTCTCTTGAAAGCTGTGTAGGTACGAACAGATTATTTTGCAATCCCTTTGAAAGCAGTGTTTTTTTATCTGATTTTCTGATCGTTTGTACTAGGCTTAACGTCAGAACCCACTATATTTTTTTAAGCATACTTCTTACCTAGTGGACTGCAGCTTTCAAATTCCTGTAATGGGGAAAAAAAAAAAAACACCTTCTTGCCATTTTCAAAAAAGGATCATCCATATTGCACAAATTTTCCTGTTGAAAAGTCCTTGCGGGTTATAGTGAGTGACCCTAAAGGAGAAGACCTTTTTGTTTGCGCCATTTATGACCACTTTAAGGGCCTGTGTCAGCTTTGGACTTCAGAAAATGCAGCATTCTTTTAGGTTCATTCTGTTTGCGTTTGAACATTAAAGCGAAGTTCCACCTAAAACCAAAAAAAAATTTAAAAAAATACCCCCGGGACAGTCAGGGCTAGCGCATTCCACAATGGATGGCCTCTGAACTGTCCCGGGTTGCACTTACCTCCAAGAAGAAATACTTACCTTGAAAATGTCTTCTCCAGCGCTGCCATCTCAGGTGTGGACAGCTTGAAGCCAGCGCGATCCTCTTCTGCGTCCTCTTCCGTCCTCTTTGGTCCCACGATGCACTGCGCCGGCCCCGCCGTCACTTCCGGGGCTGCAGCGTCATCCCTGCACAGCTTCTGGGCATGCCCAGAAGCTGTTTTGCAAGGTATGACGGTGCCTGCACCGGAACGGACGTCGGGGCTGGTGCAGGCGCATTGATTCCTGGGATCGATGACGTTCAGCTCCCAGGAATCGTTGCAAGCCAGGAAGTGACGACTCGCCGTGGCCGCCGAGGGAGGAAGAGGAAGTAAGGTAAGTATATTATCTTCTAAACAAGGTAAGTAAAAAAAAAAAAAAAATTGCGATTATCCATTTGTTTTTCAGGTGACCCGGAGCAAGAAGATGGACGGAACTTTTATTTTAGGTTGGAACTCAGCTTTAAGGCTTCATGCACACAGGACTTTAATTTTAACTCTTAGAAGCCAGCAGCATTTTTGCAGGAAAAAAGCTTGATGCTTGTAAAAGTGTCTAGCCACGTTTAGAAGTGCTTGGGTGTACATTGGCCAGAATAAACTTATTCTGGTCATTGAGATGAATTAACGCTTAAGCACTAAATGTGCCTAGCATTAAGATGTGTTTAGGCGCATATACCAGCGCCAAGCGTTTTTTTTTTTGGCCCAAACTCTGCTGCTCCTGGGCGTGCAGGACGTCAGTGGGTTTTTTTCCTGCCTCCAAACTCTCCTGCTACTAAGCGCTGCAAAGTGTGTGCGCATGGACACATGGGCTAACATTGAGGAGAATTTAGAGGAAGAAAAAAAATGGCAGACACCCCTAGGAGCAGCTGCAAAAACATCCAGTGTGCATGAGGCCTTAAAATCAGTTTGTGACGCTTCTGAGACCACTCTTGAGTTCATGGACAGGTTAATGTGTACTGCAGGTGAGTGCCTATTAACATTAAAGAGGATCTTCAAATGGAAAATGTACAGTGCCTTGAAAAAGTATTCATTTAAACCTAAATCCATTTTGAGAATCTGTGGCAAAACTTGAAAATTGCTGTTGAGACGCTCTTTATCCAATCTGACAGAGTTAGAGCTACTTTGCAAATAAAAATGGGCAAAAATGTCACTCTAATGTCCAAAGCTGGTAGACGTATCCAAAAAGACTCGCAGCTGTAATTGCAGCGAAGGGTGGTTCTACAAAGTATTGACTCGGGGGCTGAATACAAATGCACGCCACATTTTTCAGATCTTTATTTGTAAAAAAAAAAGTGAAAACCATTTATCATTTTCCTTCCGCTTCACAATTATGTGCCACTTTGTCTATCACATAAAATCCCAATACAATACATTTTTTGGTTGTAACATGACAAAATGTGGAAAATTTTAAGGGGGTATGAATACCTTTTTGTAAGGCACTGTATTTGGCCTCAACACCAAAACGATATGTCTGGGTTCCCAATACAGCTCACCATCAGCATAACACCATTACTACAGTATAGCATTGAGGGGTACGATCCTGGTATTGGGGTGTTTCTCTGCAGCAGGGACTGGAGCACTTGTCAGGATAGAAGGAAAAATGAATGGGCAAAATACTGTCAAATACTTTAGGAAAATCTGCTGCCCTCTGCCAGAAGGTTGTCAATGGGAAGGTTTACCTTCCAACATGACAATGACACAAAGCACACAGCAAAAATGACCACATAGTGGTTGAAGGAGAAAAAGGTGAATGTCCTTGCATGGCCTACAGGGGGGCTGAATAAAAATGCACGCCACACTTTCACATATTTGGAAAAATATTTGAAAACCATTTCCCTTCCACTTTCACAATTTTGTGCCACTTTGTTTTGGTCTATCGCATAAAATACTAAAATTTAAGTTTTTGGTTGTAACATGATAAAATGTGCAAAAATCAAGGAATACTTTTTCAAGGCACTGTAAAAGCCAGATACTGGGGGGTGGGGGATTAGACCAAGGCAGCCACCCTTGCCTAGGCAAGGAATGAGGAAGTAGGAGAGGGTTCCATTAGAAAGTTAGCTTCTGCCCGGAAAAAGTTTTCCATTTCTGATGAGGCTGGAGGAGCAGAAATGAAAGCAAGTAAGATTAGTGTTGAAGGACTGCTTTTAATTTGTCATTCTAAACTGCAACAGCCTACTTCTTCTGCTTTTTGACTTTTATTGAGAAAAGCCGTTCTAATACCGGGTCCTAAGCCTTTTTTTTAATTTTGCTTAGAAGGTTTATAACCCTAATTATACACAATAAACAATTAGCGCAAAGCAAGCCTCAAATGAATCTAAAAGCAGCTGTACACTAAGTCCCCGTTCACACTGGGGCGACCTGTGAGGCGACCTGGTCGCCGTAGGTCGCCTTCCATAGGGAAGCTGCGGACCCGCTCTAATAGGAGCGACACGAGTCACTCCGACTTAGAAAAAGGGTCCGGAGCTTCTTTGGGGCAACCCGGAGCGACAGTCATAGACTTCAATGTTATGAAGTCCGTGCCGGCCGCTCCGAGGTCGCGGCACGCTGCTCGCACCGCGACCTCGGAGGTCGCCCCTGGAAGTCGGATCGCCCCAGTGTGAACGGGGCCTCAGGGTCAGCATATCAAAATATCAGTGCAGTGCTAATTAAAACAAATAAATTATGCTGAGGCTGGCCATATGTTATGCAAATTTCTTGTACAATTTTTCTTTAGATTTACCAAAACCATATAATATGAGGTCACACCTTAACACTTTCAATTAGATTGCAATCAGGGAGACCCTTGCACTACACAGTAGGAAATTTAAATAAGAACATTGTATAATGTATGGCCAACTTAAGAACAATAATGCATAGGGAGCAAAAGCACACAAGATCCCAGAAAGTGACCAAATGTGCTTCTGAATGAGTCTTGCAGGTGATTAAAGTGCAGATCCACCACCACAGGTAACTCTAGCAACTTGCCTCACTAGGAGACCCCTGAATCAACAGATGGGTCAGATGCACGTTTCCCCTCTGGGGTAGACCATGGAAGAGGATGAATTATCCTGTAAAACGTAACCATCCACTGCCGGAAAGCTATCAAAGGATCATGCACAACTGGAAACATGTCAGTTTGGTCCAGAAATCCTAATTGCGTGTGACATGCACATAAAATGTATAGTGCTCTCTGCTTGCACAAACTTGTTTTATTATAAATAAAATGGCACTCACAAGTAAGGTACTGTTGCCCAGTGCTCAGTAAGACAGCGTAAATAAACAAATGAATTGGGGATGACCGCTGGTTGACCTCACGTGACTTCTCTCCTAATCCGTACGCGTTACGTCCCAGGGGCGGTACTTCATCAGCGGATACGGAATCGCAACAAACACCCGCTTAATAGTCTCAGTCAGATGAGCTGTAGACCCGAAGCATCTCCTCATGTGATCAACTCACCATGGCAACTATACACAAGCCAAGCCAGGAAGTGTCCGCAGCCTTTTTCGTGTGATGAAATCACCAAGGAGACTAACCACACTCCCAGCAAAGCCAGGAAATGTCCACAGCAAAGGGATCTACAAAATTCCTAGTCGGCAGATGGTAATCGGCCAAATACTCGATATAGAAAAAAACATCTGATGCAAAATCTGAAAGTGGTGTGTATATATAGATACATTCAAGATATAAAAAATACATGTAGATGCATTTAAAAAAATGTGTACATATACCCCCTCGGACGCATAAATATCATATATATAATTTCGAAATCGTAAAAGGGTCACTAAATATTTGTACCACTGCGGTCATCCTTGCAATACACAAAACTGTAAACATGAACAATAAGTAACTAAATTAACGATCTGAAATAAATCAATTTAAATCAGACTGTACATTCAAGCCCATAGGGACAAACTAGTCTCATAAATCAAGTATGATTCCCGTCGGCTTAGTTGTCTGATAAAATTGCCCCCTCTCCATTGTTTAACTTTTTCAATGCCCCAGAATCGAATCCGTCTTGGATCGCTATTATGGCACAACCTAAAATGTCTAGAGACATTGCGTTTTGAGACCTTTTTTTGATATTCGCATGTTCACCCAGGGGAATATGGAGGGGGTCTAGAAGACCTTGCTATATATTGTTGGCCACATTCTACCATGTACAGACAACACCTGTAGTAGAACATGTGACCAAATCATGTATGTTAGATTGTTTATAGGTGGCCAGGGGTAAAAACTTTTCAGTTTTTTTTTTTTTAATAACTTTCGGATGTCTGCAGGCAGTGCAACACCCACAGGCATAAAAACCTTTCAAAGATAATCTACTTTCTGTATAGGTGGATCAATAACTCCTGGGGCTAAACAATCGCGTAAGGAGGGGGCTTTTTTATAACTAAATTGAGGTTGTGAAGGCAACACTGGACCAAAAACCTTATCTTCAATATAAACAAGTTCTTAGTTATTTCTTTCTATTTTCTTATATTGCACATTATAGTCCAGAATAAATGTAAATATACGGTTATCGGATCAGTTCTATTTCTTTTTTTAAAAGCCAATACCTGTCTATCCATTGATCTCACCCTCAATTTCTCCATCTAGAGTACCAGTTTCATTCCCCTTTCTGCTGAAATCTAGTTGCTAAAACTTTCGATTGTGTAATGAAGTAAATTTCCAAAGAGCAATTGCGCCTTCACCTAATTGCTCCCTGGGAATATTGCATAGCTACGAGCGATGACAGCTGTCAAGGGGGGATATAGGCATTGTGATCGGTAGGTTTAAAATGATCTCCATTGTTTGAAATCTCTAAAACAATGAAAATTATACGTTGTGTGCTGATATTCCATGTTGGAACAATGTTTTTGGTGTTATCATTGAGTTTCTGCATAAATATCTCCAAACGTGGCCCATCACCTTCCCAAATCATAATCAAATCGTCAATAGATCTCCTGTAGCAGGTAAGTTCTGGAGGACGATTTTTGAAAACTGTTTCCTCCTCCCAGTGTGCAATGAAAAGATTGGCTACACTGGGGGGGGGGGGGCAAAACGAGCCCCCCATCGCAACACCTCTTGTCTGCAAGAAGAACTGTCGTACCAAAAATAATTATTGGAAAGACAGAAGTTCAGACTACTCTGAAGAAAATGCTTATTTTTTCTAGAAAGGTCAGAAGATATAAAAGCCCACTGTACTGCTGCTAAAGCTTCCTCGTGTCCAATAATGGTGTATAACAAACTCTCATCCACCATGATAAGGATACTGGATGAAGAGCAATTCAGAGATTCAAGAATTTGGATTATATGCTGTGTGTCCTTAAGGAAGGAGTCAGTTTTAATCACCATTGGCTGGAGCAAAGAATCAATATACTGCCCTAAACGGGCTGTCACTGAATCTTTCCTATTCGCAATGGGTCTGCCTGGAGGATTCTCACTGTTTTTTTATGGATCTTTGGCAAAAAGTAAATAGGGGTCCTACAAAACAAAAAGTTCAAGGTAAGCTGCCTCTTTATTAAGGATACCCTTTTTCTTGCCTTCATCGACCAAGGTATGCAGTTCTTCTTTTTTTTTTAAATTGTAACCTAGGGGTCCTTGTTAAGTAATCGGTAAGTGTTCCAGTCACTAAGCAGACGACCCATTTCTGCTTGATAGTAAATTTTACTCAAAACCACTAATGCCCCCCCCCCCCTCTTGTCGGTAGGGTGCATCACTATCCTTCTGCTTTTCCAGAGATTCCATGCCTTTTCTGATGTACGGAGGATCAACCGGTTTCCTCACTTGGAAAGGTCTTCCAAATCCTACGCAACATCTTTTTAAAGACTTCTAAAAATGTATTATCAGCATTGGGGTGGGAGGGTTAAAAATGGATTTATTCCTGAAATTTGAATGTACCCCCTCAAAACATTCCTAGTAATGGGGTTGGACAGAAAATATTTCTTAATGTTAAGACTCCTTATGTATTCTTGTATACTTGCATAGGTCTGGAATTTATTGAGGTTTTCGTGTTGGAGCAAACTTCAGCCCTCTATCTAGAACACGCGTCTTATCATTTAAAGGGATACCACTCAAATTGTATATCCCGGAACCTATTGGGGTCTTTGCCTTTTGTAATCGCCTACCCCCTCGCCTTCCCCTGTTTTTTTTTTTTTGTTGACCGGATACTGAGGGGGGGGGGTCCCTCCACCAGCCTCCCGGGTTTGCTTGGTGTGATGGTGGTCCCCTCTCCTGTCCACTCTGTGACGCTAAAAAAATCTCCCCCCTCAATGGAGGCATGGTTTAGAAGAGGCGTAATGCGGTTCTGCGTGGGCACATAAATGAGGGAAATGACTAGAGTTCGCCCAATTCTGGGATGAGTTATTACTATAGGGTACCTTGTGTTGTGAATTTTTCCTAAAAGAGGATTGCTGGTATCCTCTCCTTCATCCTCTCCTATTCTTCCCCCTTCTATTGGTGCCTCTGACTAATTGGTATTGGTTATCCCTCTGTGGTAACACTGGAGAGGGCCAATTTTATCAGACAACTGAGCCACTGGGAATCATACTGGATTTATTAGACTAAAGTTTCTGTCCCTGCGGGCTTGAATGTAGAGTTTGAGTTAAATTGCTTTATTTCAGATCGTTAATTTACTCTTTTTATTGTTACGTTTACTGTTTTGGAAGGAAGACCGTGGTAGTACGAATATTTAGTGACCCTTTTATGATTTGGATATAATTATGCATCCAGCCAAGGGGGGTGGTTTATATATATATATATATATATATATATAATTATACAATTTTTTTTTTTTTTTATATGCATATATATGTATTTTTTTTTTTTTTTTATATGTTGAACATTTTTAATTTGGTGTTAATAGATGGACAAATGTGTTGATTTTGTTCTCTCTCTCTCTCTCTCTATCTATCTATCTATCTATCTATCTATCTATCTATCTATCTATCTATCTATCTATCTATCTATCTATCTATCTATCTATCTATCTATCTATCTATCTATCTATCTATCTATCTATATTCTATATGAAATGGAGGTGTGTGGATACTTCCTGGCTTGGATTGTGTATAGTTGCTATGGTGAGTTGATCACATGAGACTATATTAAGCGGGTGTTTGTTGCGATTCTGTATCTGCTGATGAAGTCCCGCCCCTGGGACGTAACGCGTACGAAGGAGAGGAGTAATGTGACGTCACCCGTGGTCATCCCTGATTCATTTGTTCGTCTTTCTTACTGAGCACTGGGCAACAGTGCCTTACTTGTAGTGCAGTTTTATTTATAATCAAGTTTGTCCAAGCAGAGAGCACTATATATTTTAATTTGCATGTCACACGCGATGAGCATTTCTGGACCAGACTGCCATTGAGCTAGATCTAAAATAAAAAAAATAAAAGAAAAAAATATTTATAGATCGATCTAGATTATATAATGTGTTTTTATATGTTGGCTTTTTCCAGTTCTGCATGATCCATTGATGGCTTTCTGCCACAGTGGATGGTTACTTTTACAGGAGAATTCATGTGCATCTGACCCATCTGTTGATTCAGGGGTCTCCTAGTGAGGTGAGCTGCTAGTTACCTGTGGTGAAGGATCTGCACTTAAATCACCTGCAAGACTCATTGAGAAGCCCATTTCATCACTTTCTGGGATCTTGTGTGTTATTGCTCTCTATGCATGATTATTCTTAGCGTTTGTTTTAATTAGAGCTGCACTGATATATTGTTATAATCCGAATTGTCAACATCTCTCCCTTCTTCTGGCTCACACTTAACATTATCTACTGTATTTTCTGGCGTATAAGACAACTTTTGAACCTCAAAAAAAATCCTCCAAAAATGGGGAGTCGTCTTATATGCCGAGTATAAAATCTCCAAGGTACCCGAAGTATTACCGGTAGATGTAATCTCTCAAGACGCTGGCTGTGTGCGAATCCTGTACTGGAATACCGTATGTACCGTAGCTTCGGCTACATACAGTATACCGCGCTGAGCCAATCACGGAGAGCGATGTCTTCTATTATTGAATGCAAAGCCTTCTCGGATTGGCGGAGTAACATCAGACCGCCTCTCTGACTCTGCCCATCCGAGCAGGCTTTGCCTTAAATAATAGAAGACATCGCTCTCCGTGATTGGCTCAACGTGGTATACTGTATATAGCTGAAGCTTCGGTATACCGGTACAGGATTCCCACACAGCCAGCTTCTTGAGATTACATCCACCGGTAATACTTATACTTGGGGTACCTTGGAGATATTATGAGAGATTACATGTATTACAGTATTTGGGGTACCTTGGAGATCTGAGAAATTTGATGTTTTTCAATGGTGTTGCCTTGCTTCAGAAGGGGGGTAGTCTTATATGGCGAGTATAGCCCAAAAACTATGTTTTAACTTGAAAATTAGGGGGGTCGTCTTTTACGCCCAGTCGTCTTTTCTACGCCGGAAAATACAGTAGATTAAAACGGATGGAAAATCTTTCGTTTTGTATGGATTTTTTTAATTTAGCTTGTGAGCTCTCTTGGGCAGGGTTCCTGCCTTTGCTTTAGAGCCGGTTCACACTGGGGCGACTTGGGATCGCCTGCCATAGATTAGCACAGGACCCGTTCTAATAGGAGCGACACAAGTCGCTCCGACTTAGAAAAAGGGTCCTGAGCTACTTTGGGCCGACCTGGAGCTACCTGCATTGACTTCAATGATATGAAGTCCGTGCCGGCCGCTCCGAGGTCGCGGTGCGAGCTGCGCACCGCGACTTCACAGGTCGCCCGGCAAAGTCGGGTCGCGCCTATGTGAACCGGCTCTTAGGTATTTATTTTGCATTTATTTAGGATCATATGTGCATTTAAAGTGGAACTACACTGCATCTGAGCACCACAAACCATTTTTAATATTCAAAGCAAACTCACACATCCATCCACGTCGCCATGCTATAATTTGCTGAGAATTTACTTTTGAAAAAAAAATGGAGCCCCCTGCCACGCATTTCAGGCTGCTGCCATCTTGAGTAAGGGCAGCTGATGATTTATGTAACATTTACTTCCTGGAATTCATCTGCCCTTAGCTCAGACATGCAGGCAGAAGGCTGTGCTATACAAGATCAGGTCTGTTGATAAGCGAATCTCTCTCTTCCTCTCGAAGACTCCTAGGATGTATGACATAATTTGAATAGGCCCGGAATCCAGGAAGTAACTGAAGAAATGAAATAAAAAATTTAAAACCAGTAAATATGATCTACTTTCCTGTCTTATCTACTGATGTAGCAGTGGAAGGATGAAAAATAGTCAATGTTGACTAATGCCCTGTTCACACTGATGCAACATGCACTCCGACTTTGGGAGCACATGTCGCATCAGAAGTTGCACTCCATTTAGTTAAATGGAACTGTTGTAATAGGAGCGACTTGAAAAAGTGGTGCAGGAACCCTTATCTAAGTTCGACACGACTTGCATTGACTTCTGTTAAAGAAGTCGTATGCAAGTCGTCCCGGGATTCGGCTTCAAAGTCGCGGCAATGTGAACCGGGGCTAAGAGTGAAGTTCTGCTTTTACTTTTCATCATGGTTTTTACCTGTAAAAGTCCCCTGTTTGTGGTCTCCTTCACTCCTCCCTAGCAGCTACCTAAAAATGTATGTGGTGGAGGAGCTGGGCCAGCAATGCCATACAGTAATTTAGATACACTCGGAAGATGAGTGGGCTATGATGTGCTAGGGAACGGACTTTCCTCAAGCAATACTTTTTCTATCATATTGCTCCCCCCCCCCCCTCCTTTACAATTCAATTTTTTTTGGAAATCTCCTGAGCTTCTGGCTTCCTCACCTAGGGAAGAATAGCGTAGCCCTCAGCCTTCAGGAATGCTCATGTCGTGCATCCCAGGAGGCTTTGGGTCAATCTACAAGACGTGTGCAACCCCGTGTCATCGGAGGTGGCTGCAAGAACCTGGAAGAGACCGCTGGCTCTGGATGACCTAAAAAAAAAAAATGGCAGTATGGGACCAGATTTTCAGTGTTGGCTACAGTAAAACCAACCAGTCTGTTGGGCTTTTTACGTGCAATCTGTGCTGCCAGCTATAGCCAGCAGCACTGATCATTGTATTCTGCTGGTTGGGAAGTCTTCCCGCAGTCAGAACACAATAGCACAGCAGGAAGAATTCCCCCATCCACATCAAATGTGTGGGAATCTGATTTTTTTTTTTTTTTTTTTTTTTTCTTTTTCCTTCAACCCACTGGCTGAAGGAGAAGAAAATGATGCAAGCGCTGCCTTACAATGATTGTGGCTTCTTGGACCGGATTGGTGAGTCTGGACCACAGATAAGCATTTTCATGTTTTACACTTGTGCATTTAAGCAGTAAATATATTGCTATACTATGTGAGTGCGCTCTCTGCCAGCTGATTCGGAATGCTTGCTTAAAGGGTAACTCCATTGCGGGGAAAAAAATTGCAAATTAAAAAAAAAAAAAAAAATAGCATATAATATTACTACATCTCATTAGTTGTAGTTGAATGTAAAAAAAAACACTTTCCTTTTTTATCTGCAGCGCTATTATTTTCTATAAAATGCAGGGTGGAAAAAAAAAATCAAAGATTTAAAAAAAAAAAAAAATTGTGTTTTTTATTTAACTTGTAGAGTTTTTTTTTTTTTTTTTTTTAATTTTAATAAAATGCTTTTGGAGTAAAAATCTCTCTAAAGATAATTTTCTACATTAATAACTTAGTTTATTCAGCACGAAATGGAGCTTAGTTAAATAGCATGAGGCTGTATATTCTACAATATTTACATTTTTGGTAAACTCATTCAATGAATGCAAGCTGAGATAACATGCACTGCATTGATGCATTCACGCGATTTCACAGTAACGATCAGCAAGAATGAGTCCTTACATTTAAAGAGCACCTGTCATTTAAGTTCCATCATGGCAGCGCCAGAATAACAAAAGGTAGGAATCTAAAACAAAGTATGTTATAATCCTTGCAAAGTACATAGATCACCCAGATGGAAATGTCTTTTTTCTTTTTTTTTTTTTTTTTAGTGGTTGTAAACCCACTTGTATAACTCTTACCTACAGGTAAGCCTATAATAAGGCTTTCCTATAGGTACTGTAAATATCTCCTAAACTTGCACAGTTTAGGAGATATTTACATTGCATGCAGCTGATGTCATCGGCACATGCGCTCTGAAGAAACAGCGGCCCATGACGTTTCTTCAAAGCCCTGTGCTGTGACCGGTGGCTCCCATGCGCATGCGCGGGAGTGACGTCACGCAGCTCCTGCCAGTGATACAGCAGGAGTCCGGAGACTGGGGAGGAAGACGGGTGAAGATGGATGTGGCTGCCAGCGGGGACAACGCGGGCTTCGTTTACAGGTGTCACAATGTGCTAGTATGCATTGCATACTAGCACATTATGCATTTAATTTGCAGGAAAAAAAGAGTTTACTTCTTTAACAAAGTGGAGTTACTCTATTTGCTCACCAATCCTTGCCTTAACTGTTCAGTACTGTTCTATTTCCCTGCAGCTTTAGAGCTCAGCTTATGCCTTGGCTGTGGGTTTAGTTATGGATGCCTCGTTCTTTATAAATATTTAGCGGAAACGGACCTGTGTGAGATCTGCAGCGTTATCGCACGTCAGCCATATGGAATTTTGTACCATTTGCCCCTTATATGAGCGTCATACTAGCATGTGAATGCACAGAAGTGTCCTGCAGCTTGCTGGTGTTTATGGGCCTGGCTTTGGAGAGGTGCCGCGCTGGCTTGCACGCTCCCAGTTGTAGTTATTTATAGGACACTGCAGTCGGGAAACTGATTTTAGATCCTTTCACGTACATGCTGTATTCTTTATCTGAATGTCACTGGACACATGATCATTCTTTATAATTTTTTTACTTTTTTTTTTTCTTGGTGGCTTACTTTTACTTTTGAATCTTTGCCTCTGTGCAGTATATGATCCCTGAAACCACTTTTTCACAACATCATCGTCCTGTATGTGATAAGTTATATCTTGTTCAGTACTTGCGAAATCCTAAAACAAAGCTGCATGGTGCCAGGGCTGTATCCCCGCATGAGCCCAGGCAAGTTAATATGAGGTCAGGTAGGTGAGCCAATCCAAGGAATTTGGTTTCTTCAAGTTCATTCAAGAATTTATTGAAGGAGCACTCCGGTTGAAATTAAAAACATAAATACTTTTTTTTTTTTTTTATGCATTTTTTTTTTTTTTCCATTCTTTTTGGAGGAATGCAGGACATTATTTTTAACATGGGTTCCTAAAGTACACATTCACATCAATGCATTTTTGTGCCTCTCCATTTTTGGAAAGGGTCAGGGACTTTTTTTAAACGCAAAACGATGCTTTCTCTTTCGTTTATTGATGGACAATGCTCCATATCTTCTTTGACTCTTAAGGCCCGTACACACGTACCGATTGTCGGCCGTAAATATTCGGCCAACGTCCGATCGGCCGATTGTCGGCTTGTTGGTATGATGCTTCCGACAACCGACTGCGACTTATCGGCCGAACAAAATCTGGTCTGCATGCTATAAAATTTTTGTTGGCCAATACCAGAATGGCCGATTGTTTGTCAGTTAGTACAGATTTCGGCCGACAAAAGCCAGATGAGCAAGACTGGGCATGCTCAGAGAAGAAAAAACACACAGAAAATTAACCATCACATGACATCACTTCTGAAGTTGGTTGTTGTTGGCCGACAAAATTCGTGTGCAGTCTTGCGCACTTTTCAACCAACACAACAACACTGCACAAAAGACGGCCGATCGTTCGGCTGACAATCGGTACGTGTGTACGGGCCTTTAGATATGGAGCTGTCCATCAAGGAACATCGGCGAAAAGGATTTTACGGTAAATCCATTTTTTTTTTTTTTTTGGTTCAATAGACTTCGATCGAGAAGCTGCAGAAAAGCATGTAGTGCCTTTTTACTGTGCTTTTGCTGCGACTTGCGTTTTTTTAATTTGCCCCAGAAAAAAAGCATAAATGCAAATCACGGTAAAATCTCAGTAAAAAAACAAAACAAAAAAAGCACTGCTCAAAAGCAACCTGCATAGGTGTGAATGGGAGCCTTTATTGTCTGAGTATACATGATGGAAGGTTATAGCTTTGATGCATTGGCATTTAGTTCCTGGAATCTATCGGTCCTTAGCTCAAGCATGCATCCAGGAGGGTGTGCTTAGCTGAGAAAACCCCTCCCACCTGAGACTCTTGGGGATGTATGACATCATTTGCCTAGGCAAGAAACCAAGAAGTAACTGAAGAAATGTGGAAAAAAAAAAGTTTAAAACCAGTAAATGATCGACTTTCCTATCAATTTTCTAATGCTAGCAGCTTTAAAAATCAATGTTGCTTGGGAGAGTAAAGCTCCACTTGGAGCCCCTTTCACACTTGGACTGCGACTTGGGACTTCACATGTGCGACTTGGGACTGCAAAGTCACATGACAAGTCATACCCTATGATTACCAAAGTACCATTCATAGCTGTGGTCCATTAACTCCAAGATTACACAGGCATTGCTTCAAGTCGCGTCAAAATCGGGGCAAAGTCACGCCACTTTCGGGTTGCACAAGTGTGAAAGGGGCCTAAAAGTAGAATTCCAGGATAAAGCGAACAAATCTTAAAAATGTCCCCCACTGCCTTCCACCTAACACCTATGCTAGCTAATCTGTGTGAGAAAGATCTGTTTACTTGCCTATTTTTAGGCTGTTCCTATCCGGTCACATGATCCGGCTCCCCTGCGTGACCCAGTGGTGACTGCAGGGGAGGGGAATGAAAGCCGACAATGGATGGGCTATTGTAAAGGTCCGTACACACTTGACGGAAATCGGACAAAATATCCTCCGAATTTTTCTCTCTTGCTCAGCGTTCATTACCGTTTTTAGTTGATCACGAAATTTCTCGTCTTTTTTTTTTTTTTGGGACATTTGTTCCCAGACTTCCAGGTTGTCAGCAACTTGATCATGCGCGGCCTTTCGTATCCGATTTTTTTTCACGGACGTACTGCATACACATTAAACGAAAGTTGGTCGTCTGGGGACAGACGATAAAAATTTTGGGGTTTGTCCCTCAGTTTTTTTTTTCGTTAAAAATGTCGGCATCGGCTGCTGAAAGTTGTGTACACACTAGCCGAAAATCGTACGATTTTACCTTGGACGGGAATTTTCGGCAGATTTTCTACTAGTGTGTACCCCACTTAAGCCTATGGGTGATGTCAGCGCTCCAAGCCTCCCTTCTTCTTTTTTTTTTTTTTTTTGCCACTGGGTAGATTTTCTTCACTATCTGTCCCATAGAAACAACAGGAGGGGAGAGACTCTTTCCAAAGTGAGGGAAGGTAGTCACCAGAAATAGTGTCGTCTTTGCTAGGTTGTCTTCTCTATTCATGCTTTGGCAACCACTCGGAGGGGTTTTCTTTGACTTTTAGGCCCCTTTCATGCTAGTGGACCAATGGACTCCACCTGTTCGTTTTCCATGCAGACCCAGTCGGACCACCTATTGCCCTGTATGGGATCACTTCCGGGTATCCAACCGGACAAAAACCGCTGAAAACACACGTATGGCGATACATTCACCATCTGTCCAGTGGGTCATATCGGATGGAAACGGACATACAGTCCGTTTCCATCTGACCTTCCCATAGAGAAGAGCGGGCTTTGTCATGGAGCGGACATGGGACATGTCATCCACCTGCTTAACGGGGATCAGCGGAGAGATCTCCACTCTGAGCAGGCGGATTATGCTCAGACGTATGTGTATGTGCCCCATGTGAAAGAGGCTGTCGTTAAAGTGGTCACTAGGACAAATGGAGAGGGTGATCCTCCTAAACAGGGACACAGACAAGGATCAAAATCCGACAGGTGTTCCAATCCCTTCCCACTCTATAAAATGTAAAAAAAAAAAGCCCCCCTCCCCCCACAAAAAAATTAAGTCAGTAGCTCCAATTACTGTAGCTGCTTACTTATAATATTAGGACACTTACCTGTCCAGGTATCCCACGATGTTGCCACTCCAGCCGATATTTCCATCGGCTCTCGGGTGCTGCTGCCACCATTGCCTGTAAGGGCAGCCGGTTCCCTACTGAGCATGTGTGAAGCACGCTGCTCTTTGTGAATGCCCTGGTGGCGGAACTTCCGGGTGACCTTGCCGCATGTCGCCGCAGCCAGGTCTCCTGAAAGTGGGGATGGGTCCTTGCGGAGCTTCCACTTTTGGGTGGAACTCCCCATTTCCATTACTGGGGGATGAGTCAGGATTTAGTAATAGACATTGGCCCATCCTGGTTTCAACTCGCTGTAGTTGGCAGGATTCATTTTGTGTAGGGGCAATAGGCTTTCGCATGTTAGCACATTGCCGGTGTCATTTGTAATACGTTTGTTGCAGGCTCAGATGTGCAGCTTGACATGTGGGATTGTGGTGGGGGGGGGGGGGTTGTCCTGCACATGTATCGGAGACAGCGCTAAGTCTCTGAAGGCTTGGCATGATGCAGGTCATGGACCCCAGTTGTAGTACACCCTCCCCAGTGACTTTTTACAGCACTGCATGAACATCTCATTAATTGCTCATTACACATTAACTGTGTTTTAATGGACCGGATCATCTTGCTGACCTCAATATTCCACTCCCACCCTTTTTTATTTATTTATTTTTTTATATATTTTTGGGATGTGTTAATAGATAGATTTTTGAAACTAAGCAATCAAAGGGCCCCTGTGAAATGTATGACATGAAAGCGTCGTTTTTCTTCTAAAGGTTGCCAGGAATAAGCAGTGTCATCTGATACTGGTGGGATCCAACTACACTGGAGACTGCAAGCTGTTAGAAACTAGAGCGAGGAAACGCATACCAGTACGAATGACAATTTAACCTTGAGACGAAGCTCTGTTCTGCCGTGCCTTTTATTCTCCCCACATACGCGAATGCCACTTCCTTGCAGGCTATAAAGCAATGCTTGTCATTTTACAGGATATTGTTGTGCATTTCCCATGGGCGCCGGATAAGCAACAAGAGTAAAAATTCTCACAATGGCAGTAGCGGTGTCTATAGTAACACCATTTTAAGTACTCCTGTAAACATGATTTGCTTTTGAGGCAATCTTATAGAAGAACTATTAAGCAATGTTTGAAAAACAACCTTTTCTTTGGAAGGACGACCGTTTATGGAGTCCCCATGACAAAGTATAGGATTGAAGGGACTCTGGCATGAGTAAAGTATGAGGCTGGCGTTGCTCTCATCCTTGTGAAGATGCCTGGATGTGTCTAACTTAAGGACTTTTTAATTCAAGCACAAACGTTCTGTAGTTGAGTATCTAAATTCCTTATAGATCAGTGGCTCGGGATCACTGAACCTAAAGGATCAGCATGACAGCCAGGAACCTAGTGCTCTCAAAAGGGGATTCAGTGCCGGTTCACACTTCCGCGTGTGCGGCGATCGCATGTAATATCAGAGCACTGCTCCTTCATTACATGCGATCGGATGTGCAGTGCGAATTCAGCCTTACACTTTGTATGGCTAAATTCGCACTGCACCCGCACAAAAGTCGCACATGAGGCATTTTTTTTGCTGCATCAGGATCGGATCGCACAGTGGTTCACACTTGTGCGATCTGATCCTGTGCGAACTGTCAGATCGCACTGCGATATGCGATCAAACTGGGGGTGTCGTTAACATTTCATTGACACCCCCAGCGTATCGCATATGGCAGTGTGAACTGCCAGCTGTGCGTTTGCGATGCGGGAACAGGCTGCGAATTCGCAGCCTTCCCGCATCGCACAAGTGTGACCCGGCACTTAGGGCCCTTTCACACGGGCGCTCCGTATGTCCGCAAATCATCCTATTTTTTTGCGGATGATTTGCGGACATAATGCTTGTCAATGGCATTGTGGATGTCAGCGGAATACCATCTGCTGACATCCGATTTTCCTCCTTTCAGTTCTGTTCTGTTTTTTGGAACGGAACAGAACCCTATTTTTCCTCCGTTCAAAAAAACGGAAAGGAAGCAAAATCGGATGTCAGCGGTGCCATCCGCTGACATCGGCAATGCCCATAGACTTACATTATGTCCGTATATCATCCGCAAACGGATGGGATGATATGTCATCCGCTCCGTGAAAAAAAGAAAATGTGCCAGGGCGGATCGGGATGCGGTCCGCCCTGTGGTCCGCTCTGTGTGAAAGAGCCCTTACTTTTGAACTTTTTAATTTGCATTCCAGTTCATTTCAATATAAATATATAACAAAATGAAAAAAAGAGTGAACAGACAAAAAATCTAACCAATATTTGATGAGACTACCTTTTGGGTTCAAACCAACATCAATTCTTACACTTGTACACTTACACAAAGTCAGGGATTTTGTAGCATTAGTCAGATGATTAACCAATTATACCAAGCAGATGCTAATGATCATCTATTTCATATGTAGGCTGAAACTAGGGATGCACCGATCTGACTTTTTTTGGACCCGATACCGATATCTGGCGTTGTGAAATCGCCGATACCGGAACCGATCCGGAGCTAAAACAAAGCAAGCGGCTGCAGTACAGAGCAAAGCCGCTGCTTCATGTGTACGGCTCCTCCATTCACAGGCGGAGTGCATCTGATATCACTCCGCCTGTGAGCCGGACCTATACAAGAAGTAGCGGCTCCCATCCCGTACTACTACTGCATCTAGTAAGGGATGGCTGAGGCGTAACCAAGCAAAAAGTGGATCGGCCAGTGGATAGGTCAATGTTACCGATCCCCCGATCCATCTAAAATGGCCATATCGGCGCCGATGGGGCATCCCTAGCTGAAACATGGTAATTAACAAACAGCTGTGTAGGAGGCTTAAAACTATGTGAGGAACAGCCAAACTCTGCTACAAAGGTGAGGTTGTAGAAGACTGTTTCGTGTCACAGGTCATACACCGTGACAAGACCGAGCACAGCAACAAGACACAAGGTAGTTATACTGCATCAGAAAGGTCTCTGCCAGGCAAAGATTTCAAAGCAGACTGGGGTTTCAAGATGTACTGTTCAAGCTCTTTTGAAGCACAAATAAATGAGCAACGTTGAGGACAGTCAGTCGTTGGCCAAGGAAACTGTTGCTGTTTTGAAGGCAAATGGTAGTCCCACCAAATACTGATTTTGATTTCTTATTTGATGTGCCCATCACTTCCTCTGGGATCTCCTGAGGGTTCAAAGAACTGTGGATCAGCAGAGTACCAACATCACTTGGCACAGCAGACCAGTATCTTTGATGAAACTGGACTGTTGACATTTTGGCTTCTTTGTTTGAGATTAAATAAGACTGAACTGGGCACACTAAGTTCTCTAACCCAGGTAATGTTTTTACCCATTTCAAATACTTTAGGGTCCTTCCACGTTGGCGTGGACCTCATCGAAACCTGTGGATCTGATTGTTGGGTCTATGCATTACTATGGACCAGTGGGAGTAAACAGACTTGTGTCCATTTTCACCCACCTACCTCCGGGTCCAATCAGGCCTGCTAAAAAAAAAAAAAAAAAAAAAAAAATTCTGTCCTCTTCCGTTTTGAGCGGACTGGATCGGAAGCAGCCGGGTGTAAAGGGACAGAAGTCCGTACATTCCTGTCTGCTTATAGAGCAAAGTAGGCTCTGTCCCTGTCCGCTCTGCAGAAACTGTGCAGACCTGGAACTGTCATCTGCCCAGCAGGGGATCAGCTCCCAGATCCCTTCCTGGTCAGACTGAAGATGCATGTGTGAATTGGCCCTTACAAGGGTAACTGGGCAATTAATGTTCTCGGAGCCCATCTGTGTGTAAAGGAAAAATGCTACTTTGCAGTGTAGCTGCCCCCACAATGCAAGGGATAAATGTTCCTTTAGATCTAGGGGATTGGCAACAGCAGTTTTACTTTTCTAAACCTCCGCTTTCTGAACAGGCACCACTTTCATCTACTCCCCTATTGTTCCCTCAGTGGACTTTCTCGTTGGATCCCCACTTTCAGTGCAGGACTCTGGACAGAGAAGAGGCTGTGGGGACTGCTGGTCTTATAGTAAGTAAAACTTCTCCCAGTTTCCCTAGACCAGTGATGGTGAACCTTGGCAACCCAGATGTTTTGGAACTACATTTCCCATGATGCTCATGCACTCTGCAGTGTAGATGAGCATCATGGGAAGTGTAGTTCCAAAACATCTGGGGTGCCAAGGATAGCTATCACTGCCCTAGACCTAAGCGATCTTTCAATCCTTGCGGTGTGGGGGCAGCCCCCTTTCAAGGGAGCATTTTCCTTTTCCTGGTATTCAGCTTTAAGTAGTTTTTTGTGTTATGGGCTGGAGAAAATCATACTCTGATGGTATTGCTCATTCCTAATTCAATGCACACACTGGTGACTGGGTGTGGACAGAATGTTGGAGTGCTGAAGGCTGTCTTTTGTGCCACCTCTGGCCTTATGGGAATTTTAGTGTGGATGACCAGAGTTTGTATTTTTGGCAGATTAAACAGTTGTGTATTTTAACCATGTTATCCTATTTGGCTGATGTTTCCATGTTGGGGGCTGCCATGTTTTCACTGGCTTCATATTGGTCATTTCCTGGATTATGCATTTAGATCAGGGATTTCCAAACTACGGCCCTCCAGCTGTGCTGTTGCGGAACTACATTTCCAGTGAGGCATTGTAAAACTGACATTCACGGACATGACTTGGACTTGGCATGATGGGAATTGTAGTTGCTGAACAACTGGAGGGCCATAGTTTGTTTGGAGACCTGTGATTTAGATGTAGGTAATATAGTATGCAGAGCAGGGGTATGCTGTAACACATAACCAGTAAGCTCATTCGCCTTCCTGGGCTAGGCTACCTATTCCGTATGGGCTTCTAGAGGATTGGGTTTATTGCAACACCAATTTTTAAAAGGAGCTTTAGGATTTTTTTTTTTTTTTTTTTTTTTTAATTTTCCTCGCCTTTCAGTTCGTAAACTGCTCTTTACCTCCCTTCTAGCTGCCACCCCTGATAAGTACCCATCAGTTATCCACAATACCCAATTATGGTAATTAGATGGCCTCTTCACCCCTGTGTCAGTTATAGGGCCTGTTAAGTAATTGCACTGTTGGAATACCATTATTTTATTAGAGTGGTGGTGAAGGCAAGTATAGACACTGTAAGGTAGACATGCTCAACCGGTGGCCCGCAATTTAAAGCGGAGTTCCGGGCACAGAAATTATTTTTTGCTGAACATACCCCCGGGACAGTCAGGGCTAGCACATTCCACAATGGCTAGCCTCTGATCTGTCCCGGTTCGCACTTACCTTTTAGAAGAAATACTTAGAAAATTTCTTCCACAGCGTTTCCATCTCTGTTGTGGGCAGCTGAAGCCGGCGCGGTCCTCTTCTCTGTCTTCTTCTGCGTCTTCGTGTCCCAGAATGCACTGCACCGGCCCCTCTCGTCACTTCCGGTGCGGCGCCTCATTCCTAAACATCTTCTGGGCATGCCCAGAAGCTGTTTAGCAGGGGAATGCGGCGTCGCCCAGAAATGACGAGCGGGGCCGGTGCCGTCGCATTGATTCCTGGGAGCTATGACGTTTAGCTCCCAGGAATCATCGCGAGGCAGGAAGTGACGGGGTGAGCCGCGGCTCCGAGGGAGGAAGCAGTCAGAGGTGAGTATTTATGATCTTCAATAAAAAGGTGAGTAAACAAAAAAAAATAAAAATAACTATCCAATTCCTTTTCAGGTGAGCTCTACCTAGCGGAGGGGCACAAAAAAAAAAATTGTTTTTGTGCCCGGAACTCCGCTTTAAAACCTAAAATGATTTATTAAAAACAAAAGGTAAAAGCAGAACGGGGAAGCTCATGCCCTACTGCAATAAACCTCCTTAATAAAATGGCACAATGCAGTTGCATACTTTCGGAATGACACCATGGCTCCTCTCCCAATGTCTGTTAGGAAGAAAATGATGCTTGAAAAAGGAGGGCATACCCCCAAAACCCGACTTAACTATGGCAACCTGCACAGCCTCCTTCGGGTGTTCATTGCTCTACTGAAGGTTTGCCGGTCCTCCATAATCCCAACGCTGTCACACAAGCTGCTATTGTGGCCGGCTCCCCGCTCTTCTATCTTTCCTAACACAGAAATGGGGCGAGGAGCCTTTAGCCAAGTGGATTACATCTAGTGACATCCATACAGGGGTTCTGAAGGTGGATTCTCAGTTGTGTGATGAGCTCGCTGTCATTAGCACGTAAGTGCATTTGTGAAATTTTATCTTTGCTTAAAAGATGTTCACCTTTTGGGAACATGTTACATGTTCCACCATTGCTTTTATTTTTTTTCTAAAAGGTGAATTTATCCTTTCATAAAGAAGTTGATTGCACTACTAGGGCATGTGCTTTCCTGATGTGATTTTTGTTTTGATTGTCCACAGTTCTTGCTTTTAAAATTCGGAACCATTTCATTTAATTGTGGCCCGTGGCCGGTTACCCAATCGCCTAAATGGCCCTCGCTCTTCAAAAGGTTGAGCGCCCCTGCTGCAGGGTGTCCAGCACAGTGGGTGGGGGAGTGACAAGTTCTTAAGAAATTCATGGGCACTGTAGCCTGAAAAATAGAACTATTGATACAGTGACAATTGGCACAACTGATAGGATTAATATAGTGTCAGGACATGTGATGCAATTAAATGACTCCGACCACTGCCCCTGTCCTCCAAAAATCCACAAATAAAGTTTTTTTTTTTTTTTTTTCGAACTGAAGATTTTGTGAACTATTTACTGTATGTTCATCCCTAATTGACAAGAAAGATCGGTTTATGTGTTGTAAACTACTTAATGGTATACAAAACAATTTTTTGGAACTTGAAGAAAATTAAGCTTAGATAACCTAGATGGCTGAAATAAGTTTAGTTGACGTGGCAAGCCTTCTGCTTCAGTTATTGATATGCCAGGTGAGTGGTAGCAATTATTTGCTTAAAATACACCTTTTTGCCTGGGGCTATTGAAGGTCTGTGTGCTTAAAGTGGAGCTCCACCTAAAAGGGGAAGCTCTGCTTGTCTGCCTCCATCCCCCCCCCCCATTTGGCACCTTATTGGAGGGTACCTGGTTTTGACAGGTACCCCCTCCCACTTCCTGCTGAGCCAGAAATTTTGCCCTCCTCACAGCTGGTCCATTGAGTAAGCGAAGCACAATTACCTGGGTGCCGATTCAAGATTTGGCTTGGGTGAGGACACCGCAGGGTCCCAAAGTGCCCTAATAGTAAAAGTCAGCAGCTACAAATACTGTTAATTTTTTGGTGTGAGGGGCTGGAGCTCCACTTTAAGATAGTTTGTAGTCATATTATGGGAGGCCCCCAGCAGTTGTGAACAATGTCCCCATGGCTAGTTGTATGTGACATTAATGGAATTGTCAAGCAGTCTTTCTGGTGTAATAACTTTGCAGGAGTCCCTCCTGATAAGTTCTCTGACACTTGAGAGAACAAGCTCAAAATTTGTGTTGGGGAGAAAGCTTGGAGGGAGATGAGCAGGGAGTTTGTCTGTTCAGAATAAAGATCTGAATGTTCCTTCCTCTGCCTATGTGGGTGGGGGGGGTGTGTCCCTTTCCTCCAATCAGCTCTCACACAGTGTAAGTCCAGTCTCCTTACCCACCCCTATGTACTGCTGAAAGATGAAAGACTTTTTAACACGATCTGCACTTTTCAAAGGGTGTAGAAAGGGGAAGACCGCAGATATACAAGTAACTTTTGTAGGGGGATTGGTTCCAGCTCTGTGTATCTGAGGTTATTCGCTTCACTGGGTATATGTTAGGGTTTACACCTACTTTAATACTGCAGATATGGCTTTCCAGCTTGGACCAATTAGTATACATATTCCATACCTGGAGTGTGAGGGGCTTGCGCTTAGGAAACCCGTGGGTGGAATGCTGCTGGGAACAGAGGCCATGTGCTCACCTATAAAAAAAAAAAAAAAAAAAAAAAAAAAAAAAAAAGATTTTAAAGCAAGTGTTTACAGTGAAGATTTATTATAACCTAATCATTTTCCCAATGCTTCTTTCCTTGTGGTCGGATGTTACAGTTGACATAGGTGCAAATTAAATCAAAGCAAAATTACTAGCTTGGTTATTGCTTCTAGCCAGCGTGTCTGCATGTGGACTATAACTATACTTATTTAGCCAGTAGTAGCATTAGTCAAGTTTATTCTTGAAAGGGATTACAGTTGGGTATTATCTACACCTTTACTCTTGCTAGCTGTTCGGGCTGTATGCTCTAGCTAGGAAAAGCTGTTGCTATGTATAGCGAATATTTCAGTAAAAAGTTTAAGCATTTTGTTTGAGAAAAAAAAATCTTCCCCTTCCCCATACAAAAAAAATTAAAAAGGATCACTTGGCTCCTCCCCTCCCCAGCAGCCTATTGCCTCTTTACCTCTTCCTCCTATGTCGAGGCAAAAAAAATAAGCACAAATATATGCGGTGCATCTCTATATACATACACATTTGCCTATAGTTTATGTTGAGCTGCAAGAAACGCACTCGGTTCTTTTTCTCTTAAGGCGCTTTTCCACTGCATGGAACTGAACGGTTCGGCTCGCTTTTGTGCTTTTCCACTGCTGGTACCGCATGGTACGGTGTAGGAACGGTTCGGTACGGCGGCGCTTTTCCACTGCATGGAACGGTACGGCTCTCAAAAACAGTACCACCTCGATTGTGGTTCCAAGAGGTACCATACCCGGTACCATATCCCACAATCCTTTGCATGCAGTCACTACTAGCCACTGATTGGTCAAAGAATCCCACCCACCCCATTGTTGTTCCACCCACTTAACTTTAGTACTACTTTAGTGGAAAAGCAAACCGTACCGAACCGTTCCAACACCGTACCATGCGGTACCAGCAGTGGAAAAGCAAACCGGGCCGAGTAGAGCCGAGCCGGTACTTGCAGTGGAAAAGTGCCATTATTGTTGATGGACAACACACAGCATTTTTTTGGATTGATTTGGTGTCAGCCTTGCCCATTTCTTTGATCAAATACTCATCCACTCCTACTGTTTTAACAGTAACGCTGCTACTAATTAAATTAGTCATAGACCAGAACAGCGAGGGGTAAATGATTTTAGGACGCAGGACAGTTCTGAATATCTGACGAGATCAACAGGTATTTTGTGCACTTCTACCATTAAAGCATTGTGCTGTTGTTCTGTTTTATATTTAGCAGACCAGAAGAGGGCAAATAAGAGAAGTTGTTGGGATTTACATATTTTAAAAACGGACTAAAGACGTACTTGTTGTTATATGGAAAAGTGAAGTGCTTTTTACAGGGAACATGTTTTGAATTGGACGGTTTCCGTTGTAGTGTTTTTTTTTTTTTTTCAAAATCATACTTGCCTAGGCTTCAGCCCGCTGTCTGCTGAAAAAGGGTCATAGAAGAGCAGAACGAACTGCACTTCTGTAATCCACAGAAGTACAACCAAACGAGCTTCGGCTGTACTTCTCCTTTTTAATATATTAAAAAGTACCATATATTATAAAAGTACCGATACTTCTCAAACACCTACCGATACCAATTACCGATACCCAATTTTGGTGACCTATGTGCAATCCGCTTTTGACAGCGGGATTTCAGCCCTCGCCGGTTCTGACTTTGTTGAACCATGCTTAAAATCATACCGGACTCCTCTTTAAAAAAAAAAAAAATGTGCTGCGACTGACGTGCACATATCTGAACCGGCTTCATTGAAACTGCTGCCGGTTCACATGTCTTGCAAATCTGATGCGATTCAAAACGCATCCAATTGACATGTGTGAAGGTATCTTTTTTTTTTTCCTTTTTTAGTATTGGAGCATTTGCACGAGTACAAGTTCTCGTGCAAATGCTTAATATTAGCATCGGTATTGGGGTAACACTGAAGAATATAACGGACATACCTTTCCTACTGGCTGTCCTGCTGAACTTCTCTCCAGTGCTTTGAAAGTTCATGTTGAAATCAACATTTCTGGGTATGATGGTCCTCAGGGACCCCCACAGCCATTGCTTGTTCTTCCGGTTGGCCTTTATACTAGGGATGCACCGATCCGACTTTTTTGGACCCCCATACCGATATCTGGCGTTGTGAAATCGCCGATACCGAACCGATCCGGAGCTACACACAAAGCAAGCGGCTGCAGTGCAGAGCAAAGCCGCTGCTTCATGTGTGGCTCCTCCATTCACAGGCGGAGTGCATCTGATATCACTCCGCCTGTGAGCCGGACCTATACAGGAAGTAGCGGCTCCCATCCCATACTACTGCACCTAGTAAGGGATGGCTGAGCCGTTACCAAGCAAAAACCGGATCGGCCAGTGGATCGGTCAATGTAACCGATCCCCCCCGATCCATCTAAAATGGCCATATCGGCGCCGATATCCGATCTGAATATCGGATCGGTGCATCCCTACTTTATACTTCACTGTAGAGAGAGTGGTGGCATGGAGATCAGAGGGAGGAAATGGTGTGAGCTGCATTGGGTTCCGAACTACTACCATCTATGAGTTTATTCACAATTTTTAGTCCAATATTTTTCTTCAAATAATTGCTGGTGAAGGGGGAGTTCCAAGCCCAAGAAGTGCATTGACTGCTTTCTTTGTCATACAGTTTTTTTTTTTTTTTTTTTTATTTTTTAATCTCCCTCTCCCTACAAGTCCATCTGGTTCAACCAATAGGGAAAGCATCTATATACACAATCGTATACCCACGGATGTCCAGAGCAAAAAAAAAAAAACAGCAAAACAATACAATTTGCTTCAGCGAGGTAGAAAAATCTTTCCTGATCGCCCAGGAGGCAATCAGATGTTCCTGGATTAACAAACTCTGGTTTCATTATTTAAAAAAATATTGGTATCTAGTTATTTTTGTGCATCAAGCCTTCTTTTTTTTTTTTTTTTTAATTCGGAGCTGGCCTGAGGGAACCTATTCCACATTTTCACAGCTCTTATAGTGAAGATACCTTTCCATATGTGGCGGTTAAATCCTTTTTCTCCAGATGTAAAGAGCACTCCCTTGTCATCTGGATGATTTCAAAAGTGAACAACTCTACTCCAATTTTCCCAAATGAATGAATAGCCCATTTGATTAAATCCACCACACCCTTTAATTACAAAGAAGCAAGTGGAATATTGGGTTTTTAAAGTGCCATCACAAATTACTTGACCATTTGATTAAAATTCAAAAAAGTTTTATTGGTGAATCAACATATAAAAGTCATTATAAAATCAATATTGTGAGGATAGTCATATACCAAACTTTTCTCGACATGTTTCGCTAGAATATCTTCGCTTCTTCAGGAGATTTTGTCTGGATATCATTCAGAATTATCATAGAAAACAGTAGGTTTGAACATCTAATGGATTTACCCACAAAGTCCTGCATTCTGCTCAGTCACCTGCATCTTTTATTTCGCAAGGAAAGACCCCCCCCCCCCCCCGCCAAAGGGATCACAAGGCGCTTTTCCACTGCATGGAACCGAACGGTTCGGCTCGCTTTTGTGCTTTTCCACTGCTGGTACCGCATGGTATGGTGTAGGAATGGAACGGTACGGCGGCGCTTTTCCACTACATGGAACCGAACGGTACGGCTCTCAAAAACAGTACCACCTCGATTGTGGTTCCAAGAGGTACAATACCCGGTACCATATCCCACAATCCTTTGCATGCAGTCACTACTAGCCACTGATTGGTCAGAGAATCCCACCCACTTAACTTTAGTACTACTTTAGTGGAAAAGCATACCGTACCGAACCGTTCCAACACCGTACCATGCGGTACCAGCAGTGGAAAAGCAAACCGGGCCAAGCAGGGCCGAGTAGAGCCGAACCGGTACTTGCAGTGGAAAAGTGCCAAAAGAGACACCAAATAGGAGGACAACTAGGCTTTTATATCAATCAGATGCTTATTTTGATGGATATCCGTGTACCACAAGAAGCATTAGGGATTAGATTTTGTCCACCTTAAATCACTAATGCCCACTTCAATTGATAGCAGTCATGGGTCTTTGGGATGCCTCAATAAGAAGCATAAACCAGAAAACAAATACCAGCTTAGTTTGGTATTATAGAAAATGAGTATGGAGAAGTCTTCTCTATAATTGTCCAGAAGGGGCAAACAAGTCCTCTCGGACACCTAGATTGTCCTTTCTGGGGCAAATTGTTTCCCTGGGGTTGTCCTTTTTCTCCATTAGGAAGCCTTTAGGCATGTTTGTGGTGGAAGAGGTGTGGCCTTTTTAAGTGTGTAATCGCCTTCTCTGGCCAGTCCACCCTGGGTGAAACTGAGTGATCTTCGATTACTGATGAACCTGAGGAAAAGAGTTACTGTACAGGACAGTTTCAGATTGGAGTATTGCAGCCAAAGCTTAGGGGGCATTAAACATATGAAGAGACAAGGACTCACTGCTCAAGGTGGTGTAATTGCCTGATGACTCACACCGGTGCATGCCCCGGCTCGCCTCTGTGAAAACTTGATAAAGGAAAAGGAATTAGCAGCACTCCAGGTTGAGTCAAAATCCAGATTTATTGACTGGACATCCAAATATGACAATTGTGACGCGTTTCACACACTGACTGTGTGCTTAATCATTACCTATGATTAAGCACACAGTCAGTGTGTGTGAAACGCGTCTTACCTTGTCACGATTGTCATATTTGGATGTCCAGTTAATAAATCTGGATTTTGACTCAACCTGGAGTGCTGCCAATTCCTTTTCCTTTATCGGGCATTAAACATACCCTGAAATTTGGCTTGAACTTGGAAAGAAATATATGAACCCATCTAAAGTTAATCTGTCAAGGTGAGATAGTGGAAGCTGTTATTAAAGCTCCCATTCTGTAGGAACTGTGCATTCCTTGGCGATCATGCTGCGGTCTGCCATCAGTACTTTAAGTCCTTGAGCTAGAACAATTTTCAAAACTAGGTAAATTTTCTTTGGCTGGATGGTGTGTTGACAGCAGTAACTATTCGACGGTCACCTTTGCCATCTGATGCTCATTGTAGCACCTGGCATTTTGTTTCCAGCAGTGTTTGCCCAGTTGGCACAGTTTCACAGTTTTGGGCTCTGGGTAAGTCCTGTCATCAACATTACTGGTTGACACCGATGAATTACCCTTATTTTTCCGCTTGGAATGTTACTTTGTTGCATTTATTGACATTACCTGTTCAAGGGGGATTTAGGTTGCTCCTGAGATGTAGTTTTCTATAATGAAGCTGTCCATGATGGATTTATAGTGAATCATGTAGAGATTTGGAAAGCACTGCGTGGCTAGTATTTTATGGCACCATGCAAGATATAATGAATTTCGCTGTGATTTAGATGGCACTGTGCAGTCAACGCTCGATAAACGGACATTTAAAGCCTTTTGTTTGCAATACATGATCCCATAAACTGCTACCTTTTTGAAATGCCAGATTTGCTTACAGTCTTGCAAGTATATAGCTGAATACCCCTCAGGATGGCATTGTAACCATCCTGGATTTGTAAATCTCTGTGCTAGACAATTGAGATCTGGTAGTTGTCAGCATTTGATTTATAACACTTATATAAAAGCTCTTAGCAACCTAATGGATGTCTTGTATTGATTTGTTCGGTCTTGATAAGCCTTTGAGTTAGCCTTGGCTGATGCCATTTTTATAATCTTACATTTAGGTTATTGCTTTATATATAGTTGCTCCTATCTCAATGCAAGAATCTCGATAATCCTTTGTGCACTAAATAGAAGCAGTCGCTATATTCCTTATGCTGTGACTTGCTTTTTTGTGCATTTGCTTGAGCTCTGGTGACATATTGATGCTCTGGACCAAATGGTGACAATAGAGGCACATGCCTGCTTATGGTATATTGACATTACTGTTTATAGTCTCAAGCGGGTGTGCATGGTATCATACAGTGACAACACAGGGGCACAGTTTGGAGACAGGTCTTCCCAAACAGGAAGTGCCTGACCAAGGCGGTTTGCCTAGAACTTGGGTATCAAAGGCCCGAAGTCAAATAAGCAAATCAATAGACGAAGGGCTGGCATGACAAGGGTTAAAGGGGCTGGGACATAGGAAATGTCAAAGAAACTTAAGGCTGTGATATAGTAGGTAAAGTGAATTAATTGGATTGGGGAAAGTTTGGGAAGGGAGGAGTTTGGGAGGAAGGATTGAGCTAAGAGGGGGTGGTCTTCAGTTGGAGGACAGACAGCAAGGAGCGGCTTCCCACCATCCCACCCTAGATTTGTTGTTGGATATGCCGTGTTGGCTATATGAAGTGGTGAGAAGCCGGGTATGGAGTTTGGCAGGGTGCAAGTTCCTTTTTAGTTTAATACGGGCTCAAAAGGTACGGTGTTGGGACCCGTCTGAGGTACAGATCCCTGGTGATGGGATGTATATCTGCCAGTTGTCTTCGAGCTGGTGGTTTTGCAGCTGGAGGCCTGAGAAGTGGCATGCAGGTACTGTCCTTTTGGTTTTGATGCCCATTAAGACCTTGTGGCTTCATTTTCTTTATGCACTATGTATTCACGTTATGTTATTTATCGTTATTTGGGATTTATGTTTTGGTTAATAAGTCTGCTATAGCCAATTAACTCCAATCTGTGGTATGTGGTTTTATTCTAATGGGTGGGGGTATTGGTATACCAGAATTTCATAAGCCATGTTTAATACCTTAGTCAAGGATAAGTCCACCTTTTTTGCAAAAAAAAATGCAACCACATTTGCAAGGGGGTAAAAAAATGATTTTTTTTTTTCATTTTGTAAATGAGATTGCAAAGCATTACAACCACGATCCCTGGATTCTGTAGAGTCTCCCACCAGCTGCTTCACTGTTCCAAGGTTTGGACTTTAAGTTTAGAGAGCTGGAGGAAGTGTCAATGAACAAATGCAGCGTTTACCACACTTGTGTTTTATTAAAGTGGATGTAAACCCATCGATGGAAGTTTCAAAAGTTACATTCCCAGTAAGTGCCGGAAATGATGGCGGTTACATTGGTTGTGATCTCAACCAAACTGTTGAACCATCCAATGGCTGGTGTCAAAACTGATCACAAGTGCAACATCATGGCAGTTGAAGAATAAAAAGGGGCCATGATGGCCGCTTCCTTGGCTGAAAATGATAGGAGGGTTTACTTCCACTTTAGCAGTAGTAAACTAAAAATTAAAAAAGGGTTTTTACCTGCAAGGTATAAAGAGTATGATAATGTGCTAGTATAAATCCCTTAATACCGGATTATGAAAGACTTACCACTGTAGAGGCTTCCTTCTACCGGTCTGCCTTCCGGGTTCGGGGGGCTCCAGGAGTCTGATTGGCTGAGCCGTGATGCCGTCACTCAATTCAGCTGCAGCACACAGCTCTGAAGGAATGAAACAAGTATGCCGTTCCTTTAGAGCGCATATACTGATGTCACGGGTTCCTGCTTGCAAGAATATCTCCTAAATGGTGCAAGTTTAGGAGAGATTCATTTAACCTACAGGTACATTTTTATTATAAGCTTACCTTAGGTAAAAATTTAAATGCGAGTTTACTACCACTTTAAGAACTAATACCCCGTACACACGTGCAGATTGTCGGCCGAAAAGATTCGGCCGCCGAACGATCGGCCGATTTTCGGCTTGTTAGTATGATGCTTCCGACAGCCGACAGCGCACTTTCGGCCGAAAAGAATCTGTCGTGCAAGCATTAAAATTTTTGTTGTCCAACGGCCGATTGTTCGCCAGTCAGTACAGAATTCGGCCGACAGACAGCAGATTTGCAAGACTGGGCATGCTCAGAAAAGAAAAAAAAACAGGAAAGTTAACCATCACAGGACATCACTTCTGCAGTCGGCTGTTGTTGGCCGACAAAATTCGTGTGCAGTCTTTTGCAGTTTTCAACAGACACGACAGCCCTCAGACAAAAGACGGCCGATCGTTCGGCCGACGATCGGTACCGGGCTTAAGTCTGGCGCAGCCCCATCTGGAATTTGTAGTTCATGCAAAGATCTTAGTCCACACAGCTGTGCAAGGGAGAAGAACCCATGTACACTGGGGGTTGCCACCATGTTACACCAACATAAATATGCGTGTAACATGGTCTAAAAAGGTGGAGTTAGTCTTTAAAGCAGAAGTATGGGCTGAACAAAGAAAATTAAATGTGCTGTCCTCCTATCTCCACCCCCAGGACTTGTCCTGCATGGTACATGATGACGTTGAGGGCTCATCCACCTTACTGTGCTGGAGTATGGCAAGTATGCCTCTTAGATTCCTCCCAGAGAAAACCCGTATTCTGCAAATGTGGTGGGTATGTCATAGCATTACACAAATGTAACCACAAACCTCCCTTTTTAAGGTGAGCTTGGGCGTCCTTCAAAGTCATCTCTGACCCAAAATCCAACTTGTACTTCAGTGAACTGCAGACCGGGTTATTTCCCGATCCGAGCTGTGAGCAATGGTCCAGCTTGCAGTTCATTGGAGTAATAAAAGTAAGAGTTTGGGACAGAGAAGAGTTCGGAAGATGCCGGAGCCCATGTCTGTTCTCATGTAGTTTAGCTGGCAGGGCTGATTACACTACTTGGAAATTCAGTAAGAAAGGCACTGTCAGCTCCAGCAGATAGTAGTAAGGCACACGCTGAATTTCTGGCAAATTAATAGTTTTTGCTTTTTGAAATCCATCTTTTAACTGCTTACACCGTGTTTTTTTTTTTTTTTTTTTTTTTTTTTGTGAAATTTAGCATTTAGCCATTACTAAACTGGTCTACTGAAAAAAATAAAAAAAAAATCCCATAATGCCTTGCTTTTCTCTCTTATTGTATATGCTATTGGAGTTTGCCAGACAGCAATGTGTGCTGAAAATATCAATTTTCAGGATGTTGGGTTTAATATTCAGTAGAAACCAAGAAATTGGTTAGTTATATTTAGTGAACTCAGCATCTCATTTTAAAATGTGTGTGTGTATATATATATATATATATATATATATATATATATATATATATATATATATATATATATGTATATATATATATATATATATATATATATGTATGTGTATATATATATATATATATATATATATATATATATATATATATATATATATATATATATATATATATATATATATATATATAGTTTTTGGAAAGTGTTTTAAAGTTATTTTAAGAGTCGGTTCACACTATGGCGACACGACTTCGGGGGGCAACTAGTGAAGTCGCTGTGCGGCGCGACTTGCACGGACTTCACATAATGGAAGTCAATGCAAGCCGCTCCGACTTCGGTCAAAAGTAGTGCAGGGACTATTTTCTAAGTCGGAGCGACTTGAGTCGCTCCTATTAGTACGGTTCCCATAGCACAGAATGGAGCACGAATTGTCAGGCGCCTGACAAGTCGCGGTAGTGTGAACCGGGACTTAGAATTAGTGTTTGTAAACCCAACATATTCCTGATATGTGCCAGCTGTACCATGTAGTTGCATGACAGATTATCAGTTTCTTTGTATTCCTTCATTTGTGTGAATCTCTGGTGTTCCTGCCAGTCCCTCTGCCTTCCTATTAAAAACTGACCACACTAAGCAGGAGAACACACCGTAGTCCGTTCTCTAGCTATGCTGGAGCTCTGTGTGCTCTCCAATTAGACTTGTCCTAACACACACTGCTCTGCCATTCACTGAGAAACTCAGTGTACTGCTGTTTCTCCTCCACCAGCTATCTATGCAGCTGAGAACAGAGGGTATGTGATCACATTAAAAAAAAAAAAAAAAAAGGGGGGGGTTGGAGGTATTTTTATCTGTACACATGTTTTGCCTTCTAACTGGGTTTTTACAAGATGAGGGTTTACAATAACTTTAAATGAGTTGTAAAGGCAGAAGAATTTTTATCTTCATGAATTACCATAAAAAGCCTGTGTGTAGTAGCCACCACAGCACCCCCTAATACTTACCTGAACCTCATCTCTATCCAGCGATATCCATGAGTCCCTTGGCCATCTGGGACTCTTCCTTCTGATTGGCTGAGACAGCAGCGGCTCCATTGGCTCCTGCTGCTGTCAGTCAGCCAATCAGAAGAGAGGGAGGGGTGGGGCCGAATTGATACAGCTAGCTGCAGCTCGGCTCAGGTGTCCCCATAGCAAGCTGCTTGCTATGGGGGCACTCAACAGGAGGAAGGGACCTGAGAAGAGGATCTGGGCTGCTCTGTGAAAAACCAACTGCACAGAGGAGGTTAGCCCCCGTTCACACTAAAGCGACCTGTGAGGCGACCTGGTCGCCTCCCAGGTCGCCGTAGGTCGCCTCCCATAGGGAAGCTGCGGACCCGTTCTAATAGGAGCGACACAAGTCGCTCCGACTTAGAAAAAGGGTCCGGAGCTTCTTTGGGGCGACCAGGAGGCGACCGCCATAGACATCAATGTTATGAAGTCCATGGCGGCCGCTCCGAGGTCGCGGCGCGCTGCTCGCACCGCGATCTCAGAGGTCGCGGTGCGAAGTAGCGTCGCTTGCATGTGAACGGGGGCTAAGTATAACATGTTTGTTTAAAAAAAAAACAAACAAGACTATACAATCACTTTAGGCTCCTGGTTTGTGTGTGTGGTTTTCTTTTTTTTTTTCCTGTGTTTTTTTACTGTTTTATAGCCCAACTAAGGTTACAAAAAAATATTTGGCTTGATATTGAGTTTATAACCTCCTTTTCTCTGCTACAGCAGTTGTGCAGAAAGGTACTAAACTTGGTTGCTCTGCCCTGTGGACTCTGTAATCTAACAGCGCCTTCTTCCAGGGTGCCTTCAGGTTTTTTTCAAGGGTGCCCTGACAAAATACCAAAAAAATGCCCAAAAATTCTGTACAATCCAATCCAACAGGTGGATCAAGACTGCCTTTAGAATACCTTCCAGCCACCAGTGTCCTAACAAATGATGTCCTCAATTGATAAGGAGGATGTCATGTGCCTCCCCTACCCCTCTGTCCCTGTCATGTGCCTCCCCTGCCCCTCTGTCCCGGTCCCTGTCATGTGCCTCCCCTGCCCCTCTGTCCCTGTCCCTGTCATGTGCCTCCCCTGCCCCTCTGTCCCTGTCATGTGCCTCCCCTGTCCCTCTCCTTAAGCATTGGGGTCACATTAGCTGCGTGATGGAAGGAAACTTTGCAATACTAGTCAGTACCGGTATGCAAAGGTGTATCTGCTTTGGAAGAATGTCACGTTGGGTGGCCCCCGTGGTGTGTGGTTATGTTATGTTAAACTATTAGTTTCGTTTTTTACATTTTAGAATGGGGTGCCTCGAGATTGTGCAGACTTGTAAAGGGTGCCTTGACTGACAAAAGGTTGAGAAGCACTGTGCTCAGACCTCATCCGTGTTGGGGTTTGCCTGGAGTTTACCTTTTAACCTCGCATCATTTATACGTATATGTACATTTCAATGTTTGATTATGGAAAGTGCACAATTCTAATTTTGGTATGTTTAGTAATGATTTCACTTTTTTTTTTTTTCCAGAGATCATTTACATTAATTTTGGAGGCCTGGGATTGGGACAATGACACTAAAGTGGGTGAGTAGATCATTATACCAGCTATACCATGTAAGCAAATTCATATTCATTTTTGAGGAACATTTGAAAGAAAAAAAAAAACTTGATTGTGTCATTCTTTCTGCTCACCTTCCAAGAGACTCGTCACTTCATCCTACCTTTACCACTTAAACAGGATATGGTCCCCTTTGTTAGGTGTTCTTGTAGAAGGGTTACTTTTTGTGGTCGTTTGAGAGACCTGAACAAGGACATCTGCCCAGAAATTCAGACCGAAAATAAACCATTCTGCATAGTCGGCTTTCAAGCCTTTGGCGCTGCTCGCAGCCCCTATGTCATCTGTTTCTGCTGGAAGAACGTAAATGTCCTAAGATCAGCAATGAAAGCCACTGTATATGAAGCCCACTCTCCTTGTGTTCTATGAAACTTAGTTTGAACTTGTTACTTTCAGCAGAAACACTGATTTACTTGCGCATGCCCCCACTGCTTAGGTCTTACAATCCGACATCCCCCGGAAATGTAGGTTTTCTAAATTGCCAGGCTGATGTCTTCTCTTAGAAATTACAGAAGAGCTGCCTGCTGCAGCAGTTGAAGAATTCTGATACAGATTGCAATCTTGTTTTATTGTGATCGATTTGGTGACAGGGTCTCTTTAACGCTTAGTATCTCTCATTAAAAGCACTGCTGTACTACTTTAGCATTTGAGGGCCAAATACAGGTCTCTTGACCAATAAAGCACAGTCACCGGTTTGCAAGGCATTAGGGTGGTGGAGTTTAGATTTGGAGCAAATTCCACTTTGCCTGGCCTGTTTAACTAAACTTTCTCCATCCATGGGAATGCAGCACCTGCCTTTGTTTTGCTTTGGTCATTCGTCATAAATTTTTTCTCTCTTTAGCTTAATCTTTTACTAGGTCTCTCCAAATAGAATACAGGAAATGACTGCATACCATGAGGGGGATTTTGACTTGTTCACATTGCCTACAGTTTAGAAAGCCCCTTTAAAAGCAGACTGGATCTGATGAAGACATAGCTATTTTACTGACTGTTATTTAGCACTTTGCCTAATGGACCGGTGATGTCACAGCACCATGTTTATTATGGGCAGGGCTTTTTCCCCTCGGAATAGGTGCTGGAACTCAACACCCCCCTTTTTTTTTTTTTTGCAGTTAGCCATTGTCTCCGCCCCCTACCTACCTCCGAGCAACATTTTTGTTCCACCCCCTACCCACCTCCTAGTTCTGCAGCTTTAGAGAATACAGAACCAAGTAACATTTGTGGTAATAAGTAATTCGTATGGTATTTATGATAGCAAGAAAAGCAGTAAAATTCTCTGCAGCCCACAACCATAGAGCACTCCCAACAATAGATCCCCACAGCAACAATGGACCACCTACAACAAAACACTATCCAGCAACAGTAGACCCCCAACAGCAGCAACATCCCCCCCCCCCACACACAGAAAGCATCAACAGACTCTCCAGCAGCCAGCTACAATAGACTTCCTCAACAGTAGACCCCTCCCAGCCACTGAACCACTCCCCACCCGCAACATAAGACCCACTCTAGCAACAATAGACCTTCCCCCTGCAAAAATAGATCCCACCCAAAGACCACATATTCCCCAGCAGCAACAGTAGACGTCCTCAGCAACAATAACACCCCCCCCCCCTCCAGCAACAATCGATCCTCCAGCTGTCAGCATCAATACACTGTAGAAAAACCCAGCACCCCTTTCCATTACATACATTCAGTGCTGGAGGTGACGGAACTGCGTTTCCCTGTGTTCCCGCTGAAAAAAAGCCCTGGTTATGGGTAATAGGGTAACAAAACATCTGCCTTTTCTCTTTTCTATGCCTGAAGATTTGCTCGCCAATATCTTAATGGATACAGCAGTAGTTAAACTTTTTCTTGGGCAAACTTATAGAACCTATATATCTATATGGGCTGCCCATATCAATTGCTTCAAAGCTGAACTCCAGGATAAGTAAATGTAGTCTTAATAGGAGAGGCATGTTTATTTTTACTTGAACTTGTCTATCCCCCCCCTGTTCTGTGCATTTATCCAGTGTGCAAAGATTGCCTCTGTGCAGGAGCTTCCTGTATTAAGACCGGTCACTGCTGCTCTCTTTCCTTGTGCTGTGTGATTGGTCTGGTCACCGCCCCTTTCTGTAGCTTTCTGGAGGCAGCCTGTAGTGGGTGGAACCTGCCTGGTCACTCCCACAGCTCCGCTTTCTAAACAGGCTTTACACATTGCAGTGCTGCCTGTCACTGCTAATTTTTACGAGCTAATATCAAGTTTGCAAAGGAATTTAGTGCACACATAGTGCAATATAGTGGAATTATTTTGTGACATTTGGTAAATTAACGTTTTTGTACCCAGAGTTCAGCTTTAAACCATTTCAGCTGTTTCCCCTAAGACCAGTGCGGCAATGCCTTCTTAAGAGTCCCACCTATCCCCACCGCATTCTGAGCTTGTACACTTAGGCTTTCACCAGTCTAAGGCCAGCCATTCACCGTGCAAATTTCTTTGCTGCAACTATGGGTTGCAGTAAAGAAATGTGCACAATTTTCCCCCCATCAACACGCACTGTGCTGACAGGGAATCAACAATTGTTTTCTCCTGGCTGGGGTGGGCGGTGGAAGCCAGTGATTATCGTAGGCCGCTATAGCAGTCGCTAGTGATAACCCCAATAGAATCCGTCTGCTTGTACCCAAGGTAATCGATCAACTTGGTATGTTCAGACTGCCCATTAACGATCCGAATCTTGACCTGTTCCTGCTGTACAGGCCGAGATTCTACCTGTATGTCCAATAACTCTGGCATCTCAGATCCACCTTTCCACCATATAAAGGTGTTTAGTGGAATCTGTATGGCGTTACTCCTTAGTTGATTGATCTGTGCTTTCTTATTAACCATAGGTTTTCCCCTAATTTTACTTAGTGTTTGAACCTTCACTGAAGTGGTGTTTGTATTTTCAGACTTTATCAACATTGACCAAAGAAAGATTACAGTAACCCTGTAAACTGCAATTTGTTGCGTCTGTAAATTCCCTTCAGATTTTGTTACCATAATAGAGATCAACTGGAATAAAAACAGATCCATTTATGTATATAAGTAACCTTAGCTACTGGCTATATATAATCCTAAAATATTTCTTAAATTGTCCTGCAGCCTCTTCCTTCTGTCCTTGGCTAAAAAGTAAGTCTATTGCTGTTTTCAGGAAGGTATCGAGTAGAAAGAATGTACAGGAAGCCGTCACATCCTGGATGATGTCATCAGCTTTGTTAGGCCTCAGGCCGGAGGACCCTCTGAAGAGGGCTGGCTTGGTCAGCTGTTTAATGACATACACAGCAATGGTGTCCCAAACCTCTCAATAGTTCTGTATAAAACAAGTCGATGTATTGTGTTAATCCATGTTAAGATGCAATGTATGTGAGGAAATGAATAGGCCATTCACACCAGTGCTCATTAACAATAAATGTACTGGTTATTTGGGTCATCTTTGTCTTCTTGCCTGGAGTCGATTACTTCCGTATGGTCCCTTTCACACAGGCGATTTGAACCGGTCTGTCAGTTTTTCCAGGCAGACCTGTTCGGACCTTCCAGTCTCTTCTATGGAGCTGCAGATATCTGCGGACACCTGCCGCCATCTGATCCTGTCCGCCAAAAACAGACGGATGGGGGGCCTATTTTCCATCCTTTTGGCAGATCGAATGGTATCGTATGGAAATGGACAGGCAGTCCATTTTCATCTGATTGCTCCATAGACGAGAGCGGTCTATGTCTGTGTTCGCACTACATAGCTGAGTGGACACGGACCTGTCATCCACTTGCTCAACGGAGATCCCATGCTGAGCAAGCAGATCTCACTTCACGTACGAGGCACACGTGTGAAAGGGGCCCAACTCTGTGACACAGTAGGAACTTTCTCCCAAGAAAAAATGTCCTTATTCTCTGGAAACCTATACTCCAATCCGGATTAGAGATGCACAGATCAAGAACATGGGTTGCCAAGATGGTTGTTTATAGGCACTTGCAAAATAAAATAGACTGTACAAAGTAACTTTGTTTAAAATGTAGTATATGTGCAGGTATTACTGGGTACCAATAAACCCATTGGGTTTTGCTGTGCCAGGTGTCTCCTAAAAACAATGTTCCTACATATAGCTTTTTGTTCTCTCTCAAATCTGCTTGTTGCGATTTTTAAAAGCTGCATCCAAATAAATCTAACATCCAAGATGAAAATTGTAGGGGTTGGCCATAGATGGGGTCCTGCTGAACCTAGTGAGATGAACCATGTATAGGCAGGCTGAATGTACCAAGCTGATCGACCATTCACCTTGGGTACAACTAGGCTACCGAATGTTACATGCGATTTATTGCTAGCGGCTGGTATAGCTGCTGACAATCACTGTCTTCTCCCAGGGGGGACGGCTTCCTCCACTCCCCCGCTGGGAGAATACAATGGTTCGGCGGGAGGTATTCCCCTGTCAACACTGCCTGTGGTTGCAGGAAAGAAATTTGCTCCATGTTTGGACTGCATAACACTTGCAGGTATTTATTACCTCTTCAACGGATCGCAATACTCCTCTTGACAATGCCTTCATTTAACTTTGACTGGGTGGACTTCATTCTTATTCAGACTACCGAAGTTGCCTACAAACATTAGATGGCATGGTCTTGCTGCTGTTGAAAGTTTTGAAAGCCTGGGGTAGGGGGTGGTAGGAGGCAGCAGCAATTGGCAGAGAAAATCGATGCCAACCAGTCAATTTTCTCAAGGGATTACCAGCGAGAGTCACGAGTGTTCCTACAAATTTGTAAACTTCCTGATACTGCAGCAAAAAGTCAAATCTTCTAGACTTTAGGGCTATGCTGTGTGGCAGAGCTGTACCAATTTCAGGATTCGACTGACCCATATAAATTTCCTTTGGCATTAAAAAATGCTTTAATTTGATAAATTTGAGCTGTTTACCTGGAGTTCAACTGTAATAGTCTACGTCGTACCATAGTTTCCTTACCCTGTAGATAATGTTTATTTTGATATGGCCCTGCTCCGGCATTCAATGCCCATGCAATCGGTGTATTCTCACTTACATCTGCATGCTATTCTGACATCCTGTCTGCCTTTTTCTTGTCCAAGAGCCAGTAGATAGTTTTGTAGATGCAGTCAACGTTGATTAGACTACCACATGTCTGCCGTTTCTATACTGTGCCCTCAAAGTGCCATGAGTTTACAATCGGATCTTCTCCTCCTGCAAGCATGCAAAAACATAAATGCAAAAAGATAAATGCACAAAGGGAGATTTCAGGATCCGAAGTTCTTCATCATGTTTGTTCTGTCTTTAACAAGGTATAGGAAACGGAACAGTCTGAGAATGCAGGGTTAGCTGGACAGTCTGTATCCTGTTCATAGTGTTGACTAGGAAATGCCTTTTTTGTTTAAATAGATGAAATAAGCGCAGATTCCAACAAAAGACCTCTCCTCCATTATGACTTTTGAATGTGTTTATGAACTGTATCTGGTGTTTGTGTCTGCTGAATTGTGATATCTTTACAAAATTGTGTTGGCTATATAAGGATACATCTTAATAGCTTCAAACAGAACTTTTGATTTTGACTAGAATTGGAAAATAAAACAAACGATCAGGTTTTTGTTTTCAGTGTTCTGCCGAAAACTCCAACTCGCCAAAATCTCCAACCACACCACGTCACTTCACGTGACATTACACAGTATCAATAATTGGAGATTTTGATGACTGGCTGTTTTCAGACCACCGCCAGCCTATACACTACGGTACACGACCAGTTGCCTGTCTTCTCAGCACACCGGGTAAGGAGGAAAAAAAGTTGCCACCACCTTGGAGGCAGCCATGTTGTTGGCTAGTAGGCAGGCTAACAAAATCCTTTCGGTTGTCTGTGAAAACAGCAACTCTCCAATCTCCAATTATTGCTGCTGTAAAGTCACCAGAAGGGATGTCATTGGAGATTTTGGCGAGTTGGAGTTTTCAGCAGAACCCCAGCATCCTCATTTGTGAGCTATTGTGTTGTCACAAGGACAGGCCGTGAGGGGAAATCTCTGCACTCCTGTGACTCATTTTTAGCAGGCAGTGGGCTGAAGTCCGCTCTCCTGACGTCCAAGACGGGCCAGACTTGGGCAAGCACACCTACATGCCTGGACTGGCACTCGGCTCTGCCTCTCGGCGATAACCTGAGCCGGCTGCTCCTGCCCCCTCTACAGCCCCTCGCTCCAGTGAGCGGAGAGGGGGCAGAGCAGAGAGCGGTGACTGACAATTAGCAGCTCTGTTCAGGGAGCTGTGAGAACCGAGTGATCTGGTATTGGATTGCTCAGTTCTCAGAGTTTGAGTCGGCGGGGGACAGCTGCAGCATCGGACCAATAAGTATGATTCTAAAAAAAAAAAAAAGTCCATACTTTTCTTTTAAGGGCTTTTTATGCCCAATGACCATCTAGAGTGACCGCCTTCTCTAAGCCTGTTTTATCCGGTATCTAAGGCCAGGGAAAATGCATATGCATCTATCAAGCATTTTGATTGGCTGAACCTCGGATGGAGCACCCAGTGCTGGTATTTGGGTGTGGTATGCTGATTTTCAAATAGCACAGTAGCTGCGAGACAGGCCACTCTTTGGCATTCACCCTGGAAACAAGTCAGATTCAGTGTGGTTTTCTTTTTTTTTTTTTTTTTTTTTTTTCATTACTAAATTGTAAAATATAAGACTGCAAAAACTGCAACTTATTTGCACCATTTAACATAAATATCCTCTTCTAGATGAGAACCTATTGATCGACCGTGTTCCTCATGCTGGAGTCATCAACCCTGAAGACCAGTGGACACCCTTAATCTTGCAAGGCCACGTTGCCCACTTTGATGTGAAAATTAGAGTCAAATGCGATGAAAATTACTATGGAGTAATGTGCAACAAGCTTTGCCGGCCAAGGAATGACTTTGTTGGCCACTATACCTGTGACCATAACGGCAACAAGGCTTGCATGGATGGCTGGATGGGGGAAGAATGTAAACAAGGTACGCTTTTCAAAGTGTAAACTAAATTTTGATCTGCTCTGAATTTATCTGGTTACAACCGTGTTGAATTGCAGCTCCTTTGCAGTGTCTGCAAGATACCTGTTGGTCTTCAAACTGATCTCTGGGATGCCCTTTGGATCCTAGGCCAAGATTGTACATAGGTCAAGTGGAGTTTGCAAACCAATGTTTGCACCCGGGAGGAATAGCAAGTTTGCACCCAAGGCTACGTTCACATGTAGGCATTTTGGGGGCGTTTTTTCTGCTCTAGGATCAGCTCTCAAAACGCCCAACAAGACAAATCCTATTCATTTCAATGGCCCCTGTTCACATCTGAGCGTTTTGACACCGTGAGCAAAACGCCCAACGCTCAAAAAAGTACTTGAGCTTATTTTTGGGCAGATTACAGGCGTTTTCCATTGGTCTCCAGTCAATCTAAAGAAGGCCTGCACAAAAAACGCCTGCAAAAACGCCCATAAAAATGCCTGTAATAGCAACGCCAAGATGTGAACGGAGCCTAATGGTGTACAGGCAGTCCCGGGTTACGAGCAAGATAAGTTCTGTAGGTTTGTTCTGAAGTTGAATTTGTATGCAAGTTGGAACAGGTACGTTTTTTTTTAAGTACAACTCCAGCCCAAAATAATTACGTTGTTTGGATAGCATAGGGAAGGTTTAACACTCATTTAATGTTTCTTTTGCTGTCTGTTCTTGTGTTTTTGTGAAATATTAGCATATGAAACCGTGCATATAACCCATTTTCTTTGTTATAATTTTACAGCTATATGCAAGCAAGGATGTGATTTGTTGCATGGTGGATGCGCTGTTCCCGGGGAGTGCAAGTAAGTTGTTATACAACCTATAATTCTTCCGCTGCTGATCCAAGTTGGTGTACACAAGTTTGTTCAAGGCCTAAAGCAGATTTATTTGTTTTTTTTTTTAACCTTTTTACAGACCACTCAAGTGGATTGCCCATTATGTCTTCTTAAATTCTGCTAAGCTTAAAAAATGCTCTTCTAGATCAGGATAAAACACCTCTGGTTGCTGGGAGCAACACAGAGCAGCCACTTTTAAATATTGTCCTCGTGAAATACTTATTGTGCCATGTGTCACTGGAATGCAAAATGTTGTAGAATGTATCGTCTTATGTTATATTCATAACATTCGTTTGTCAGTATAACCATCTCATGCAGGGTAATATAAGGATGCCCTGGAATTCTATTGGTCTATTTGGTCTATAAATCATGTGTTTGTTATACAGAGTTGTATCCCAGAATTGGATTGGTTTAGTGATGCTGCTTTTTTGTTGGATGGTAAAAAAAAAGTTTGCTTTAAATTAGGTGGGGGGAAGAAAGCGGGTTTGATGCGTCAGTCTCTTAACATTTACACTGTAGACTTGTCTCTGTTGTGTTTAATTTCATATCATTTTTGCAAAGCTTATAATGAATATATGGCAAAAAAGGATTTTGATGATGTATCATTACAAACCGAACAGGGGTTGGTTAATTGTGTCTTTAGAGCTGACTGTTCATGTTAATTGTGTGCAGACATAATTTAGATGGTGGCCAACTGCTTGTGGGGATGAGGTGATCTCTCTTTTGAGCTGATTTTTGTCCTGATCAGGTGATGACCCATGGACGTCTTCACCATTATCCTTGATTTCATCCATCTCAAGCACTGGATAACATGGAAATAATGCAGCAAAGTCACGTCGTGTACAGTGGGTAAAGAAAAGAATCACCCACTTTAAAATTATATTTTGTTGATTTGCAGCCTGAAATTAAGACCGTTTTTGTTTTATCCAGCTGTATTTACTGCAACTTCTAACATTCAAGTAAAGATAGAACCTGTCAGAAACAAATTCAAAATCAGAATCGCTTAGTTGGAAAAAGGATAACCCCCTCCTAAAAATGGCTTGTTAATTCAATCAGGTGTAGCACCTTCTAAATGGCACACAAAGCCATTTGACTTTAAACTGTGATCGTTTTGATTAGCTCAGCATGAAAAGAGCTTTTCTGGAGCATTTCAGTCCATGGTAGTGCAACTGAAGCAAACCAACTATGGATGGCAAGGCATTGTCCAAAGATCTCCAGGATAAAGTTGTGGTCAGGCACAAGTCAGAAGATGGATACAAAAAAATGTCAAAAGGCTTTATCAATGCCTAGAAGCACAATGAAGTCTATTAAGAAGTGTATTTGGTACAACACAGACCCTCCCTGGATCAGGACATCTTTCCAAACTGGATCAAAGAGCCAGGAGGAAACTGGTCAGAGAAGCTACCAAGAGGCCTTCAGCAACTCTTAAGCAGTTGCAGAAATTTATGACAGTGGTCCTTGTGTGCATATGGCAACAATCTAAACTCTCCACACATGTGGCTTGTATGGGAGGGTTGCAAGAAAAAAGCAACTCCTAAAGAAAGGTACCTTGAAGATTCTGAGGCCACATTATGTCTGGCAGAAATCCAATACAGCTTACCGTTCCAAAAAACACTATTCCTACAGTAAAACATGGCTGTGGTAATATTCTGTATGGGCTGTTTATCTGCAGCAGGGACTAGAGCTCTTGTCAGGATAGAAGGAAAAATGGAATCCGGCAAAATAATTTCAAATACTTGAGGAAAATCTGCTGCTCTGTCAGAAAGTTGTAAATGGGAAGGTTTACCTTCAAACATGACAATGACCCAAAGTACACAGCAAAAATGACCACACAGTGTTTGAAGGAGAAAAAGGTGAAATGTTCTTGCATGGCCTAGACAAAAGTCCAGACTTAAACCCCATTGAAAGTCTGTGGAATGACTTGAAGACTGCAGTCTATAAATGGTCACCATCAAATTTAACTGAACTTGAACAGTTTTGCAAAGAGCGGGCAAATTGCAATGATAGTCTAGGTGTAAAAAGTTAGAGACATATCCCAACAGACTAAAGGCTGTAATTAATGCTAAGGGTCCATTCACACCTGGGTGTGTTTGAGTGTTTTTCAGCTCCAAAAACGCAAAAAAAAAAAAAAACTTTCCAAAAAGCCCAACAAGTAAATCCCCATTCATTTTAAATGGCCCCTGTTCACATCTGAGCATTTTGCAAAACTCCTGTAGCTGAAAAAAAGTACATGAGCTTCTTTTTGGGCTGATTACCAGCATTTTTGATAGATGGCAATGCCTGCCTCCAAAAACGCCTGAAAATCGCGGTAAAACGATACGCTCAAGTGTGAATGCAGCCTTAGGGTGGTTCAACAAAATACTGACAGGGGGGTGATCCTTTTTTCAACTGAGTGATTCTGCTTTTTTTCTTTCCTGATATGTTGGTGGTATATCTTTCACTTGGATGTTATGAGTTGCATTGAGTAAATACAGGTGAATAAAACCGGTCCTGTCTTCATTTCAGGCTGTGATTATTTTAAAGGGGTTGGGGGGCTATTTTCTATACCCACAGTATACTCAGGGCCACACCTACCTCCACATTAATGTGCAGTCCACTTTTTGCAAAAAAAGCTTTGACATTTAGGCTCCTTTCAGGCTTGTGCGACTTGTCCTGCAATTTGGGACTGCAAAGTCGCATGACAAGTCGTACCTCGTGATTTCCAATGAGTACCGTTCATATCTGTGCGACTTCAATTTGCACTGACTTCAAAGTAGTCCCTGCACTACTTTGGTCCGACTTTGATGCGTTTTGAGGTCCATAAACATAGGCATTGCTTCAAGTCTAGTCAAAATCGTGGCAAAATCGCATGAATTTTAGGTTGCACAAGTGTGAAAGAGGCCTAAATGTGCAAATATGTTTTGCAACAAAGGTGTGTACTACCAGGCTTAATGTCACACCCCAAGTGTCATGAACAAGCACCATGAAGAATGGTCCAAAAGTTGGACTATACCTTTAACAAAGTAACAATTGCAACAATTTTAAAGGAGCTGTAAAACATTTTGCAGCTGAATGTCTCAGCAAATATTTTAAAGCTTAGCTTTTGCCAACTAGAAAGCTTCTGGGGCCACAGAGTAGTGGGCCACATATGGCACAAAAGTTTACCATGCCTGTCCTAAGTTAAGACCCAGAACTTTGATGTTCCACTAGCAGTCTGCTCCCATTCATGCACATGAATTTTTGTGCCTATCCCGTTTTGACTTTAAAAACATCCAAAAGGGAATTCTGTTGGTAGGTGCCCGACCCACACTTTTTTTTTTTTTTTTTTTTTGCTTTATTCATGAAATGTCTTTTGTATTGATGACTTGTTTTTTGGTATTCTTCAGGGAAGATTAAGTTCAATACATGGATTTTCATTTCTTATCTGTTGTGTATTATTTAATGTTTTATTACCCTGAATTTTATTTTTTTTCACACATTTCGTGCACTGTTATCACTTTGTTTTAGTGCAACAGTTTGTTTTCAGTGTATTGATAACCTACCTAAGCAAGGTTTGATGGTCCTCTAAAGATTTTTTCTGTGCTGCTAATATGCCTTCTGTAATATTTACCAAGCGTTTTTAGCATTAGAAAAGTTTTGCTGTAGACCTAATTTCAGAAATGCTGTTTTTTTATTTTTTTTGTTTTTTTGGGGAGCCATTAAACAAACTTATAGGTCAGTATTTATTTTAGAGCTATCCCCCCAAATTGAAAGGCATGTTTTGTGATTTACAGTTTGTTTTTTGACTTGGGCATTCCAGTGAAAAGGCCAGGCTACCTGTGTTTTTTTTTTTTTTTTTTTTTTTCTTTTTTTTTTCCATTAATGGATCATTTTTTTGAAAGCTGGGAACATTAACACAGGGAAAATGCAGATAACCCTGCTTTTAATTTTTGTATCTTATGAGCTGTTGTTTGGTTTGTCCATTCTAGCATTATAAGTAGTTTTTTTTTTGTTAGTCACTTAAAGTGAGTGGATTCTCCAGTCACCAAGGCTACGTTCACATCTAGGCATTGCTATTTTTTTCGAGCGTGTTTTTCAGGCATTTTTAGGGTGTTTTTTAGGTTAACCAAGTGACCAATGAAAAGTAACGCCAGTAATTTGCAAAAGAAGCTCATGTACTTTTGAGTGTCGGGTGTTTTTCTTAAGGCGACCGAAACGCTTGGATGTGGACAGGGGCTTTTGAAATGAATGGGATTCGTCTTTTGGGTGTTTTATTTTTTTAGAGCTGAAGCTTAAAGCAGAAAATCTGCCCAAAAATGCCTAGAGCCTAATTCTTCTTCTTTTTTTTTTTTTTTTTTTCTACATAGTAAATTAAAGCTTATATCAGTTACTTTAATGGTCCTTTCATGGGGACTTTGGTTAATTGCGGCCATTAGGCCAGAGGTGGCGGGTCCCCCCGGCCCCCCATTCCTCCTTTTCTTGTGATGGTGCGGGGTCGGGGATGTTTGGGGTGGGGGGAGGGGGTGCATGTATTGGGTTGTTTCTGTTCGGCCCACCCATACCCCCACGTTGACAGATTGTGTTTTTGGAGACTGCTGGACCCTGTCACCATGGACTCTATTTTTCTGATACCGCTAGTTTATATTGCTGTTTTTTTGCACTGGGGCCGTTTCCATGCCCTTTTTCCATGACCCCTCTCTTTTCTATCTGTATTGTTGTCCTTTATTACGAAACTTTCTAATAAAAATTATTGAAATAAAAAAAAAAAGCTTATATCAGGGATCCTCACACTACAGCCCTCCAGCTGTTGTGGAGCTACACATCCCATAAGGCATTGTAAAACTCTGACATTCAGACATGACAAGGCATGATGGGAATTGTAGTTCCTGAACAACTGGAGGGCCGTAGTTTGAAGACCCCTGGCTTATATGGTACAAGTGAGCAGGTGTGTGTACTCAGATGCTACCAGCATTTATAATAACTTGATGAGCCATAGACATGAGCTGGCAAAATATAACTTTTGGTGGGTAGTTATCAAAGAAAGCTATAGGTCAGTATTTATTATTTTAGAGCTATCCCACAAAATGAAAGGCATGTTTTGTGATTTATGGTTTGTTCTTTGACTTGAGAATTCTTGTGAACAGGCCAGGCTACCTGTTTTTTGTGATTTTTGTTTTTTGTGATTTTTGTTTTTTGTGTTTTTGTTTTTTACTTTTGTTTTTAAATCAAGCATACTAATGTACTGCATTTTTGCCTCAGGTCCGGTTCACACTTATGCGAGTGCGGGAAGGCTGCGAATCCGCAGCCTGTTCCCGCATCGCACACGCACCCCCGGCAGTTTACACTGCCATATGCGATATGCTGGGGGTGTCAATGTAATCTTAACGACACCCCCAGTTTGATCGCATATCGCAGTGCGATCGTGCAGTTCGCACAGGATCGGATCGCACAAGTGTGAACCGCTGTGCGATCCGATCCTGATGCGGCTCAAAAAAAGGGTCCCTGTGCGTGTTTGGTGCGGCTGCGGTGCGAATTTAGCCATACAAAGTGTATGGCTAAACTCGCACCGCACAGCCGATCGCATGTAATGTCGGAGCAGTGCGCTCCGACATTACATGCGAACCCGGCACTCGCACAAGTGTGAACCAGGGCTCAGATAGTCGGGTTAGCCTTGCTAAACCATTAGCCCCGGTTCACACTTGTGCGTGTGCGGGGTTCGCATGTAATATCGGAGCGCACTGCTCCGACATTACATGCGATCGGCTGTGCGGTGCGAGTTTAGCCATACAGTTTGTATGGCTAAATTCGCACCGCAGCCGCACCAAACACGCACAGGACCCTTTTTTTTCTAGCCGCATCAGGATCGGATCGCACAGCGGTTCACACTTGTGCGATCCGATCCTGTGCGAGCTACACGATCGCACTGCGATATGCGATCAAACTGGGGGTGTCATTAAGATTACATTGACACCCCCAGCGTATCGCATATGGCAGTGTGAACTGCCGGGGGTGCGTGTGCGATGCGGGAACAGGCTGCGAATTCGCAGCCTTCCCGCATCGCATATATGTGAACCGAGCCTTAGTTGGGAGTGTGATGCAGCAGTATCCCACCTCGGATCAAAGGCTGCTTATCTAGCAATGTTAAATCCTGCAGAGACTGAAATGTTACTACTTTGTCGACAAAATTTGTCAGCATTCCTTTGATCCCAGCATAGGTTTTGGTATAACCTGATTAACATCTGGCTGGTGCAACCACAAGTGAAAGAGTTTATCTCTGCCGAGCATAGTGGGAATCTGTTTATAGACTGAGCCATGAAGCCTTGAGCTGATTACAGTATCTCCTTAATCTCCCTTACAGGACTTCTTGGTTTGTGTGCAATGTAATTTCCCTGGTGGATTTTTTTGACAGCCATTCACACAATTGTCTTAAAGGCAAAATAAGTTGATTTTGTACATATTTTTCTTGTCTGTTATGATCTAAACTAATGCTGGCCATACACTATATGAAATACCGGCCGAAACTGGGTCATTTTGGACAGTTCATTCATTTTTCGGCCAGTTAATGGCCACAAATTGGAATCAGTTGTGATGTTTTAGAGCTGAAAAAAGGAAGGACAAGTTTGGACATTTTCTGCCGAACTAACAAATTGAAAGGTTTTGTTTTTCGTCCAAACTGTTTACACTAGGTATATGTGAAAAACGAACAAAAAACGGATTCATTTATGTCCATTGAACGATTGATCGGTCATTACATGATGGCGCAATCGTTTGCTGTCACGGCCGAGTTCGTTTTTTCTAAAATGTTTGAATGATGTTTCGTATAGTCTATAAGCCAGCATTAGTTTAGAACTACATACGTACGTCCGTACGTACGAATATTATTTAATCTATATAGCTTCCGGCTTGAGCTTTAATGTCCACTTCCCATCATTGGCATGATTATTTTTCATCTGTGCTGAAACTCCGTCGATCAGTCCTTTCGTTAAGTTGTTTTGAGTCATCAGGCAAGCACAGTTTGAGTTTTTTTTTAGACAAATGAAGTTGCAAAGTACGCTTCTCTCCTGTGTTTTAAAGCTGAGCCCCAGTCTCCTTCAGAAAATAATTGAATATTTTATTAGGACACTTACCTGTCCACAAATCCAGCAGGGTCTTCACCTGAGCAGATTATTTTAATCTGCTCTCGGGTGCGGTCACCACCAGTGAGGGAAATCGCCAGTGAACCTTTCACAGCCCGTTCCCTACTGCTCATGGGTGAAGGGCGCTGCACTTTGTGAATGATGCGAGTGAAGGAGGGGGCCAAACTTCTGGATGAGTTTGCCGCGACAATCAGCCGGAAGTTGGAGCGGATACCTGCTTGCCACACCCCCCCCCCCTCTCCCCGAAAAAGTGCCAAATATGGCAGTGGAGGGGGGGAGGCAAATAAGTGGAGCTTCCCCTTTTGGGCAGAGCACTGCTTTAAGCTGGTTTTACACAGAGCAAATTTTGACCTGCCCCTGATGATCTGGACGAAATTTGTTTGTGGTTGGCTCTGTTGACACACCCCCTGCATGGTTGGATGATAGGAGGCAGAGGAGTTGAAAAAGGCACCAGTAAATGTAGCAAAAGCAGGGAGGAGATCCTAAGACTGCAGGTACAGTTTTCTCTGGTGCACAGCATAACTGTGACATCACCAAATCTCATTCCATATCTGCTGAGACTGGTAGTCAGACAGCAGTGCCTTACATCGAACTTTAGATATATACAGTATCTCACAGAAGTGAGTACACCCCTCACATTTTTGTAAATATTTTATTATCTCTTCATGTAACACCACTGAAGAAATGGCACTTTGCTACAATGTAAAGTAGTGAGTGTACAGGTTGTGTAACAGTGTAAATTTTCTGTCCCTTCAAAATAACTAAACATACAGCCATTAATGTCCAAACCGCTGGCAACAAAAGTGAGTAAACCCCTAAGTTAGTGTCCGTATTGGGCCCAAAGTGTCAATATTTTGTGTGGCCACCATTATTTTCCAGAACTGCCTTAACCCTCTTGGGCATGGAGTTCACCAGAGGTTCACATTTTGCCAATGGAGTCCTCTTCCACTCCTCCGTGACAACATCACAGAGCTGGTGAATTTTGGAGACCTTGAGCTCCTTCAACTTGCATTTGAGGATGCCCCACAGATGCTCAATAAGGTTTAGATCTGGAGACATGCTTGGCCAGTCACCTTTACCCTCCTCTTCTTTTAGCAAGGCAGTGGTTGTCTTGGAGGTGTATTTGGGGTCATTATCATTTTGGAATACTGCCCTGAGGCCCAGTCTCCGAAAGGAGGGGGTCATGCTCTGCTTCAGTATGTCACAGTAAATGTTGGCATTCATGGTTCCCTCAATGAACTGTAGCTCTCCAGTGCTGGCAGCACTCATGTAGCCCCAGACCATGACACTCGCGCCACCATGCTTGACTGTAACGAGACACACTTGTCTTTGTACTTCTCACCTGGTTGCCGCCACATGCGCTTGACACCTTCTGAACCAAATACGTTTATATTGGTCTCATCAGACCACAGGACATGGCTCCAGTAATCCATGTCCTTAGTCTGCTTGTCTTCAGCAAACTGCGGGCTTTCTTGTGCATCATCTTTAGAAGAGGCCTCCTTCGGGGATGGCAGCCATGCAGACCAATTTGATGCAGTGTGCGGCGTATGGTCTGAGCACTGATAGGCTGACCCTCACCCCTTCAATCTCTGCAGAAATGCTGGCAGCACTCGTACCTCTATTTTCCAAAGAAAACCTTTTGGATGTGACGTTGAGTACGTGCACTCAACTTCTTTTGTTTGACCAGGCCTGTTCTGAGGGGAACCTGCACTGTTAAACTGCTGTATGGTCTTGGCCACCGTGCTGTAGCTCCGTTGGCCAAGATGGCATAGGCCATCTTTATGTAGAGCAACAATTCTTTTTTTCTGATCCTCAGTTTTTTCCCTGTGAGGTGCCATGTTGAACTTCCAGTGGTCAGTATGAGAGAGTGAGAGCAATGACACCAAATTTAACACACCTGATCCCCAGTCACACTTGAGACCTTGTAACACTAACGAGTCGCATGACACTGGGGAGGGCAAAAGGTTAATTGGACCCAATTTGGACATTTTCACTTAGGGGTGTACTCACTTTTGTTGCCAACGGCTTAGACATGCCTGTGTGTTATTATAAGGGGACAGAAAATTTACATGGTTATTCAAGCTGTACACTACCTACTTTATACATTGTAGCAAAGTGTAATTTCTTCAGTGTTGTCACATGAAAAGATATAAAAGATTTACAAAAATGTGAGGGGTGTATTTACTTTTGTAAGATACTGTATATACAGCAATGAGGTTCAAGGCATAGGAGTACCTAGGCATGGGAAGTGTATTGCTGTTTTTTTTCAGGAGTAAATGGTAAATCTTATTAAAACTACGTGGGCACAAAAGATGACTTTCTGCATATCCTACAAATCTTTAACAAGCAGCTGAGCAGGTCATGACTTGCCTGGCAATGGGCTTTAAGTGGCTAAGGATGCTGAGTTCATGCTAACTAGTTGACATAAAATCACCCTGTCGCCACACCATAAATGTCAACAACCATCTTCCCATGAGATTAAGGCTCGGTTCACACTGATGCCATGCGGGAAGGCTGCGAATTCGCAGCCTGTTCCCGCATCGCACACTCACCCCCGGCAGTTCACACTGCCATATGCGATCCGCTGGGGGTGTCAATGTAATCTTAACGACACCCCCAGTTTGATCGCATATCGCAGTGCGATCGTGCAGTTCGCACAGGATCGGATCGCACAAGTGTGAACCGCTGTGCGATCCGATCCTGATGCGGCAGCAAAAATGCCTCCTGTGCGTGTTTGCTGCGGGTGCGATGCGAATTTAGCCATACAAACTGTATGGCTATACTCGCACCGCACAGCTGATCGCATGTCATGTCGGAGCAGTGCGCTCCGACATGACATGCGAACCCCGCACACGCAGTAGTGTGAACCGGGGCTATATGTGCAATGGATTCAACGTATTTTGCATGTTTTTTACCTGTAAAAGCCTTCCTTGTGTAGTAGACGGCCAAAAACCCTGAGACTTCTGCTGGATGCTGCCATCATGAAAGTGATATTGGCATGCAAGCAGACGGGAGTGTTCCCCATTGGCTTGGCTTTTTCACATGGGTGGCTAAAATGCACATCACGCATCAACCATCTACAAACAGACATGACAGCCAGAGGGGTTGGACATATGCTGTAATGCTTTGCTTCGGGGCTGCAGCAAATTTAAAGTAGAAGTTCAGGTTAAAACAAATCTCTAAATCTACTTGCATCCACAATCTAAAGGCTCGTACACACGCGTCAAAATTAGGCAGGGAATTTTCGTCCGACGACCGATCTGACGATTTTCGGCTTGTTAGTATGATGCTTCTGACAACCGACTCCGACTTTTCGGCCGAAAAAAATCTGGTGTGCAGGCTATAAAGTTTTTGTCCTCCGTCAAAACACGGCCGATTTTCGTGCAGTCAATACAGATTTTGACAGGGAAAAATCTTATGAGCAAGACTGGGCATGCTCAGAGAAGAAAGAGCACAAAGAAAGCAAACCAACACATGACATCACTTCTGAAGTAGAATTTTGTCGGGCGGGAAAATTCGTGTGCAGTCTAGACACATTCCAACCAACAAAACACCACTCTGGACAAAAGACGGACGACCGGTCGGCCGATAATCGTTGCGTGTGTACTAGACTTAAGACTAACCTATAAAGAAGAAATCACATAATGCATGCATACCTTTTCTGAAGCCGGTCCGGTCCCACGCTGAGCGGTCAACAACGTGTGTGTGTGTGCAGGGACACAAGGGACAGCCGACAACGGAAGCCCCATAGGAACTCTATAGGTGATGTCACTTCCCAGGCATTTCAAAGCCATGACAGGATGCCTCCTGCGCAAAGCTTCCACTGATGGAGACCAGAGCGGACAAGCTTCAGAAAAGGTATGTATGGTGGTTTTTTTTGTTCTTTTTTGGCTTTACAGGGTTAGATAGCTTAGTCTTAGATTGTGGATGCAAGGAGATTTTAGTTTTAGGGTGAACTCTTAATGAGTTTGACTGGGGGAGCCGCCTGTCAAACTAGCCTAATAAAGTTAGGATGCACTACAATTGGAAACCAAAAGCTTGTGTTGCGGTGCAATGTTTAATTAAAGTCCTGTTCAGCTGGGGAAAAGGGAAAAAAAAACGTCCTCATCTCCATAACATCGAGAGCACAGAAGCTTATGATGGTTTTGCTAGATTTCTATAAAGATATGTATTCATCCTTTCTTTCTAAATCTGCATTCCTTTTCTAGGTCATTGACACAGGGTGTTAAAGCCAGAGATGGCCAGCCTTCCTATAAGGGCATAAACGGCAGGCACCATAATTCTCTCAGCACAGGTTTCCTTTAAACTGGAGTACATTTAGGATTCGGCCTGACCTCATTTCCGATATTTTCCTGGAAGTGTTTACAAGTATTAACTTCCTGACATTTTTCTGTAATGAAATGTGACCTGCAAGCAATGCATCCATTTTGTTCACAATCTTTTTTTTTTTTTTTTTTTTTTTTTGTATAGTGGTGTCCTATTATGCAGGTTTAATAGAGAACACTACGTCTTTCACGTCATGCCCTGTCCCAGCTGAGCGTACATTCTGATGCCAACACCCGTTCCTTAGTTACATGCGCCAGTATCTGGCTTAGTAAGACTTTCCTCTGGAGCCTGTTAAGTGTACAATATGTTCAGGCATTACCCAAATCTCATTTTCCCCAAATAGAGTGTGGGCAATCTCTCTTGGGAGTTTTTGGGGAAAGAAATCCATGTATGCATGTGAAGTGGGGCAGAGAGGGATGGGGTGATTAGGTGGATGGCATTTCAGTGCAGCAAAAGTACTGTGTTGGCTCAAACAGTAAGACTGGAGTGCTTTGGATGTTTGGGAGAAAAATGTGTTTTCAGCATTGATGGTGTTTTCAGCATTGATGGTGTTTTCAGCATTGATGGTGTTTTCAGAGGGACAAAACATGGAGATGTGTTCATTTATTGAGGGAAAGTACTGACTTTTTCTGGGCTCGTATTTTTGAAGACCTTTTTACCCACCCTTCTATCTCCAGTGCTTATGACTTCTGATGACGGCAACCTCCTGTAGGGTTTGCTGCCTCTGTGCCAAAAGCTTCTGCAACGCTGTATGCAATTGCACAGAAAATCCCCATAGACCTAAATAGAGACTGTGTACTTTCCACATGTGCCTCCAATATACACTGCTCAGAAAAATGTAAAGGAACACTTAGAATACACATCGGATCTCAATGGGGAAAAATAGCATGATGGATAGCTATACTGATATGGAATTGGTAATATGTTAGGAACGAAAGGATGGCACATCGTTTGATGTAAATGATTAACCTACAGAGGGCTGAATTCAGACACCCTGAAAATCCAAGTGGAAAAAATGATGCAGCAGGCTAGTCCATTTTGCTGAAATTTTATTGCAGCAACTTAAAATGGTACTCAATAGTTTGTATGGCCCCCCATGTGCTTGTATGCATGCCTGACAATGTTAGGGCAAGCCCCTTATGAGAAGACAGATGGTGTCCTGGGGTATTTCATCCTAGATCTGGACCAGGGCATCACTGAACGTCTGAACAGCCTGAGGTGCAACCTGATGGCGTCGGATGGACCAAAACCTAATGTTCCAGAGGTTTTCTATTGGATTTAGGTCAGGCAAGCATGGGGGCCATTTAGTGGTACCAATTCCTTTATCCTCCAGAAACTGGCTGCATACTGTCGCCAGATGAGGCCGGGCATTGTGGTGCACCAGTGCAGGGTCTGACAATGGGTCCAAGGATTTTATCCCGATACCTAATGGCAGTCAGGGTGCCATTGTCTAGCCTGTAGAGGTCTGTGCGTCCCTCCATGGATATGCCTCCCCAGACCATCACTGACCCACCAACAAACCTGTCATGCTGAACAATGTTACAGGCAACATAACGCTTTCCACAGCTCCTCCAGACCCTTTCACCTCTGGCACATGTATTCAAGGTTAACCTGCTCTCATCTGTGAAAAGCACAGGGCACCAGTGGCGGACCTGCCAATTCTGGTGTTCAATGGCAGGTGCCAGGCAGTGAGCACAGGGCCCACTAGAGGACGCCGGGCCCTCAAGCCACCCTTATGAAGTCTTTGATTGTTTAGAGACATTCACACCAGTGGCCTGTTGGTGGTAATTTTGTAGGGCTCTGGCAGTGCTCATCCTGTTCCTCCTTGCACAAAGTTAACAGATACCGGTCCTGCTGTTGGGTTAAGGACCTTCCACGGCCCTGTCCAGCTCTCCTGGAGTAACTTCCCGTGTCCTGGAATCTCCTCCATGCTCTGGAGACAATGCTGGGAGACACCGCAAACCTTCTGGCAATGGCGGAGTTGGACTGCCTGTGTAACCTCTATAGGGTCCAGGTATCGCCTCATGCTACCAGTAGTGACACTGACCCTGACCAAATAAAAATAAGAGTAAACAGTCAGAAAAAATGAGTAAGGAAAAAAGGTTAGTGGCCTCCAGCTGTAAAACCATTCCGGTCGTCTCACTGTTGCCACTTTAGTGCACCTGTTAATTTCATTAATACCAAAACAGCTGAAACCGATTAACCGCTCTCTGCTATTTAACTGACCTAATCAATATCCCAGGAGTTTAATCGACTTGATGCTATACTGATTAAAAAGTGTTCCTTTTTTTTGAGCTGTGTAGGAGTAGGGCCCCATTGAAATGAAGACCTATTTTGAAGTATTGCTCCCTTATTTATGTTCATCTGAAAATGCTAGCTGCCTATTATACTGGCCCATTAGCTTCAATACTGATTCAATACTTTACACATGGAGCAAAAAAAAAGCTCGAATTTTGAGCTCTTGGTTTGGTTGTCTAGCTACTCCAACTTGTCATGCAGTGGTCTAATGACGTCAGAACAGTGGGCCAGTTGACATGATATAGGAAGATGTAAACGACCCTATCAGTATGTTTTTGGTCTTTGAGCGCCATGAAACAGTCCACAGTAAATAGATGGGACTTATAAACACAATTTCAAGTCCTTGCCCAATCTAGAACCCATATTATTCTGAGTGGTAATGCTGACTCATGACACCATGCTGTGTATATATGCATCATTTTTTTGTTTTTCTCTAGGGCTTCATACAATGCCATAGAGAATCCAAAAAAAAAATTCATATTGTGTTTTGTCCTCGAAACCTATTCTGCTTCACTTCCTTCCCCCATGTCTCTCGTAATCTTCCTTGTATTCAAGGTGCCAGCTGTTTGTTAAGATGCTCTTTAAAGAATGACTTTGTTACCCCCCATGATATTCCGTCTTGAAGGCTCTTCCTCTCCATTGCAAGGTCGGTGTATCCTACACAGAACAATAACTTGGGTGCAGGCATTAAAGTTTGGAGCCTGATAAGGTTACCTAGACTACACAAATGCTATTTGTTTGTGTTTCCATCCCGTGCCTTATTTTACAATTTGTTAATGTGCTTAGTCAAAAGACGTTTTTGTTCATAATGCCCTGTAGTGCAAGTCATTTTAGGTCTCTGGCCAAAAGCGGTTTACCATCGCTAATCTCTGCTGTTGGTTAGGTTTCAAAGAACTGCTATTCTTTTCCCTCCGATTAAAAGCTGAACTCCAGGCAGACGTTTAAATACATGGATAAAATGAATGTATGAAAATTTTTTCACATAAAATTTTTTTATTTAATGTAACTTGTTCTAAGGTATACATTTCCTTTTGTGGCTAAGCAGCAAATCTAATTTTCCTCTGCTGCAGGTAAAAGGCCAATTCTGGGGAAACATGAAAATTCCTCTTTGCAGTGGTCTTTGCTCACACTGCAAGAGTTGACTCCTCATTTTAGGTCTAGGGGGCATGCAAAAAAGATTAACCCGCTGTTCTCTGCTGCTAGACTGGTTCCTGCAGCATCTTCTCCACCCATGCTCCGCCGGCTAAGGTTCTGACTTCATTCAAGACCAATGCAGGCTCCATAAAGGACAGTTCACCACTGGAGCATTGGTGGAGCGCCATCTGCTGGAGTAGTAGAGCACTGGAGTAGTAGAGTAAAGTGCTTTTACGCTAAGACCTGAATGATCAGTTAACACTTGCAGCCCCACTGCAAGGAGAAATTTTACAGAGTTGGGCTTTTTAGGTGGTTCTAAAGTCAGCCCCCCTAATACTTGAGCCCCATATTGATCCTACAATGTTGCACGAGAGTCTTGGCTGTCCAGGACACTCTCCTCATTGACTGAGACTGCAGCAAGGCGTCATTGGCTCTCGATGCGGTTAGTCATTGAGCCGATGAGTGGAGAGAGGGAGACTGCAGCTCCGTATCTGAATGGGTACACACAGCAACGGCCTGGCTCAGGTGCCTCCATAACAACCTGCTTTTTCCCTATGAATGAATTTCCCTAAGGCCCTTTTCACACAGGCGGACCGTTTAGATCCGCCTGTCCGTTTTTTTTGGTGGATCTGAACGGATGCCCCATGCATCTCTATGGGGCATCGGATGTCAGCGGAGACATGTCTGCTGACATCTGATCTGATCCGTCAAATCTGGACAGATGGAAACCCTATTTTCCATCCATCCAGCGGATCAGATCGGATGAGAACGGACAGGCGGTCCGTTCCCATCCGATTCCCCCGTAGAGAACAGCAAGACCTGACAGCTCTGTCCTCTGCACACAGCGTGGAGACACAGCTGCCATCTGCCTGCTCAGCGGGGGTATGCTGCTTTTTACATGTTGATCAGACCTTCAGGCTCGGTTCACACTGATGCGATGCGGGAAGGCTGCGAATTCGCAGCCTGTTCCCACATCGCACACGCACCCCCAGCAGTTCACACTGCCATATGCGATCCGCTGGGGGTGTCAATGTAATCTTAACGACACCCCCAGTTTGATCGCATATCGCAGTGCGATCGTGCAGTTCGCACAGGATCGGATCGCACAAGTGTGAACCGCTGTGTGATCCGATCCTGATGCGGCAGCAAAAATGCCTCCTGTGCGTGCTTGCTGTGGGTGCGATGCGAATTTAGCCATACAAACTGTATGGCTAAACTCGCACCGCACAGCTGATCGCATGTCATGTCGGAGCAGTGCGCTCCGACATGACATGCGAACCCTGCACACGCAGTAGTGTGAACCGGCGCTTAAGTGTGTGGCGTGTGTATTTTTTTTTTTTTTTTAATTATTAGTGTGATGTGTTTTTGGAAAACTCACATAATGAGAACACGTCATTGGGCCTAGGACTGGCCATCTAGTAGATCATTGCATGCAGCTGAACCTCATTGTGCACATCCTTTAACCTTGTGATTTGATATTTCCTTGATTGTGTGTCCGGTGTGTCCTGCTGATCTTACGTCAATGTTGTGAAATGCTGGTCCTCTGTAAATTGTGGGAATCTCAGCAAAAAGGATGTTATCCTTGAATGACTTCTTTAAAAATAATATATATGTATATCTTGACCCGGAAGTACTTGTATTTCTAACTAAATTCTCTATCTGCATCCTTTCCGGTGTTGCTAAACTGCGCAAATCTATTTTTGGTTTGAATAGCTCTAGACAGGCCATGGGTCAGAGTTTCTAAAAACAATCCACAACATTGCAGAATTTGGAAGATCTCAGGTTTACATCGAAGAGTTTTGTGATCTATGATAGCAGAGTTTTCTCCCAAATTAGTGATGATTGGAAGAAAACCTCTTGAGCAAATAACCTCACTTTTTTTTATTTATTTTTTTTTTACCAAGTAGTTTTTATTGTTTAAAGAGGCCCTGCACTAAAATACAAGATCTACTTAGTTCAGTCACCACTTTCTGATTATAAAACACCAAGTTAAAGCCCCTTTTTTGTCACTCGCCTAACTAGGCCTCACAGCTGAAGCACAGGAAAGCTGAGGATCCAAAATCCTGTGAGAACATTAACTGCAGGGGTGCATCTTGTAGGGCTTTCCTTCAGGATACCACGAGAAGACCCATTATTGACACCATCACCTAGGGGACCCTGCTGGAATCCGGTCTATAAGGCAACAGATTTTTTATTTTTTTTCCCTTCAGTTTTGTTCTATTCCCAGCATTTTATGTGGAGATGTTGGGTTGCTGCTACAAAGGAGGACCTTGTATTTTAGGGCAAGACCCACTTTAAGTATTTGTCAAATTAATTCTTCAGCAGTTTAAGAATGAAGATCCGTATTGTTTTTTTCAGTTTTATTGCTTATTTGGTATTTTCATATTGTCAGCATCTGCAGGGACCATTTTCATTGCACTTGTGTTGTGGCATGCATGGCCTTTTCAGCATCACTTGTACCGTTTAGTTAGAAAAAATGGAAATTAAAATTCTACAGTTTAGAACCATTTTTAGTCATGTCGGTGTGTGTGCGTGTAGGGACTCCTGCTTTGCTGGTTGGCACTGGTAAAGAAATCTGCCCTCCTATCTCTAGATGCCCATCTTTCTGATATAAAGTAATTGGATACCCCCTCCCCATCTGCTGTTTGCCTTGGTAATAAACGACCTGTACTGAGAAAGTATGGAGGCTGCCATTACTACTGTCCTTCTGAAAACATGGATAGTTCCTTGGTTGCCAAACTGATCAAATGTATTTCTACTTTGAATCATTGTCCCAGAACAAATATGCAGCTTTGGAGTTCTGTCTTTGCTGGTTGCATGTTTGCTCATGGATAGTGAATAAAGCCCCGTACACACGTAGCGATTGTCGGCCGTAAATATTCGGACGACGACCGATCGGCCGATTGTAGGCTTGTTAGTATGATGCTTCCAATAGCCGACAGCGCATTTTCGGCCAAACAGAATCGGGTGTGCAGGCATTAAAATTTTTGTTGGCCAAGACCAGAACGGCCGATTGTTCGTCAGTCAGTACAGAATTCGGCCGACAAACAGCCGATTAGCAAGACTGGGCATGCTCAGAAAAGAAAAAAGACAAGGAAAGTTAACCATCACATGACATCACTTCTGCAGTCGGCTGTTGTTGGCCGACAAAATTCATGTGCAGTCTTTTGCAGTTTTCAGCCGACAGGAGAGCCCTGGACAAAAGACGGCCGATCGTTCGGCCGACATTCAGTACGTGTGTACGGGGCTTTAGGCTCGGTTCACACTATGGCGACACGATGCCTTACTACTTTGGGGGCGACTTGTGCATTACCATGCACCATGACTTCGGAGCGACTTGCAGAGACTTCACATAATGGAAGGTCGCCCCAAAGTAGTACAGGACCCTTTTTCTAAGTCGGAGCAACTTGTGTCGCTCCTATTAGAACGGTTCCTGTAGCGGTCAATGGACCGCGAGGGAGCACGACTTGTCAGGCTGACAAGTCGTGGTAGTGTGAACCGGGACTTAAAGTATTGAAGTCACAAAGTGATGGCAGCTAGCTGGAAAGTTGGCCTTCATATTTTTGTAGGTAGCTTCCTTCTAAATATTTACGTTGTTACGTTTTTCTACTTAAAATGGTTGTAAACCTCAGACATGAAATATGAAAAAACATCTCTCTAGTGTGTACTTGTCTCAATCTAGAGCACTTGGTGACATTTCTGTCCACTGTCCCATTCCTCTGCTATCAGCATGAATCCCTTCTAAAGCGTATTCATGACACCAAGATAAAAGTGACAACGGAGAGAGCTCCAGCTGATTGACCTCCTCAGCTCTGTTCCTGTGTGCTGAGTCAAGGGGGATGGGTGTTGTGTTCCTCCAATCAGCTCTCAGAGCTCTCCTCTCTGATGCAACTTCAGCTCTCTACCTCCTGCTTTTCAGGGCTAAAAGATTGCGTAAATGATACGCTTTGCATGGATGTAGGGGAAAGACTGCTGTAGATAAACAGGTACATGTAAGGGTTTACAACCAGTTTAATAGACTGGATACAGATTGTCCTTTCACTTACCCACTTAGCACCTTTTATGAACGTACCATGACCACCTTTTATACTGCCATAAAAAGGGGATTTCTCTTACGTCCTCTGGCAGTCGCAGCCCGTTCAGTATGCCTTCACCATTGGGTAATGGCGCCCTCTGCAGGAGTAAGCTAGGCAGTAAAAAGATTTAGTAAAAACTTTACACTAAGACACACCTCTAGGGAGATGTTCCTCAGACATTACCCTGAACCATACAGTACTGTTCTCCAGTTTCGTAGCAAGCAGACAATCAACCCCAAAAAATCAGAGGGGCGGGGGCTGAGACTGTCAGAGGACTCGGAGAAAAGAGTTTTACGGTAAGCTCTTACAAAAACTCTTTATTTTCTCCTCATTCAATACAATTGTTAGAGTGGGGAGAGGCTCTAAGCCCAGCAAGGTGGATGGCTGTATTTTGCTGGCGGAGCCATAAATGAAGCCAGGAACTATACCTAGAAATGGAATAGAATTTTGGATCGAATGCTGTTTTAGTGGAAATATAATTAGATTAGGTGTTATTATTGGCTGAACATATTTACACTCCAATGTTTTGGCTTGAAAAGTTTTTGCCAGAAATGGTTGACAGCCTTGTTCAGCCTCGGAAGTACAGCAGAAGTTGGAGGTTAGGCAACAGAAATTGTTGCTTTGTATGACTGCATTCTAGATACTGTAATTTGTTCCAAGATGTAACCATAAAAGAAATCCTCTTTTAAAACTTGCCTGTGCTGATGGCATATGTTGTGACTTGGGATTCACGTAAATCTGTTGGTTTCCGATAAGGAAGTGAAATGAAAGCTGGCCCATCACCTGTAAAATTAGGACACAGCAGACTTCCTGTTGTAGAGGAAGTCTACATTTACTCTTCCCTGATAATGGCAGAACTGATGGACCGAACACGTAGTGACCCTTTGATTCGTAAACATTGTGTTCCGCTAAAAAAAAAAAAAAAAAATGTTCTGCTTGGCTGAAATGCCGGACTGAGGTCTTTCTCTTCTGCATGCCATGTGCAGATTCTTTTGTTGTCTTTTCAACTAACTTTTCAAGTTAGGTTTTCTGTTTTAACATTTTTTTTTTTATCTTTTTGCATGAATTTTAGTTAAGGCCTAATACTCATAAAAATTTTTTACTGGCAGGTAATCCTTAATCAAAGCTCTTAAACTCTAGCTGTTTTGGTCAAGAGAAAAGAAGACAACCCCCTCTCCCCCTGTTTCCCATCAGGTCATATGTGGCTCGCAAAGGGAAAGGAGAAATTATTTCCTGACCCCAAAAATGATCGAAAGTCAGTGTGGGGGTAATCCACACTTTGCAGCCTTTAAAAACGTTGGGGAAACCTCTAGGTCACAGGTGTCAAACACAAGGCCCGCGGGCCGAATCCGGCCCTCCAGGCCATTTCATGTGGCCCTTGCTCCTCTCCTGCAGCTGCTGCATCTCCCTCATCTCTGCCCCCACCTTGTCTCAGCAGACGGCAGCAGAGAGGACAGAACTCCTCTGTCAGATCCTGTGCCGCCCCCTGCAGCTGCAGAGAGGACCCCCCCAAAAATTCAGCAGTTGGCAGCAGAGAGGAGGTCAAACTCCTCCTACAGATCCTGCACCTCTCTGTGCAGCCACTTCTCTCTGCTTCCACTGGTCTCAGCATTCAGCAGACTCTGGCAGCTGACTCTAGCCCTCCTCCAGACCCTGCAGTTGCTGCTTCCAGCTTCTTCCCAGTAGGAGCACATGGTAAAGAGATGCACTGTGATATAAGGGAGGATGGGGGCTCTTGACTTCTGATAGTGGTGGGCTACAGAAAGAACCGGCCCTCCGAGGGTGACCATAATGGTGATGCGGCCCGCAATGAAATTGAGTTAGACACCCCTGCTCTAGGTTAATAATGCTGTCCTCTTCTAGAAACGCTAGATAGGTGGCTGTTATGTTGACCCAAAGGCCTCAGAGCTTAGTCATTGAAGATGACTTGTTCTAAAACATGGTTTTAGAACAAGCCTGATAATCCGGGTATGAGTGTGTGTGTATATATGTGTGTATGTATATGTGTGTGTGTGTGTGTGTATATATATATATATATATATATATTATAAAATATAGTATAGTGCTGCGCAGTTAATATGTAATCAATGAATCAATATATAGAGATGGCAATAAAAAATTAGTGACGTGTAAATAAATCACATCAATAGCAAAAAAGATTGTATATATAATGGTACAATCATAAAAAAATCAATAAATAAAGTTCAATATGATGTCTTTGAAAACGTCCACTAGGCGGGTGAAACGTGTTGACGCAATTTCCGGCACGTGGGTATGCATCGTCTCATCCGGTTTTACTTCCTGGAATTCAGTGGAACGCACGCCGATAGCGGCGTTCCTTATGCTTGTTCTATTAATATCCAATGCGAGTTTCTTCTTTCTATTTTGTAAGTACAATTTATATGCTTTGGGGGAATAAATCAGTTAAAACATATTACAATATTGGTCCCCCCTTTTTTTTCTTTTACCTGGGAACGGAGACCTGTTGGAGTGATCCTATACTAAGGCATTTCTTCCCCTGGAACCATTCTCACTAAAAGCTGGGTTGCCTAAGCCATACATGATCCTATCAAGTGTTTTAGATACCTATCTGTGGTGAGTAGGGAACCTGGAGGGTCGGGCCACTCACTTGAGCACTGTTTGATCGGACGGTTTCTGCACCTGAGCACTTTATTTGGTTACATCAAGATTCAAGGACTATTTTATGATGTATTGCATTTTACCGCTGGTTTCCTTTTTATATTTATATTGATCACCTTGCACTTTATTATATGCATTTAATTAGAACTTTTATTAATATTTATATATTCACCAGCAATTTCCATATGAAATGCTAGCGCTGTTTTAATTTCATTTCACATATTTCTCCAAGACTACTTGGATGCACAGCAGCTGCATTAATTTAACTTTGCACATAGGATTGAGTTATTTCTTATTTATATTGATCACTTTGCACTTTATTGCACGCATTCAAATATAATTTTTTGATAATTGTTTATAATATACATTCACATATTTACCAGTAATATTGTTTATATATCTATATAAAATGTTAGCGCTGTTTTAATTTTATTTCACTAATTTTTTATTGCCATCTCTATATATTGATTCATTGATTGGTAATTGGATATTTACTGTTCAGCACTATTTAATTATGTACCATTTACACTTGTATAAGAAGTGAGGTGCTTGCAGCAATATATTATCTGATTTAGGGAGGTTGCTCGCGGGATTCCTTGTCTGTTTTTATATATATATATATATATATATATATATATATATATATATATATATATATATATATATATATATATATATATTATAATTTTTTTTTTTTTTTTTTTTTGTAGCTTAGAAAAGTTTAGGCTTGTGTAAATAGCATCAGTTTGACATCCCATTCCAGTTGTTTGAAGCCCAATAGGAATTTGACAGGTGTATTTGACCTGCTTCTAGAGTTTTGCATTGCCACAGACTTTAATGGTGATGGACATCCTGTCCTAATTGGCCCTGAATCCTCTTTTGCATAGTTATAGCTCATGGAGTTGTAGCTTTAAATATTCATGTAGAACACCCCTTTTTTTATTACATGTTCTGTTGGCATTCTTTGTAGCAATTTATTCAGTGGTCGTTTCATGCAAAACTGTTTTTGGTAGACTTGGCTTTTAATTTATAACTTGGTATATGTTGCACAGCATTTTCATTTTTTTGTTCACTATTTATTTTTTTAAATTAACGGTAAGGATTAGCTATTTTGATTCTTCAGCATTTATTTTGTAGTTGTATATGTAAAAAGTGTCTGAGAATTGAATCTGCATGATAAAAGCACAGCATGAATGCATAACACTCATTGTATGGAAAAGGTTCCTAAAATAACTCTGGTGAAAATTGACAAGACAGCTGTGTCTTCACCCACCCCCAGGCCTTGAAATAACACTTCCACAATGTGGATCAACAGACTGGCCAGCCTCTTGCCAATCCTGGACCAATTTCTGCTTTATTTAAAAAAAAAAAAAAAAATGGTGTACTTTGTTGATGCATGTAAAGTAAGTGTTAAAATATTGCTTCTCTTTAAAGTGATACTGTAGTATTTGAAGAGACCCTGTTACCAACTTAATGTAAAAGCACAAATCAAGTATTATAAATGCTTACTTGCCATGCTATTTCTTTCCATTAGGCTCCTTTTACACGGTTCGCATCCGCCGATCCCCGCTGAGCAGGCGAGTGACAGCTCCGTCTCCGCTCTGTTTTCGGAGAGAGAGAGGTGTCGGAGCCCCGCTGTTCTCTATGGGGGAATCGGATGAGAACGGACGACCTGTCCGTTCTCATCCGATCCGCTGGACGCATGAAAAATAGGGTTTCCATCCGTCCGGATTTCACGGACCGGAATCGGATAGCAGCGGGTGTGAGTGGAGATGTCTCCACTGACATCCGCTGCCCCATAGGGATGCATGGAGGATCCGATCAGGTCAGCCTAAAAAACTGACAGGCAGATCTGATTGGATCGTTTGTTTGAAAGGGGTCTAAATATTGTATACAATTCGAACGTGCCAGAGAATGTGACTACTCCAGGAAGAGTCAGTAGCACAACCTCCTCCCTTCTTGCAGACCACAGATCTATCTTCTTCTGGGCTAATTAGTCTATGCTGCCCCAGCTCCTCTACCCCTCAACACCCTACAGAACCTTTTACAAAGCTGCTGAGGGAGAAATGAAGAAACACTGTAGAGTGACGACTGAGTTTGCTGAGGCTGCTCATGTCCCATCCAGGATGACAACCCCCAGCCGCAGTCTCTGGATTTTGGATGTCTACATAGGGGAGGCCTTGACAGTTAAATAACTTGAATAAAACCCTTTAAATGGACAGATCTTCTAATGGGAAGATTGTTGAAACAAGCGGTCTAGGAGAAGGGTTTCTTGTATACTGCGTAAAAATGTGAAAGTTTTTCAATGTAAATCTTTTTACTAGTGTGTAAATTTAAAAAAAAAAAAACTATAAAAATAACCACGACCCATCCTACCCTAGATGCAGAGTGGCCAACGACTTCTTTTGCCATATATTGTGGTCCTGCCCTGTCATTCAGGGATACTGGGAACAGGTGGTCCAGTTCTTACATCACCAAATGAGCTCCCCACTGACCCTCTGCTCTAAACAGTGTTTGCTGGGGCTACTTTCAGAGCAGGAAAGTAATAGACATCAACACATTTTCTTACAGGAAACGCTGTTTACGGCCAGACTATTAATAGCGAGTGTGGCTTCAGGCCCCACCCACACTCCGGGACTGGATGGCGGCTGTTTATATGTCCTTGTTTTATAAAAAGATCATTTATACACATAGAAAGTGCCCAGTAAAGTACCATAAAATGTGGGATCTTTGGCTGGATCTGGCATCTACCTCAACTGAGGAAGAACCAGTGGTTCATTATCAAAAACCCTCCCAGGGCATCTCCGCTCCAGTTTCTGTGTTCATATTGACCATTATGAGCATGTGGGACTTTGTGTACCTGGATATACATTCATTTGATCCCTGGCATGACTTCCCTTCTGGGACCTTTTGACTGTGTAATAAGATTTTTGTTTGTTTCACGATATCTGTAAACCATTGCATTGACAATTTATTGTTTGTAACGATGTCCATTGGAGTTTAATGTGTGTGTAACTCCTTTTTTTTCTGTATGCCTCTTTTTATGTGTAATAAAGAGTTTGTTGGATAAAAAAAAAATAAAAAATATCTATTTCAGGCATCACTTAAATTCCAAACTTGTTGTATTTCATCATTGGTAATTTTATATCGGGTTGCCATACAGGGCAGACTGGCAACTTTCAGCCCAGGGGACAAGTACAAACCAGAGGCCCATGGTGCAGTGACTCAGCCCCCCTCCTACTCTCCCTCTTCCCATTGTCCTCCTGACCCCCATTCCAAGCTGAAGCTCCACCCTAGGTACTCTCTACTCACCAGCTGAATCCGGGTTCCCAACCTGGCCAGCATGGGGCTGTTGGGGGGAGCTGGGACAGCTCGGTTGGGGCTGGCCAGGGGAGGAGAGTCTCAAGTGGGACATGGAACCGGCCTCTGCTCAGACACAGTTTACACCATCCATGCTGGGGAGGGAGGCCTGCGCTCTGTCCTTGGCTTCATCTCATTAGGTCAGTGGCAGGGATTTTTTACCTCTCTTCACCTGGGATCCTTTAGGCATGTCTGTGGCAGAAGTGGTGCAGCCTTTTTACAGGACATTAGAGCGGCCCCCTGGCCCAGTCCTCCCCTGTTGCCATATTTGCTTAGGTTCTGCTTTCTAGCTGGTTAGTAGTTCCATATGGTTTTTTTTGCTTTTCTTTTTCTTTATACCTACAAGTCTATCCGACAGGCACTGTCTGAAAACAAGGCCATCTCCATTTTTTTTTTTTTTTTTAACTTAAGTTGTGACCAACTAGTTCAATGGAATTGTCTTAAATAGAAATATCATTGGGGTGTGGGGCAGTGGTTTTTTTTTTTTTGTTCCAAGTTCCAAACTCCTTTTTGAAAACCCTTCTCCACCCCCAACAGCAGATTGGAATTGAGACACACCTTCCCTGGGCATAGACTGTTGTGCCTGGTGGGTGAGCATTTGAAATCCATTTGCCATCCTCTGCATCCAACACGTCTGTGTGAGCCAGAGACTAAATGTGGCATCAAAATGAAATTGGTGGTTATCCTTTTATGTTTTTACTGATTGTTCCTGCTATTGTAACTTTCAATGCTTTATCTTCTGAAAAGTATGTTATCCGGTTTTTGAAAAATTGGAAATCTAATTTTTATCAACCCTTTAGTGTGCTTTGCTGGTCTGCCTAGCTTTTTATTCAGTCATGCTTTTTAAGTTTGCGGAGCAAATAAAATCATGTAATACTTTTACAAATGCCAAAGAATAACGTTTGAAATTTTCACGTACTCAACCTATTTTTGGGACTTTGTGTTTTAACGGAAACACCAGTGAGAAACTTTAAAATTGCCAGAAAAATGTAAAGTGTTCCCTATTCATTTTTCCTCTAGGTGCCATTACGGATGGCAGGGTGACTACTGTAGCAAGTGCGTTCCATACCCCGGCTGTGACCATGGGAGTTGCCGGTTGCCATGGGAATGTAACTGTGAGACCAACTGGGGTGGCCTGCTCTGCGATAAAGGTATAATGTGATTTTTATTAATTTATTCATTTTATGCTCTTTGTATGTTTAATGCATTTATTCATATAGTGAAAGTTTAATCAAATAGGGAAACCATTTAAAAATTTTAAAATTTTTAAAATATTTAGCTTGAGCTTAAAAGAATACATATAGCCAAGCTATAAGCATATAAGTATTTTATAGCCAACAACCTCCCACTGCCTTTGTAACTGTATGCACTATGTAGCATTTAATCCTCAAAAGTCTTGGAATTGCCACCTTTTTTTTTACCTCTGTGGGCAATGGTCAACAAAATTTTCTGTAAGGACCACCTAAGGAATACTTTGCTCATGGCTGTGTAAGGTTTTCCAGTAGAGGAGAATTTACAATGTGATCCTAAAGGTATTCTAAAGCTGGTCATATATGGATCAAAATGTTGATCCACGTATGGGTAGGGTGGTGGTTGTACAGAAGTCGATCCACCAATTGAATTCTGTACAACCATCCTGACGGATTTTTGCTGATTAGTGTATTCTGACGTTTGGGAAAATCAGAATGCGAATGGAGGAATCAAGTCAATTTTTTCCTTTTAACCTGCTGGTTGAACAAACAAAAAATCACTCTACCATGGGCTTGTTAAGGGTGCGTGTGTGCATATATGTGTTTGATTACAGCAAATTGTCTCCCATATCTGCTGCAGTTTTAAAGAACCTCTTTGTAGACCAGTGTGGTGCATATTGTGGTTTTAGTACACCCCCCCCCCCCTTCTTCCTTTGCACATATTAATGAGACATTTGTCAACCTTTCCTCACCCACCCCCCCCCCCCCACCCCCCAATTATCATTTGCTGTTGCTTTTTGTGAACACATGAAAAGGTGCCAGGCCAACAAGTAATGATAACTTGAGGACAGTTTGCTGTAACTGGAGCATCACTGAAACTCATGGACGTTGCCTGCAGCGCAACAGACGACAAATTCTTTGTGCATTCTTTGTTAGATCTGTACTGTTTTAAGGCTTGTTTCACAATTCCAAGGGTGGAGGTGAAAAATTTTATTGTGTTCATATGGGTCTTCTGTTAATTGTCAACCCCCCCCCCATTTATCAATTTTGCACTTTGTTTAAGTTAAAGCAGTAAGTAACAAGAAAACACAGTAAAAAAATATCAGTCTATGACTGGGTTTTTTTTTTTTTTTTCATGGTGTGTATATATAGCTTGTTTTGGCCTGAAGCAGGTAATAAATCTCTTGGACATCGTTCAGGTTAACAGTAGCTAGTCATTTCATTTCCCACCATCCAGTTTTGTTAACGCAAAGGCAGACCATACATGATAGATATATATATATATATATATATATATATATATATATATATATATATGTATATATATATATATATATATATATATATATATATATTATAAATATTTTTTTTTTTCTTTCAGCTGGCTGAATACTCAAATGGATAGATTCCCCCATCTTCACACTTGCTGTGGATGGGAGAATCCATTCCACAGAGATATTTTATTCTGACAGCAGGAAGTCTTCCCTGCCATCGGTATGTATTCTGACAGCAGGGAGTCTTCCCTGCCATTGGTATGTATTCTGACAGCAGGGAGTCTTCCCTGCCATCGGTATGTATTCTGACAGCAGGGAGTCTTCCCTGCCATTGGTATGTATTCTGACAGCAGGGAGTCTTCCCTGCCATTGGTATGTATTCTGACAGCAGGGAGTCTTCCCTGCCATCGGTATGTATTCTGACAGCAGGGAGTCTTCCCTGCCATCGGTATGTATTCTGACAGCAGGAAGTCTTCCCTGCCATCGGTATGTATTCTGACAGCAGGAAGTCTTCCCTGCCATCGTATGTATTCTGACAGCAGGAAGACTTCCCTGCCATCGGTATGTATTCTGACAGCAGGGAGTCTTCCCTGCCATCGGTATGTATTCTGACAGCAGGGAGTCTTCCCTGCCATCGGTATGTATTCTGACAGCAGGGAGTCTTCCCTGCCATCGGTATGTATTCTGACAGCAGGGAGTCTTCCCTGCCATTGGTATGTATTCTGACAGCAGGGAGTCTTCCCTGCCATCGGTATGTATTCTGACAGCAGGGAGTCTTCCCTGCCATTGGTATGTATTCTGACAGCAGGGAGTCTTCCCTGCCATTGGTATGTATTCTGACAGCAGGGAGTCTTCCCTGCCATTGGTATGTATTCTGACAGCAGGGAGTCTTCCCTGCCATCGGTATGTATTCTGACAGCAGGGAGTCTTCCCTGCCATCAGTATGTATTCTGACAGCAGGAAGTCTTCCCTGCCATCGGTATGTATTCTGACAGCAGGAAGACTTCCCTGCCATCGGTATGTATTCTGACAGCAGGGAGTCTTCCCTGCCATCGGTATACAGTCATTAGCACCACTGGCTGTAGCAGCACTGATCGAGTGAAGATTTTCCAGCAGGCTGATTGTACAGAAGTTGATTGAGAGATCGACTTCTGTACAACCAGCCTGCTCATAAATGGATCGAAATCCCTGCTTGAACAGTCTGTATTTCGATCCATCTACGGCTGACTTTACTCATCCAAAAAATAACTTGATTAGAAACTTCTTGTAATTGACCTGTAAGCCAGATAGCATTTTTTTTCTGTAACGCCTACACTGGGAGAAAAACATTAAATCGCAGATCACAATGGCTCTTTACCATGTAATCAGCGGTGTCCAATCACAGCTGATCACTTTATAAACACACTTGCCGGTTATTGGCATTCCTTTCTTCACGCTGCCACAGCGTGAGGATAGAGCCAGTAACCAGCTAGTGTGAAAGGGGACATCTGGACTGATAATCAGGACTCTGATTGTTTGTGCCCTGATTATCAGTGCAGCCCCAACAGTGCCCATCAGTGCAGCCTCATCAGCAAACATCAGTGAGGGCCGGTTCACATTTCTGCGAGTGCGCCGATCGCATGTAATTTGGAGCGCACTGCTCCTTCATTACATGCGATCGGAGGTGCGGATACGAATTCCGCCATACACTTTGTATGGCTGAATTCGCATTGTATCCGCACCAAACACGCACATGACCCTTTTTTCCAGCCGCATCAGGATCGGATCGCACAGTGGTTCACACTTGTGCGATCCGATCCTGTGCGAACTGTCAGATCGCACTGCGATATGCGATCAAACTGGGGGTGTCAACATTTCATTGACGCCCCCTGCGTATCGCATATGGCAGTGTGAACTGCCAGGGGTGCGTTTGCGATGCGGGAACAGGCTGCAAATTCGCAGCCTTCCCGCATCGCACAAGTGTGAACCGGGACTTAAGGATAAAAATGTACCTGTTGGCAAAAGTTTATAACAGAAACTAAAACTTTTTTTTTTTTTTATAAAATGTTCGTTTTTTTTGACAAAAAATAAACCCTGTGGAGATTAGGTACCGCCAAAAAAAAAAAAAAAAAGCTCTATTTGTGTGAAAAAGATAAAAATGTCATATGGGTACAGTGTTGCATGGCCACGCAATTGTCATTCAAATTGTGACAGTGCTAAAAGCTGAAAATTGACCTGGGCAAGAAAAGGGTAAAAGTGCCCAGTAGGCAAGTGATAAATGTACAAAAATCCAAATTTTTTATTTTTTTTTGGCTTTAAGATCTAAACTACTGTGGAACTCATCATCCATGTTTAAACGGCGGAACATGCATGAATACAGAGCCTGACCGATATCATTGTGCTTGTATGGATGGCTATTCGGGGAAGAACTGTGAAATAGGTAAGCGCTTTCTTTGGAGAGTTTATTTTCCCTGTTTTTGAGAGTGGTGATGGAAGACTGACTCTAAACTTTATGCAAATATTGATATATATATTTTTTTTTTTTACCTTATTACTAGCTGTGTTACTAGTGTTTGACGGCCTTGTGCCCTCTTATTAGTTTTAGACAAATATTTGAATATTGATGCATAGGCATCGTTGTCACCTACCTTGCCAAGTATTTTTTTTAATAGAAAATTAACCATTAAAATGTGTTTTGCATTTTGTAGCGGAACATGCCTGTGCTTCCAACCCTTGTGCTAATGATGGCATCTGTCATGAAGTCTCGACGGGCTTTGAGTGCCATTGCCCTCCTGGTTGGACTGGACCCACCTGTGCAATTGGTATGTGGTGTTTTTGACCTGGAACCATTCTTGCTGCCTCCTGGCCTGACTTTTGGGTACCCTGCTGCTTGTTTGATCTCTGGCTAAAGCACATGTGGTGAAGTCTGTGGTTAGAGATTGAAGTAGTTGTCACTAAACACACAGGTGCCAAGTAAATGGGTTTACCATCTTCCTGGAAAACTGGCAAGTTATTCACCCTATGTAGTTTAAATTTGCCTTTTTCTTTTGTCCAAAGCCGTCTGCCATTGGGCTTAATCCAAAAAAGGACAAACTATCTGAAAATCACTTTTTTACTTCCCTTTGCATAGCTGTTCTCTGGAGTTTGGGCAAAGCATTTTTTTATTTTTTAATTTATAGGTTTTTATTAAATTTTTTTCGACAATACATGAAATGTATCGGTTTTAAATCTTTGTGTGCGCTTGGCCATAGTGGGTTTCTTTCATGCTGCCTGCCCAACAACATGTAGGAGAATGGAAATGCAGATGCATTTTTACACTGACCATATAATGAGGGTTTGGGTCCATTATTTTACTTATCCAGAGGTTAAAGAGAGTATTTCTACAGGGGGAAAAAAAACTTCTAAGGTATTCTGTTTGATCAAGAAAGGTTTTACGCATTGGCAGATAACCTAAACAGAGCTGTTGTTGGATACAAATGCATCATTACCTTCATTGTCCTTGTCAATATCTTACATTGTATCACCCTCTCTTTTCAGACATTGATGAATGTGAGTCTAACCCTTGTGCGAGTGGAGGAATCTGTAAAAACCTCATTAATGGCTTTGAGTGCCTTTGTCCTCCACAGTGGGCTGGAACCACCTGTCAGCTGGGTAAGTCATTCCTGGAAGACCTAAGTAGTGACATTCTACATTGACTCTAAATGTGCTATGTAATCATTTTGATGAAGACACAGCACAGATTACCACTGCCGAAAATGTTCTTGTAGGATTTGTTAAGCGAGTGGAAAAAAAAAACGGTAGTCCTTAATTTGCCATAGACAGTGTTCTGAGTGCAGTTAACTTTAGCAACCAATCAGAGATCTATTGGCTCTGTTACTTCTCAAGCGTTCTTAAAGCGGAGTTCCAGCCATTTACTCACCTGTCCAACGGTCCAGCGATGCGGCCGCCGGAAGCCTCGATCCTCTCCCTCGGCGCCGGCATCACTGCTGTGGGCACCCGGCTGTTACAGTTTGCGGCTTCACAGCCGGGTACCCACTGCGCATGCGCAAGTCGCGCTGCGCGCCGTGATTGGCCGGCAATTTTCTGGGACCTCTGACGTGTCCCAGAAGATTGCAGGGAGGGAGGGGGAGAGGAGAACTTCCGCTCAGGGCGCCGCGGTGCTCCGAGCGGAAGTGGGAGCGGGTACCTGTCAAAACTAGGTACCCTCCCCCCCCCCCCCCCCCAAAAAATGACATGCCAAATGTGGCATGTCGGGGGGTCAGGACTCCCTAAAGCGGAAGTTCCACTTTTGGGTGGAACTCCGCTTTAATTCTGAACTGCCTAGAGTAAAAAAGTATTAAGATTGTGCTGAAGTCAGACCGATGCAGATCTGATTGCTTGCACTAGGTAGCAACACATTGCTGGTTAAATTTCAATTATCCATATCCTTCCAGAGTCCATTCCTAGATGCAGTTTACGGGTTCTTAATTTATTAACACTTCTGTAGTGTATTAATTTGCATTTGTTTAACAATGGTGGTGGTTTTTTTTAAATGTTAACATAAATGGTGGTGGGTTTTTTCATGTTGTGTTTGACTAGTTTTGTTTTTTTTTATTTTTAGCTCATTGTGGTTTGCTTTTTTTTTTTTTTCTTTGGCTAAGCCCATATAACTTTGTTCTATTTTGGCAATGGCGGGTTAAATAGTCTTATACTAAAATGATTTAGGATGTGGCCGGAGATGCACTCTCCTTGCACTTGTACTGCAGCCCTAATATTTCCTGGTCAGCCTTGTTCTGGGCAATAGTGTATGATGGAAATCCATACTTTAGTGATACCACTGCTTAGCATAACCCTGTAGTAGAGCACCTGTTTGCAATAGGTTCAAATATACCTATAGGGCCAATGAACCCTTTGCCGTGTGCATTTTTGGTGCTTACCCATGTTGCATCTACCCACTATTTTTGTACAGGCATACCCCATTTTAAGTACACTCACTTTACGTACACTCGCGAGTACGGACATGGCCTGGTCAGCTTGGCATGGCACTATTCCTGGTTTTTAACGTTGGCATCTATGGGAAATCTTGGTCAGCTTGACATGGCACTGCTCTCAAACCATAAGTGACAGGGATACCAAACTTAGGGAGCACTGAGAGGGGACACAGGGCTACACCATATCCTATTTGTGGCCGGCCAGCTTGTCTAGGTAATCTACCATGTCATAGTCCTGGTATTGCTTCACTTTAAGTACATTTTCGTTTTACATACATGCTCTGGTCCCATTATGTATTTAAAAGTGGGGTATGCCTGTATGAGCCCTCAACAGTCCTCCACCTACCAGAAAAAAAGTACCTTGACCTTTATTTTTTAGTGGGGTGTTTTTTTTTATGTTTTTTTTTTTTTTATATATAGCACCTCACATGTATTTTTACACATATATGCATTTGGATTTGGTATGTTAAAGGGTCAGGTTGTATTACTGCATGCATATCTCATTGGGGGCCAGTTGGGAAAGAATAGGCAACCCCCAAAACATACACAACACAGCACTCATCCTTATGCATTAAATTGGGAGTACACGGGTGTAAAATTGTGACATTTTTAAAAATGGCAGGGGTCTTAGCTATTCCCTAATCTGTCAAAGGATTTTCTTTTTTTTTTTTGGCTTAACATCATTCACTTTAATCCTTTCATAATCTGACCAGGTTTGTTAGGCAGGTAGTGCATGGAGCTCTCTGGCCACTCAGTGTTGTACTTTGGTTTTAAATAACCCAGCATGAACTTGCTAGATCTTGTATACTGCTAATACAGTGGGTAGCATGAATATGTATACATTGTCTGCATGTATAGTCGTAATCTGTAACTAGCATTTGGGTGAAATCTGCTTGGTGTTTGGGATGCTGTTTATGGTGTGTTTTTTATTTATTTCTTTTTCTTGTCTTGTTTCACAGATGCTAATGAGTGTGAGGGAAAACCCTGTTTTAATGCTTATTCTTGCAGAAATCTGATTGGTGGATATTACTGTGTCTGCATTCCAGGATGGACAGGAATTAACTGTCACATCAGTTAGTATTTAATGGTTCATTTGTAGCTACTTTTTCTATCCATTCAAATATATATGAAAAAAAAAAAAGATCTAAAATGATGTTGCTTAGCTGTCAACTAATTCATCTGTTTAAGTATAAAAATGTGCAAAGAACTAAACTGATCTAACTTCATACTCTCCTGAAAGCCTTCCAGTCATTTTGGAACGAAGTACCAATGTTCTTTGCAAGAGCATGCCTGGAACATAAAGTCCCTCAATGATTTTGAAGGCTCTAAGGTCTTTCAGCCCTGCTACTTCCTTTCTGATATATTTTTTTTTGTGTTTTCGGGGGGAGATTTGTGGAAATATGCTATAAGAATATATTTTGTTTGTAGATATTAATGAATGCCGTGGCCAGTGTCAAAATGGAGGCATTTGCAAGGTGAGTTTTGCAACTCTTCTTGATAGCACACAACATTTAACACTTGTTTAATAAGTTCAATACTATGAAGTCCAATTATTTGTGGCACACCACACTAGTAGTCCAACAGAACTTTGTTTAAATAGGCCAAAAACATCCCAGGTGCTTCAAAACAAAGGTGTTAATTTAGTTTTCTTTGGAAAGCAGTCACAACCTGATTAGGAAAGCCTTTCCACTGCCAGTGTGCTGTAGAGAAGGACTCTTGCTTTGTGTGGTGCAGTTGTCTTTCTGCATAGGCCCAACATGCCCCTAAGCCAGAGTTAAGCCTAGTACACATGGTCTGAATGTCGGGTGACATCGGCTGGTTCAATGAAAACCGGCCAATATTCAGCCCTTGTGTATGGCAGCCGGGTTGGCTTCTGTTGGATGAGCATGCTGGAAAACCACCAGCTGACCAGCTCCCGATCAGTCCTACTCTGGTCAGGGGAGAACACTGCTGAACTCTGGTTCAGCAGGGGAGAATGCTGTACTAACATTGGATTGTTAGTACAGCAGCTCCGACCTGAGCTAAGCTCCCACTGGGTTGAACTAAAAGAACTGATTGGGTATACTAGGCTTTAGAGCTCCCCAGTCAGCAGAGCACATTGACTTTACTTGTTTGCTGAGCTGTAGGTTCTGCTGGGGACATGTTGGATCTCTGCGGAAAAGCAGCTGCTCTCTAACCGAGAATAAGGGTTGTTGTGTACAGCGTGCTGGCAAGAAACAGGCCTTTCTACTAAGGCTGTGGCTGCTTTCCAAAGAAAACATGTAGTTCTAAAAGGTGTGGGCCCAATGTATATGCACGATCTGGCTCAATAAGACTCCCCTTTCACTTTTTGCGTAAACATGTACTTTCAAGCCTGCCTGCCTGTTCGTTTGTGTCAATCGTTGGAGAGGATTGAGCAGGCCCATACCTCTGATGGAGCATAATCTAGCTGTCTGCCTCTATGCAGCTTACAGCATTTTATCCTGAGAATAGTCAGCCAGGGCTGCAATCTGCTGGTGCATACAGACATCGCTTGTTCTGCCGGGCCAATAATGCTGAATCAAACAAGAGTGATCAGATGTCAAACCATTTGCACATTTACTGGTGACCATTGTTCATTATTTATCACTGGTTTAAATGAAGAATAAACAGCACTTAATTGGAGCCTGTAGAATACAAATATGAGAGCTGCTGTTTCCATCTTGGTTTTGCACTCTGGGTCTTCGTTTGGCTTTTGAATAGGTCATTGAGCTGCAGCTTGGCGACTGACTTCAATACTTATTGAGGACCGTGACTTACAAATAAGTTAAATGAAGGTTACATCCCTAAACCAAGTTGGCAATAGTGGCTTTCGTATTTCAGTCCTGAAAGGACATTGTCATTTTTTTTATTGCTGTCTCTGCCTCCGTTAAAGTGTTACCAAACCCAGAACCCTGCATTCGCTATATTTGGTCTCCCACAGTACACAGAACATGGAAATGCAATCATTTTAGTAAAAATAAACAGCTAAATACCTTTCCACATCAGCAGTTAGAGCAGTCTTGTGACTTCTATCAGTGTCTGGTTAAAGCTTGTAGGAGTTGTTTTCATTCTTCCCTGATTGTCCTATGAGGCTGGAGGACCCCTGACCCTCTGTCTGGACAGTGCTGATTGGCCCTGTGCTGGTCACATGCACTCTCCCAAGAAAAAAGACAAACTCTAGCAATACACATCAAACTGAGCATGTGCAGCTTGTCCCCTAGCCTCTGTTCTATCAACAGATAGATTGGGGCCTGTGGAAGAAGGGGGAGGATCAGAGAAGACGGGATCAAACAGCCTTTTTATTCAATGCAAAGGATTAATCCCTTAGTTTCCACAGTGAGTATAACAAGCATGCTTTACTACATAAACAGACTGATTTTTACTGTTGTGGGTTTAGTAACACTTTAAAGAGGTTGTAAACTCATTTCAATTTTTTTTTTTTTTTACAAGCTGAAAGAGAAGCACATAATGAGCTAGTATGCATCGCATACTAGCTCATTATGAAATACTTGCCTTAGAACGAGCCCCCGCCGTGCCGTCCGCTCACCTTCCGGGATCACGGCATCCGGCCATTCCGCGCGTGGGAGCTGACAGTCACGGCACGGGTCTCTGAAGAAACGGCACCAGCGGCCGTTCCTTCAGAGCGCATGCGCCAGTGACGTCACTGGCTGCATGTAAGGTAAATATCTCCTAAACGGTACATGTTTAGGAGATATTTACAGTACCTATAGGTAAAAGTATCAGAGGAGGGTTTACTTCCTCTTTAAGGAGATTCACCCTCTCTATTTGTGCTGTTTACCATTATCATTGAAAAGGAAACTAAAACAAAATTAAAAAATGTTGTGCTGTCCCCATAAAATTATTAGGGGGGGGGGGTCGGAGTCTTCCAATAAGGACACTAGTTCTGTTGACCTATGGGCCCCAAGGAATTCCCTTTGCAGGGATTTCCTTCTACTACCCAATCCCAATGGGACCAAGAAGGCGAAAATAAAGCTTACATGGGTTTATCCCTCTTACGCTATCCAAAATAGAAAAAAAAAGTTCTGCCTATAGTTCTAATTTGATTGACATGGCTGATTGAGCGGTCTGTCCAGAGAAGTCTTTTTGAGCATTTGGTATACATTGGTCCCTCTTCCTATAATTCAAAAATGTAAGTCAAATACAGTGCTATGTTAACATGCAAAGCCTTTTTTGTCTCGTTGTTTGTCTTCGTTATCATACTGCTGTATGTTACCATTTGCTATACATAACAGCTGTTGTACTAGTAGTTCTCTTGCTGTTTTAGCACTTTATTATTAGACTTTAGTGTTGTATTATTGCTTACCTACGCGTCTTACTAGGACAAGATAAACGGATATCGATGCATTTGCCCCCGGGGCTTTGTTGGGAAGAACTGCGAGATAGAGGTGAATGAATGCGCCAGCAACCCATGTCTGAACGGAGGAGTGTGTGATGACCTGGTCAATGGTTTCCACTGCCGCTGTCTTCCCGGCTATGCTGGCACCACATGCGAGGTGAGAGATGCTCCTGGATGTCTGCTGTGCGCTGTCTTTCATGTGTTGTGGAAATCTATCTCTGGATTAAACTAGAGCAATCCAAGGCCTACCGCATTATATATTAATGGATCTGCTACTTGATATGTTGTGTGAATAAGCAAATTTGTTTGGTTGTATCGAAGTGATGTTGGACATTGAAAGGGGCAGAATGTCTATTCTTTTGGCGGCTTGTTTTCTTGTTCCCTTCTAGATCTGGACACACAAAAATCCATATGTTGCAAAAAAAAAATCCATATGATGCAGGCTATCATTGGCAATAATAATAATCCAACCCCCCCTGCCCATAGATGTATTGGGTGACTGTGGTTCATCCTGCAGTGACATCATGCAGCTATGCGGTCACTATGTGTACTCCCTATGGACGTGTAAAAGACAAATGAAAGCACTATTCCGGCTTTAATTTGTTAAGCATTTACAGCAAGTTTTTTTTTTTCTGGAAAAAATGTTTAAACCATATGGGTGGGGGAGCCAGTCTTTTGTAAGCACCCCCACCAGTGTAATACGGTTTGTCTCAACTCTGTACCTGAAAATTTTCTGGTCAGCTTGGCCTGTTACAGGTGAAAAAAACCCTCTACTGCCAGAATTAACAGGTAATTTAATTATTTTGTGGGGATGCTATGTGACTGCACCATATGTCATATTTGCTTCTGTTTTAATGATGTAGACAAGACTGTATCATACTGTAACCAATTTACAACATCACAGTGGTACTGTGGGTGGGTGAAAAATTTAGAAAGTGCCTAAGTTTCATATTCTATAAAGTCCATGTTTCCTCACTACATGTTTTCGAAGACTGTATCAAATGTCATTTTTAAAACAAAAAAAATTGGTAATTGTAGTTCATCGCAGAAAGTGTAACGCAAAGCAGAAATTATTTCTGTGTAAAAGGAAAAAAAAAATCAGGAAACGCTTCAACAGTACTAAATCCCTCTTAACTTGCCTTAATCTGATTTTCAGGTTTCCCATAATCCCCTGCAGCTATATTGAGCAGAGTTTTTGCAGAGCCTCCGGGCAGGACTGCAGACTCTTCCCCAGTCAGAATTAAATCTACATCTTAAATTTGAATGTAGCTGGTGATACAGCAATTAGAGAGAAGGAGATTTACAGTACCTTGTAGGATATGTACACAATATAAGCTCTGGTTTTGTGTTATTAGATAATACAAAGGGCCTGGTTATGGTACTTCAAACTTTAGGGGAAGGGGTCAGATTGTGGCCAGTGGGCAATATAAAATGAACTGGCCTTAGTGGAAGTAAACCATGCCCGAGCTTGCTGTTCAGTCGGTGTAAAACAGCAAAGCGCTTGCATAGTGGAATAGTGCCCCATCATTGGTGTGAAGGAATAGTGCCCCATCATTTGTATGAAGGAATAATGCCCCATCATTGGTGTGAAGGAATAATGCCCCATCATTGGTGTGAAGGAATAGTGCCCCATCATTGGTGTGAAGGAATGGTGCCCCATCATTGGTGTGAAGGAATGGTGCCCCATCATTGGTGTGAAGGAATGGTGCCCCATCATTGGTGTGAAGGAATGGTGCCCCATCATTGGTGTGAAGGAATGGTGCCCCATCATTGGTGTGAAGGAATGGTGCCCCATCATTGGTGTGAAGGAATGGTGCCCCATCATTGGTGTGAAGGAATGGTGCCCCATCATTGGTGCCCCATCATTGGTTGTGAAGGGATGGTGCCCCCATCTTTGGTATCAATGGAAGGATTGTGCCCCATCTTTGGTATCAATGGAAGGATTGTGCCCCATCTTTGGTATCAATGGAAGGATTGTGCCCCATCTTTGGTATCAATGGAAGGATTGTGCCCCATCTTTGGTATCAATGGAAGGATTGTGCCCCATCTTTGGTATCAATGGAAGGATTGTGCCCCATTGTTGATGATCAGCAGGAGGAGTGGTGCAGCAAAGGCTGGATAAAGGCAAGCAAAGGGCTGCAGTTGTTTGGAGACCACTGCTTTATAGATGGCACAGTTGCAGTTTTGCTAGACATCATTAGTAATTTTGCTTGGTCTTCTAAACTTCAGAAAAACGAATAAATACACAGATGAAATGCATAGAAATGAGAGCCGTCTTGCCTGCCAAAGATTTGTATTTATGTACATCCAGTTATGAAATGTGTATAGTCTTTAGGTCAGAGGCCCTAATTTTCTTTGCTGCGTGCACTTAACACTTCCAGGTATTGACTATCCGCCAGCTTTCGACTGGACACTGAAAGGAGAAGCAGAACACAGATAAATTAATCTCTGTTGCTCTGCTTTCTTTTTCTGTTGTCCTTATACTGCTTTTCATTCTCCCAGCCTGAGCTCTTCCATACAGTGCATTATACTGCTGGGAAGTCCAATTGTCCCAGGCATACACTATATGCAAATGGCTCTACCTCTCTGAATCCTGGTGAAGTCAGTAATGGTCTTTTATTGGCTTCTGAAGTTCTCGCATTGAATTCTCAAATGATGCTTCATTGGTGGGTCTTGGCTGAGCATGTTAAGGCCATTTTGAGGATTACGAGGCTCTCCAGGCACACAGGAACTGTATTTTAAGCTAAACCTGTTTTCGGATGGAGTGGGGAAGGATTAGGTCTTTTTCCAGATTTTACTGCCCTCTATGGCTCCTTTGAAGAGATTCCCATACTTGCTGTCCCAGTGGCACTGTGTCATGAGAAATGGAAATGAAAATCTCTAAAAAGATATGCAGCCTATAGACTACTGTATCAGGAGACTGTGCCCGACAGCCACACCTAATCTTATGGAAGCGTTAAAGTCCCCTACCCCTATGGCTGTTTTGATGCTTTTTAGTTTTGGTCCCTTTTTATTGTAGAAGATCAAGGAGCCAGTTTTAAGTATTTGAATTGCAGGAAGCTTGGGAACTCTTGTCTATATCCTTGGTACATACTATTAAACTTGAACTGGAAAGGGAAATTTATACTAGCAGAGGAAACGTATGAATGTCGCTGATAGGGGGACATCTAAAGAAGAAAAATCTGCCTTTTTCTCACCAGCTTTGTTAAGGCTGAGAGCTGAACACTGAAGAATGAGACAATCTTTTTGCTGTCCTTGAGCTCTGAACTGTTTGTGCTCTCAACTTCAGTGGGACGTGCTAGTACAAATAAAGCATTCCTCCCTGGGCATTATTAAATCTTTGGATCCTGAATCATGTTGCTGCAAATTTTGGTTTGTTGAAAGAATTTTTTTTATTTGCCACTCCCTGCATGAAAAATGAGTGCTTTAGAACTGGGTAATCCTTAATATGACGCTCGCTGTAGAACAACCTGTAAAAGATCGTCCTATTTCCTTTTGGGACATTCAGCGATGTGTTGGACGGTGGATTCTAGTTAGTTCTAAAGCAATAAAAATACATTTTAATCTGGTTATGTTTGTTAAAAAAATACTTGTAAGCAACCTGTATTTTTGCATGTAGGTAGCAGAAGTACCTCTGCCTTGATATCAGCTGCATGTTCTCCCCATACAATAGTACGCTAGCTAGGAGAGGGTGGGTCAATACGCAGGATGCATGCTTACAGTAAAAAAAGCACAATGATGACTTTCTCTGGGTTCTTTTGATCCTTCACTGTCCATTGGCATATTAGGGTAGGTCCTGGACACCAGGGTGTATTGTTTAAAGTGTAAAGCCTCGTACACACGCAACGATCATCGGCCGACCGATCGGCCGTCTTTTGTCCAGTGTTGTTGTGTTGGTTGAAATGTGCTCTAGACTGCACACAAATTTTTTCGGCCAACAACAACCAACTTTAGAAGTGATGTCATGTGTTGGTTTTACTTTCCGTGTGTTTTTTCTTCTCTGAGCATGCCCAGTCTTGCTCATCTGAGTTTTTGTCTGCCGAAATCTGTACTGACTGACAATCGGCCGTTCTGTTGACGGCCAACAAAAATTTTATAGCATGCACACCAGATTTTGTTCGGCCGAAAAGTCGCAGTCGGTTGTCGAAAGCATCATACTAACAAGCCGATAATCGGCCGATCGGACGTTGGCTGAAAATTTACGGCCAACAATCGGTACATGTGTACGGGGCTTAAGTTCAAGAAAAAGTACACTGCATCTGAGCACCAAAAACACTTTTTAGTTCATGTTTAATATTTAAAGCAAACTTGCCCATCCATCCATGATTTCATGGTTTATTTTATTAGGGAATCCCTTTGAAAAACACCCCCCCTAGCATTTCTGCCGAGGTCATCTTATGTGAGGGCAGATGGTTCATGTAATATTCCTGGACACCATCTGCCCTTAGCTCTACCATGCAGGCAGGAAGGTGTGCTTAGTTGAAAGTGTCAGTTGAACTAGAGCTTGCAGTGGGAGTTGGTAGGGCAAGGTAATTACGTAGTCTTAAAGCATGAGAAACCTCAGAGTAGGTGAGTTTTCTCCTGCTTCACTGGTGCGGAATCTGTCTCTAAAAGACTTGCTGTGTTTTCTAATGGAAGCAAGAAAGACGGGTGGAATTGTTTATTGCTCTTTTCATGCACCTTGTATGTCAGCCCAACACATACATTATGTACCCCTCCATGATGGGTTAAGAAGATTAGGTTGTGGTGGAGTTTTTGGGTCACCCTTGTTCTCGGGTGTGACAAGCTCAACTGTTAGCCTCTTCCTCTCCTGTGATCCTTGTATAACTAGTACTGGTGACAGGTGGATAGTAGGAAGGTACCAATGGCCTTTACATTTCCTAAATAAGGCTTGGGTGAACCTTTGATTCAGTAGTGTATGTCTCTCGTCTAGACTAGTCCATTGCTGAAGAGTATAGCAGGAGACCTGTATACTGTCCTTATGTTGCAGACTAGCAGAGTTGTTTGTAAGAAAACGTCTGCCAAATCTTTTCAGAAACCCCAAGTGTATTATTAACAGTGTATTAGCAGGGCTGCTTTCCATCAGGGAGGTGGCAGGCATGGGTTCCCCTGGCTAACAAGAGTTTCTTTAGAAGTTTCTGTGGACAGCTGATTGGTTGGCAGCAAGTGTTCCCCAGTCCAGCTCTATTTTTCATTTTTGAAGTGTCATCCGGGATTCATATTACTGCACTTTTATACAAGGCAGGAAGACTTGTCGTTTGCACTGGCGGAAGTTTTATTTTTCATCTGTAGCTCTACAGTGTCATAAATGATTTAATCCTCTATCTGCTTTTAGATTTGTTTGCGTTAGAACAATGAAATGCTATTTCCTGCATATGGCTTTTTATAATTTATTAAGGCAATTAATGGTACTCCCCCCCCCCCCCCCTTCCCTCCTGCCCTCAAGTTCCTCCTTAAAGGGGAACCATAGCCTATCACTTTGTAAAAATACTGTGTAATCATGCTGCCAGCCATGAAAATGTGCCATCAAAACTGCTTGCTGGGGCACGGCTTTTCTGAAAAGAGTTTATTCTTCATTTGGTGTTTGTTTTATTCATTTGGCTGTTCTGTTTGCTCCATACCGATTTTTATTTTTTTTAAGCCTGTTGAATATGCGTCTGTAGATACTTAGACCGTGTTTCCAGATTCCGAACTTGATTCTTTGCAACCTCCCACTTACGCTTCCACAAAGCCTGATGTGACAGAGAGGCTGTAGTCCCACCACTGTGAGACATCGGCTGAATCTGGCAGGGGGGTCACGTTTTTGCATTTGTGCAGTTTTCTGAAAAGCAGTTGGTTGAAAAGCAGGAAGCCCCGATTCAGAAGCCCTCCCCATAGAACTCAATGAGCCTGGAATTCCAACCTGAACTGCACCACTTAGATGTGAACAGTTTCAATGGAAATCCATGTCCTTTCACATGTCTGTTCAAAACACATCCAATTCGCATATAAGTGAACCGAGCCTTAACTTTACAATAACTAAATATTTTTTCTGATTGGCAGTGGGTCTGGAAACTTGGAACATACAGTTCACATTCCTACTTCTGGGCTGCAGAATTATTGGGCTTGGGCTTAAAAAGTTGTATTGCGTTTACAAAGTGGTTAACATGGAGTTTATGCCTGCTTATGATTGTATCCCCTTCCTTACCCTGGACTTAAAGGGTTCATTTATAGAAACTTCAGTCATCCTGGTTGTGTGTGTGCATTAGGGTTGTTTATAGTGGATATCCACCTGTAAAGCCGGCCATAGACAGATTTTCTTTCCTGCAACCATGGGTTGCAGGAAAGCAAATCTATTGGTTCCCCCATCAACACAGGTAACAGGTGTGGGAAGCAGCAATGGATCGTTTATAGTAGACTTCATATTCTCTAGTCCAGTGGTCCTCAACCCTGGTCCTCAGGTCCCACTAACAGGCCAGGTTTGCAAGATAACTGAAATCCATCCCAGGTGATATAATTTGCTGCTCAATGATTGCAGTACTCTAGTCTGCATCTCCCCAAGGTAATACTTAAATCTGGCCTGTTAGTGGGCCCTGAGGACCGGAGTTGAGGACCACTGCTCTAGTCGACTAGTTTTTGACTTCTGTGGTCCGAATGTTAGACATATTAAGACATGTTGGATGTCTTAGTCTGTCTTCTGTTGAAAACGTTCTGCAAGATCCAACCTGAGAAATGCCATGCAGCCATCATTGTATTGCATGTAGTCTGGACTCACGATATGTAGTTGGGAAATGGTTGTAGAAGATCATCACTGCTGATAGGCAACAAAGGATAAAAAAAAAAATATATATATATATATATATAATATAAATATAATTTTTTTTTTTTGTTTCACAGCCTCCTCCTACAGGATTACATGGTTCTTTTCTCTGCCGGTTCTGTCATATTGGAAATCTGTGCAGCTCAGCTCTCCATCATGGCACGTCATGGCTCCACTTGCACAGCCACATTGTTCATTCACAAAGTTGTGATTGAAAAAAGTTATTTCTGCCACCACTGCAGTTCAGTGGAGCAAATGTGCAGTAAATTCACCCCACATGTAGTCCATTGATACTACCTCTAGTTCCGTAGCTGAAGGTCTAAATCTCCGGACAGACCAGGGGCTGGGGAAAGCGTCTACTGAAGCTTGAGCTTTACACCTGCAATCCAATTTATTTGCAGTTGCAATGATTTGCAGGCTAAAATGTAAAATGTATTGCACATTTTTGCTTTTTGCAAAATGTGGACATTTTATTACTTTTTGCAAAAGATGGAATACTCCAAGTATACAATAGGCAGTTTGGTTTTTTTTTTGGTACAAAAGCTATACAGAAAAAATCTCACCAGATACAATTTCAATATTGTAAGATTACCAACCTTTTTTTTTTTTTTTTTTTTTTTTTTTTTTTTTTTTCCTCTTTAAGGCATAAAACTGCAACATTTTTGATTTGTGACAAATTCCTGTATCTGGCTTTAATAACCAATGTCAAGACAAGTAGAAAGCCATTTATTAAGATGGACTGCCTTAAAAGGACATAACTGCCTAAAGGTTTACATGGTTTTAACATTTGTTTAAGTTTGGCATTTTTGTCCTAATAGTGACTGCAGACAGACATTTAACCTGTACTATCTGACTTGCATTATGTTTCAATGCGTTTCTTGCAATCGGGTTTTTTTTTTTTTTCTACTATCTGGAAAACGGCTCCGTGCTGCATACTAAAATAGGAGGGGGGGGGATGTTTCTTGTAGCTCAGTGGCACGAATGTGTCTGACTAGTTGCACTAGCTCTTCGACAACAGCAAAAAGGTTGCCTGGATATTTGACCACAGGCCATTTTCATCGCACTATTTCTGTGTTTGGGATTAACACACAGTGAAATACAAGCCAGTATGGAAATTGTACAGTTAATGGAATGTTTAGAGACTTGTGGCTTTGAATCTTTATTTTAAGCCTTGGATAGCCCAGTCCTTGTATCTTTTAGTTGCCTTTAGGGCTTGGCAGTCCTAAAACTTTGTATTTTTTTACTTTTTTATTTTTTTGTAATTTTAAAATAACATTGAATTGCTCGCCTTAAAAAACACAAAGGTACTCTTTATCAGTGCGCAAATGTTGTATCCTTAGTGCAACATGAACACAACTGCCCCATTCACTCATTGTTTTGCTTGTAAGTTTTCTCAACTTTTTTCATACAAATAGTTTTAACCTAATATTTTTTCTCTTCAGGTTGATATTGACTTGTGTGACCCCAACCCTTGCCAGAATAAAGCCCTATGCTACAATCTAGGTGGAGATTATTACTGTGCATGCTCTGACGATTACGATGGAAAGAACTGTTCTCATCTTAAAGATCACTGCAAAGACGGATCATGCAAAGGTAAATGGAGGCAATTTTTACGTTTTATATACATATGTATAGTATTATAGTTTTCTCGGGTTATAAAATTTCAGTGTATTATTCAAATTTTAAGCATGACCGTCTTAACTCATTTATAGCAAATTCCCATTATCCCCTGTAAACTGGTTGGAGTTTTAGGTTAGGCTTGTAGTCGCTGTGCCTAAGAAGGGCAGAGGCACATGGAAAAAGGTGGTAGGCATGGTTCCTAGACACCTTTTGACATTTTTAATGCCCTGTGTGGAAAGATCTTGGTTTATTCCAGGAAGCTTGGTTGTAACTCAAAGTAGAATCCTCAATTTTTTGTTCATTTTTTTCCCCCTAGTTTTTGTTTAATTAGGAAAGAGTTAATGGGTCCAGATTTCATGTGATTTATTGTTTGGTGGCCACTGTCAGCATAATACAAAGCTTAGTGAAATCAAATATTTTACTGTTGTCACTGGAACAAAAGGAGGGTGAAAGCTCAATAGAAACCCCTTTTCTGGTGACAACTGTCAAAGGCATAGTTTCGTTTTTTTTTTTTTTTCATTTAATTTTCGCTTTCTCTGGGACAAGTAAAGATATCCAGATGGGAACCTGCCCTATTCTACCCCTTCATTGCTCGGCCTAATAGCAAAACTTTCACTTTATAGGGGCTTGTTCACACTAGTGGTTGGGGGACGGTGAAACCCTGCAACCCCCTTTTTATCAGCAGAGGCAGCATGATCGAGCCCTTGAGAACTTTTCCATAATAAGAAAAATTAGAAAAACCCTGCCTAAGTGGTGCCAAATTATTTAATTTCATTCTGGATAGAGGTTCTAAACCTTCTCTGTTCTGTCATGTATTACCATTGTTACCATCTGCCACGATTCCATTCCTCCTAGAAATCTCTTCAAAGGATACACAGGACATTTTCAGTCGAGTGAGGAAGGGTTAGAATTTTTTTACCAGTGTCGAACAGCAGTGGAATTAAAATCTCTCCAAGAGGGCCACAGACAAAAAGATCTACCAATATTTCTTCAGCCCTATTTTGTTCAAAGCCTACATTCCCCCCCACCTTTTTTTTTTAAAAATAACAAACCGGTTGAACTTACCTGCTCTGTGCAGTTGGTTTTGCACAGGGTACCCCAGATCCTCCTCTTCTGGGGTCCCTCTTCGGTGCTCCTGGCCTCTCCCTTTAAGTGCCCCCCACAGGAGGCAGCTTGCTATGGGGGCACCTGTTCAGACACAGAGCTGCGACCCGTTCTCTCTCTCTCTCTCTCTCTCTCTCTCTCTCTCTCTCTCTCTCTCTCTCTCTCTCTCTCTCTTTCTCTTTCTCTTTCTCTTTCTCTTTCT